>NC_134119.1:45156136-45459166 GCF_040939455.1 Microcebus murinus | reverse complement strand
CCCAGGCAGAACCCACCCACAGGTTCTCTGAGTCCTTGCTCACTCCCACCCCAGCTGCCCAGCTTAATCCAGGCGATGGGGCTTCAGGTCAGAAGATTCTGAATCCTTGGGCCCCTGAACAGACACTTCTGAAGCCAACGGGTTCTGGAAAAGCCACTGGGTTCTCCTGGAGCAGCTGAGGCAGAGGCAGGTTTATAAGATGATGAATGAAACATGTTTCAGGCTCCCATGGTCTGAGGAAGGGGGACTGGCACAGCCACCCTTTGGGGTCAGAGCTCATGTTGAGTGTTCCCAGCAAAGGATAGGGTTTCGTTTTCCGAGGGAAAAATGGTTCTTCCTCTAAGTCAGGGGTTCTCCAATGTGAGCTGCATTAGAAGTGTCTCAAGAACATGTTGCAATGCAGGTTTCTGCAGCCTCACCCTGGAGTTTCTGCTTCAGGGGCTTGGGTTGGGGTGTTTCTACCTGGTTCCCAGGGGACACAAGTGCTGCTGGTCAGGACCTCGCTCTGGGGAACTTCTGCTCAAGGGGAAATGGACTATATGATCTCCAGGTTTTCAGAGAACAAAATTCCAACATGTGACCGTGCCCTCTTGCCTTGTTTGTGCTGTCAGCCCCAGCAGGGTAGGGCTGCTCTGGCTCAGTCATGGTGCTGAGAACTCAAATAAAATCTTAAGTTCTCCCAGATGACTGAATGGACTCCCTATTGGCCAAAAGGATCCCTCCGCCAAAACAAAAAATCTTAAAGCTGAGTTGCTGGCCATGAGGAGAAGGGAGATCAGACACGCCTAGTTATGCCCTGTCCCTTTTGGAGTTATCCCTTGTAACAATAAGATGCAAAATCATTAACAAGCCCAAAGCCATGTAAGACAAAGCTTAAACCACACCTGCAGGCCATCAGTTTACTTAACAGATCACTTGAGTCTGGGTATATGTTCAATGGCTTGTGTCTGATTAACAGATTTCCTTATCTTAACTTATAACATTCCAAGCCTTTACACACAGGTTCATTTCTTCAACCAATTACAAAGCAAAGAATCTTTAAACACATCTATACCTGTAATGCCCTGCTTCAGGATGTCCTGCCTTTTCAGGCCAAATCAATGTGCACCTTCCATGCACTGATTTACGACTTTACATGTAATTTCCACCTCCCTAAAGTGTATAAAACCCAACTGTAACCCAGCCACCAGACCGCTTGCTCAAGATGTCTTAGACACAGCTCTCCGGGCCACTGTCACACATATTTGGATCAGAATACACGTCTTTAAATTATTTTACAGAGTTTAGATTATTTTCAGTTGATAGTACACAGCACGTGAGAGCTAAGCAGGGGTCTTAGAAACACCCACTCAGTGATTCCCAAACTTGGCATCTTGCAGAGTTACCTGGCAGAGCTTTTGAAAAATGCTGCCATGCTCAGGTCAGAACCTCTGGGGATGGCCCAGGGAATTGGTCTGTCTTAGAAGCTCCAGACACACCTAGAAGCTTAGGGTCCTGACGAGCAGATTGGCTGAGAACCTGGATTTAGTACAGAGGTTCCCAAAGTGCAGCCCCCGGGCCCTCACCAGCACCTGGGAACTTGGAAAAGCAAACTCTCAGGCATCACCCTAGACCTACTGAATCAGAAACCCGGGATGGGGCCCAGCCATGTGGGTTTTTCTCATGTTCTTTGTGGGAGGCTGATGTACATTCAAGTTTTGAACCACCTCTCTAGAACATTCCCCCATATTACAGATGAGACAAATAAAAGGCAGAGGTTAAAGGAGTTTGGTGGCATCACACAATCCACCGGTGGCAGAGTTGGACTCAGAACCAGGCCTCCGGTCCCAGGTTAGGGCTGTCCCACTGGTCCACATGCTTCCCTTCCACACAATTCTGCTCAGGGACCAGGCCCCTGGTCACCCAGAGGTGTGGGGACCTCAAGGACGATCATGTCCTCCACAATTCTGCACCGTCAGCACCAATCCCCTTCCTCAGGCTGAGCTGAAGAGCAAAAGATGGAGAGCAAACGGGCAGATCAGCCTTGCGAACAAAAGGTAGTCGGGGGTGGGGGTTGAGGGGGGTGGGGACGGGAGATTGTCATTTACAGGATGACAAGACTCTGGGCTGCCGGACCCTGGCTGTCATTCTCAGCCTCAAGAGCAATACACAGGGACAGAGAACAAGATTGCCAAATACAACAATCATGACTTTAATACTGGGTGCAGCTGGGCATGCATTTTTAATTCTTTGGAAATCTGAATTTCTCCTGCGAGGAGGGAAGGAAGTTGCAGAGGGTAACTAAAGTTGTCCAAGGGTGACACAGTGACCATCTCTCTCTCTCTCTCTCTCTTTTATTTATTTATTTTATTTATTTCGGCATATTATGGGGATTACAGATTTTAAGGTTTCAATAAATGCCCTTTCTCTTAAAAGGCAAAGGAGCATTGTGCCTACAAAGAGCTGGCTCTTTAATCCGGGGAGGTTTATTAGTATATAAAAGGGCGTTTATGGGATGTTTATATTCAGACTTAGCTCTGCCTCTGTGAGCATCTGGACCCCAGAGAACAGCTCTGAGGCACCAGCTGCACTGAAAAGACCTGAAAAGACCTTCAGTTTGGGACAAACTGCTCTTGGCTACAGAGCCCTGGGAGAGGGAGGATTTAGAGCAGCCTATGCCCCCCACTCCATAGCAGAACGTCTTCCTAAGTGTGAACATGTTCACGCATCGCCCCGAGACCTTGTAAAAATGCAGATTCTGATTCTGGAAGTCTGGGGTTGGGCATGGGACTCTGAATCCTGATAAGTCAACAGGTATCCTTGATGCTTTGGTCCATGAACCACATTTTGGGTAACGAGGTTCTACAGAAAACCACTAAGTAGGTATTGGAGACAAGTGACCGAAGTCCGTGTTGCGGGCAGGGCTGCATCGCTCCTGGAGGAAGTGAGGCATGGTGGGCAGCGTAGGTGTCAGGGAGTCGCAGGTCTGCATACTGAGAGCAGGCGGGGAGGACAGGGACAGTGGGCTGCAGTGGAGCCATCGGGCTGCGCCTTTCTCTTTGCAGTGTCAGAATGGGGTTCGATAAGAACAAATGGGGACTTAGGTGAAGAAAGAGAGACTCCATCGGAGGAGACTACTGCAACTTGCAACTAGGGGGCAGACATTGCAATATGGCAAGGTCCAGACCCTGACATTTGCAAGTGTCTCCAAGGCCTGAAGGCAGAAAAAATTTCCTTTGCAAGGGAGGAGTGAGCAAGGCTGGAAAGAATGGGTGTGGGGAAGTGGGAGGAGCAGGTGGCTTGGCCTGGTGGGACAATTGAGCAGGAAATGGCCAGCCATTCTTCTCTGTCAAGGAGGGGCTGTGCACATTCTGGTCAGGTTCAGGCTGAGGGTCAGTCTGGGGGAAGGAGAGAGACTTAACTATAAATTTGGTTAATTCAAATTAGCATGTATTTTTGTCCAGATTGGTCAGTCTGACAAGCAATTTGGCTAATCAATTATGAGGCAAAAAGAATGGGGATTTAGTGACATGAAAACAACAAGTAAACAACAAGGAGGCATCTGTGTGGCTTACCCAAGCCACAGAGGGCAGGGAACCACAGGGTGGTTCTTCGCAGGAAGCCATTTCCAGGAGTGAAAATGTGGGGGCATTTCTTACCTGTCCCTGCTTTCCAGGGTCACAGGTTCAGGTATAGTTTAACACTGTCACTGCCCAATGTGTGGACATCATCTTAGTAATGTGTCATTCCTGTCAATGTGTTGTTTTCAAAAAGTTAAAACAAGCCTCATACAAATATAGGATGAACACAAGCCAGATATTTTATTTAGCTCATTAGCAAGGAAAGTGGATAGTAAATCTGAGTCAAAAAGTAGAGAAACATGCCGGGGACGGTGGCTCACACCTGTAATCCTAGCACTCTGGGAGGCTGAGGCAGGAGGATGGCTTGAAATCAGGAGTTCAAGACCAGACTGAGCAAGAGTAAGACCCCATCTCTACTAAAAATAGAAAGAAATTAGCTGGACAACTAAAATTATATAGAAAAAATTAGTCAGGCATGGTGGTGCATGCCTGTAGTCACAGCTACTTGGGAGGCTGAGGTAGTAGGATAGCTTTAGCCCAGGAGTTTGAGGTTGCTGTGAGCTAGGCTGACACCACGGGACTCCAGCCTGGACAACAGAGTGAGACTCTGTCTACAAAAAAAAATGTAGAAAAACAGGCTTTTAGTCTACTAGAAAAGCATCCTGAAATAAGTTTGCTGACTTGGAGACATTGGTTGGTTAACGTCCTGCAGGGCAAAGGACAGAAATGATATGATCTCTCCTAGGCAATGTCTCTAAAATACCATGTAATCACACAGTGTCTAACCTCAAATAACAGTAAATGGCAGGTCAAACATAGGTGCATTTCCTACACAATTAAATAACCAACCCTTAGGTGGTCTTATTAAACAGGGCCCCACTATGATAATAAGGGGTCGTGCCACCAACGTTTTGGCCTTATTTACACATTTGAAATACTTTTTCTTCATATCCCTAGGAATTATATAGGGCCGGTATATGAGCTGGACTGTTGAAAACGTATTCAAACCCTAACCTTATTCTAGACAAGCATCTGAGTCGACTAGATCAGAACTTCTGGGACAGTCTTTTTATAACCACTGTCAGGGGGCTGAGGATAATGTTATTTTGCTGTTTGGTACCCCTGGATTTTCCACAAGGATCATTTTGGAAAACTTTAAAGTATTAAGAGGGGGAAAGGGCCTGTTTCTATTAACATCACTCCACAGAACAAAAACAGTTTAGTAAGTTTCAAAACAAAAATATTTTCCTGGGGGCTGAACAATGCAAGCTACCAGTAGCCTAACGTGCCAAGGCTGTTTCAGAGTGCTGCCAGAGAGCTATTATTAGTCCTCCCTGACCCAGAGGCCTTGTTTGCACACCCAAATGAGGCCCCATTTCCTAAAACCATCAAAGCCCACATTAATTAGTCTGTTAATAGAAACTTGTTGTGAGCCCAGTGACTCCTCGCATCCAATTTTGCCTCCAGTCTCTGTTAATTCAGTTGCACGTCAGGTAGCAGGAGAAATCCAGGAATTCTGTTAACAAAAATAAGCTGACTTATCAAGTTTTAACAATCAGATTGCAAAACAGGAATCATTCAGTGATCTTTCCAGCTCAGATGTGAACAACATGATGTTTGTTCTCTGCAAACCCTTGAGGTGCTAAACAATTTAACTGTCCATGCTATTTATAGAGAAGGTGTTTTTCTGGAAACTGGCGCTAGACAACGATGGCCCCCTGAGTAACAGAGCTCCGCATTCCTCTAGAGATAAGGATGTGTGCACGTGGGATCCCATTGCCCAAGGAAGATCAGTGAAGCCACGGAGAATCGGGTATATAGGCTCGTAATGGATCCAATACATAATAAAGGAGAGACAGCCACATGCAGCCATTGGGAAGGGAGGAGGAGGGTATTTTTGAGCTTCCTCTCTTGTTTACTTGTCCTTATCAGTTGCATTAGTTTTTCTTCGTGGCTCTGATTACTATCTGACATTCAATATATTTTGCTTTCTATTTGCCTCCATGAGGGCAGACACTTTTATTCTTTTATTATTGCAGTAAGAACCATGCCTGACACATAGTAGGCACTAAACACCTGTTTGGTGAAGAATAAGATAAATGAATAGGCGAAGTCAAGTCCTCCAGAGTGGGCAGAGTGGGGAGTAACCGTGAAATCACAGGTACCTGGGAATGGGAAGAAATGATTCTGGGGAGGTTATAGGAGTTGGGACTTGAGCCGCTTTCTGGGCTACATGCCCAGTGAGTCTCCTTTATTGAGAACGGAAGCCATTTATTTATACACCTGGGACCAGCACCCCCACGGCTCTCCCCACATGCTGCCACCCTGTCTCCTGCGTTTCATGTCTGCGGTTAGGAGCCACCACTCCCAACCCCTCCACCTCCTGCACCGGACAGCCAGGAACTCCCCAAGTCCCACATTGTTTCCTGTTGCTCGCCTTTTGCGGCTGGAATAACCTGCCTGGAATAACCTTTCCTTCCTCACCTGCTTTGAGGGAGCTCCTGTTTAGACTGCAAAGCCCAGTGGAGAATGACACTTTTGACCCCTCCCAGGAGCTAGACTAGCCCTCTGTGCTGCATCTGCATTCTGTGCCTTCGTCTATTAACGCTACTCTGAGTGATCACAATCCCATGGCAGTTCATTGCGAGAAGCCCGCTACCGCTCACTGAGCGCCTGACCTGCTCTAAGTCCCTGGCATCTCATTTAATTCTCAGAACACCCCCAGACTCATCTCCATTCCATGGACAGAGAAAACTGAGTTCAGGATGGCACAGGTCACAAGTAGCACGGTAGGATCTGAAGATGTGTCTGCCCCCAAAGACCGTGCTGGTTAGCAGGACAATAGCACTAAGTTACACCCTTCTCCCCACGTGTTGGGATCATCGCCATGAAGAGCTAACCTGGTTCCATGGGTTCTTCCCCCTCGTTTGTTAAAATCTCGGCTCCCTTAAAGGATTTCTGGTGGGTCTCAGAGGGTCCCTCACATGTGTTCATGAGCGTGTCAAATCCCATCAGCTGTCATTGCTTCCTGCCACGCCCCTGCTGGGTACCATGGTTCCCCCAGGCTGCTCCTGGACGGACGCCTGTGCCATCTTGCGAGGAGATCCTGGCTGTTGGGTCCCTGCTCTCCACCAGGTGTCACGCTGTCCCCTTCCCGGTGCTGCTCCCACCCCCGCCTGCAGGAAGGAACCCGCTCTCCCCAGGCGCCTCTGCGGTGCCCGCCCTGGAAGGCGGGCCTCACACTGGCCTTTGCTGCAGCCTAATGATTCACACTAAAGCAGCTTCTCCCCCTGGTCGCCTTGCGGCTGACATCCATGAGTCTCAGACCCCAGTTGGGGCGGGGTTGTGCTGGAGCATCCCAGGGTTGCCGTCATGGTGACTGAGGGCACCTTGCCCCCACCGCGGCTGAGGTTTGGTCCCCACATGTGCTCATGGGGCTCTCCCCGTGGAAAGGACGGCTCCCGAGAGTGCACCCCACTGCCCAGGCTCACATCACCCCAGCTGGGACACACGACAGAAGGTGCTTCACAGAATAGGTTTAGGGCGGGGCCCTGCCATGGGGTGGCTGCACTGGCCCCCAAATCCCACAGCCTCAAGCAGGGCGGCTGCCACACACACTGCCTCCACCCTCTTGCTGTGCACACAAGGGCAGCCTCCTGTGCCCAGGGTGGCCGTGCACCAGTCCTCCCCCGAGCTGGTACTGCACAGTGCTGTCCTCACCAGACCTTTGTTGAGTGACAGCATGAATGAAGGCACAGACAGACGACTGAATCGCATGCCTGGGCGTTTTTACTGGGGCAAACATTGAAGCTTATTTTCCTTTCAACGTGCTTTGTATTAAAAAAAAAAAAAAGATTCTGCTCCATTTTGCTGTGAACCTAAAACTCCTCTAAAAATTAAAATCTATAAAAAAAGTAAAGAGACTTTGTGTAGATTATGAACTAAAAAAATAAAAACCAGATAGATCGTCTCTTGCAGTCTAAGTCCGGCTTGTAACAAGGCTGCAGGTTTCACGCCAACAAATACAAAAAAGCTAAAATATTAGTCTATTAGTCAATCGATAACCACTCAATCAGGGGTTCACTCAGAACCTTTGGGGTTGGGCCCTGGGACTGTACAAACTTCATTGCTCACACAACTCTCTTTACCACAAGGGACATACATTTTTCAGTTGATTTCTAACTTAATTGCAGAGTGATCAGAGAGCATATGAGACCTGCTCTTAGGTATCTGTAGGCGCTGATCTGGGGCCTTCCATGCAGTCAACTTTTATTAGAGTTCTGGGCTGGCTTTGAGGAAGCAGGCAAGATGTCTCTGATACTCCCAGAGGTGTCACTTGGAGTCTCAGACCTCTCTCGGGGACTCTTTGGCCCACCACAGGCTTTATGAACGTACATAAAGCTTTCCTTTCATGGCACAAATAGTCCCCTCGGGTACCAGGCAGAGAAAAAGTTCTCCCATAAGGAGATCCTGTTACACACTTGGCCACACACTTCTTTCGAAATGTCACCCAGGAAAGGAAAGTCCTTACCAAAATTACTTCCTTTTCTCAGAAAAGAATGCTTTTATTCACGATGTAAAGTCTCATGTGTAGAGCTTGTTTCTAGGCAAGATGGAGTAATAGAGGCTGGATTTATAGACCCACCTAAAAAAAAATAGACCAAATGTATGAAGTGACAGTTTATAAGACAGTGGGCACCAGGCAGGGAGGACAGTAAGCCCTGAAGCCGGGAAAGCAGTCTGGTGCGCCGTGTGGGTGCCCCAGCTCACGCCTGGAGAATTTCCAGGTCATGGTACCACCAGGGAGGGCCCAGTTGGAGCCTGGTGGATGGACTCCCTGAACCAGGAGAGACAGAAATGAGTCCAAAGACAACAAGATGGCTGGAAAGTACAGAACAGAGTACCAGAGAGGAGAAGCATGCGCAGTGAGAGACCGAGAGAGCTTCAGAGATGTGCAGACATTCAGCAAATTAATTACGAGTTCATGCATGAGAAAAAACTGCTGGAGGCTGGGGAAAGAACCACCTAAAATGATTAAATAGTGCCCTGTGTTTACCTGGAGCTGGGAATAGTGCTCACCAACAACACTGGAAATTCTCATAAAGTTCATTTGCATATCTTCTTTGGAGAAATGTCTATTCAAGTCCTTTGTCAAATTTTTGTTTTGTTGTTGTTGTTCAGTCATGGAAGTTCTTTCTATTCAGATATAGATATCAGATATATGGATTTACAATCCCTTATCAGATAATATGGATTTACAAATATCCCTTATCAGATATACGGATTTAGAAATATCTTCCACATTTTGTGGGTTACGTTTTACTCTGTGAATAATATCCTTTGATGCGCAAAAGTTTTAAATTTTGTTTTTTTCCTTTTTTTGGTAGAGACTGTGTCTCATTCTTGCTCAGGTTGGTCTTGAACTCCCAACCTCGAGCAATCCATTGGCCTCGGCCTCTCAGAGTGCTAGAATTACAGGTGTAAGTCACCATGCAGGGCCAGAAGTTTTAAATTTTGATGTAATTTAATTTGTGTATTTTTTTCTTTTGTGGTCTGAGGTTTTGTTGTTATGCCCCACAAATAATTGCCAAATTCAATGACATGAAGCTTTTACCTATGTTTTCTTCTAATAGTTTCATAGTTATGGCTATTGCAGTTAAGTCTTTACTCAATTTTCAGTTAATTTTTGTATATGGTGTAAGATAAGGGTCCAACTTCATTCTTTTGTATGTGGATCTCCAGTTTTCTCAACATCATTTGTGGAAAATGCTGTCCTTATCCCCATCAAATGGCCTTCATACTGACACGGAAAACCGTCAGGCACCAGGACGTGCCCGCTCACCGCCTCCCCAGCGCTACACATCCCTGTGGGCTGGTGCTCGCAGGGCCAGCTGGAGGCCCCAGCAGGTGCGCAATGCTGGGACAGGGACTCGTGTGCTGGGCCATGCAGCTAGGTGCTCCGCCACCTGCTCCAGGTCTCCGGCCACGCTGCTCACAGTGATCCTGATTGGGTGCTTTTTGAATCCCACTGTTGCTCTTTGGATGTTAAAGCTTATTGCTCATTGGATGTTAAAGTTTGCTGCTGATTGGATGTTAAAGCTTGCTGCTGATTGGATGTTAAAGCTTGCTGCTGATTGGATGTTAAAGCTTATTGCTCATTGGATGTTAAAGCTTGCTGCTGATTGGATGTTAAAGCTTGCTGCTCATTGGATATTAAAGTTTGTTGCTCATTGGATGTTAAAGCTCATTGCTGATTGGACCCTTTTTGGAGTCCTACGAAGGGTATAAAAACTGGAGGAGACTGAGGAGGCAGATGGGGTCAGAAGTCCGAAGATGGCCAAGAGAATTGTTGGAATAAAGACAGTTATCGGACTCTGTGTGCCGCTAGGTGTACCATCCCCCCCCCAAGAGCTGTTAGACATTTGCTGTTGACTTGCCGCAACAATACCCTTGTTGAAAATTGTTTGCCCTTGTATATGAGAGTTTATACCTGAACCTTCCATTCTATTCCACTGGTCTATATGTGCACTTTTCTGCCAGTACACTGATTAATATGACTCATTGCTTTGAAATCAGGAAGTAAAAGACTTCCACCTTTGTTCCTCTTTTTCAAGATTGTTCTGGCTGTCCAGGATTCATTGAGCATAGGAATTTTAGGATAAATTTTTGTATTTCTATATAAAAAGTCATTGGGATTTTGAAAGGGATTGTATTGAACCTATAGATCACTTTGGGTAGTATTAACATTTTAAGAATGTTAAGTTTTCCAATCCATGAGCATGAGATATTTTTTCATTTATTTGTGCCTTTAATATCTTTCAGCAAAGTTTTATAGTTTTCACCTCCTTGGTTAAGTTTACTCCTACGTGTTTTATTCTTTTTGATACTATTGTAAATGGGATTTTAGAAAATTTTCTTTTCAGATTATTTGTTGTTAGAGTATAGAACTGTTAATGTATAAAAGTGCAGTTGAGGCCGGGCGCTGTGGCTCACGCCTGTAATCCTAGCTCTTGGGAGGCCGAGGCGGGCGGATTGCTCAAGGTCAGGAGTTCAAAACCAGCCTGAGCAAGAGCGAGACCCCGTCTCTACTATAAATAGAAAGAAATTAATTGGCCAACTGATATATATATAAAAAAAATTAGCCGGGCATGGTGGCGCATGCCTGTAGTCCCAGCTACCTGGGAGGCTGAGGCAGTAGGATCACTCGAGCCCAGGAGTTTGAGGTTGCTGTGAGCTAGGCTGACGCCACGGCACTCACTCTAGCCTGGACAACAAAGCGAGACTCTGTCTCAAAAAAAAAAAAAAAATAAAAAAAAAAAAAAAAAAAAAAAGTGCAGTTGATCCACAAATAATGATAGGGAAATATTTACTTTTCTCATTTTGTCATTTGTTTTCTGTACATCTTATAGCTTTATTGTCCCTCATTCTTTCATTATTGCCTTTCTTTGTGCCGAGTTGATATTTTTGAATTGACATATTTTGATCTTCTTTATTTTCCTTTCTGTATATGTTATAAATATTTTCTTGTGGTTACTATGGGGATTACGAATAAGATTTTTACATGTTAATTTTGCATCTGCAACTTTGCTGAATTCATTTTTTAGTTTTAACAGTTTTTTTGTGTGTGTGTGTGTGTGTGTATGTGAGTGTGTGTGATCTGTAAGGTTTTCTACATAGAAGATTGTGCTATCGGTGAACAGATATAATTGTACTTCTTTGACAATTTGCTTTCTTTTTATTGAGACAGAGTCTCACTCTGTTGCCTGGGCTAGACTGCCATGGTATCGGCCTAGCTCACAGCAACCTGAAACTCCTGGGCTCAAGTGATCCTTCTGCCTCAGTCTCCTGAGTAGCTAGGATTACAGATGCATGCGACCATGCCTGGCTAATTTTTTTGTTTGTTTTTAATAGAGAGGGGGGTCTCACTTTTGCTCAGGCTAGTCTCAAACTCCAGAGCTCAAGGAACCCTCCTGCTTCGGCCTCCCAGAGTGCTAGGATTACAGGCATGAGCCACTGTGCCCAACCTTCTTTGACAATTTTGATGCCTTTTACTTCTTTTTCTTGCCTAATTGCTTTGGCTAGAACTTCCCATACTATGTTGAATGAAAGAGATGAAAGCAGTCATATTTGTCTTCTCCCCATCTTAGGGAAAAAGGTTTTAATCTTTCACTATTGAATATGAGGTTAGCTGTAGGTTTTTCATACGTAAAATACGAACCTTATTATGCTGAGGTAGTTTCCTTCTACTTCTAGTTTGTTAAATACTTTCATTATAAAAGACTGTGTGATTTTGTCAAATGCTTTTTCTACATCAATTGAGATAATTATGTAGTTCCCCCCTTTATTCTTTTAATATTGATTTTTGTTTGTTGAACGATCCTTGAATTTCAGAAATAAATCCCATTTGGTCATGATATATAATTCTTTTGATATGCTGCTGAATTCAGTTTACTAGTATTTGAATGAGGAGTTTTACATTAATATTTATAAAGGATATTGGTCTGTAGTTTCCTTTTCTTATAGTGTCTTTGTCTGACATTAATATCAGGGCTATGTTAGCCTCATAGAATGAATTAGGAAGTGTTCATTTCTCTTCTATTTTTGGAAGAGTTTGAAAAGGATTGGTGTTAGTTCTTATTTAAATATGTGGTAGAATTCACCAGTAAAGCAATCTGGTCTTGGGCTTTTCTTTGCTGGGAGGTTTTGATTACTGATTCAGTCTCCTTACTATTAATACTTATAGATCTATTCATATTTTCTATTTCCTCATGATTCAGTCTTGGTAAGTTGTGTATTTCTGGGAATTTGTCCATTTTATCTAGTTCTTCCAAAGCATTGGCGTACAATGGTTCATAATACTCTCTAATGATCCTTTTTATTTCTGTAAAATTGATAGTAATGTCCCCTCTTTCCTTTATGATTTTAGTAATTTTAGTCTTTTTTCAGTTTTCCTTAGTCAATACGGTCAGATATTTGCCAACACTGTTGATACTTTCAATGAACCAACTCTTGCTCTGACTAATTTTTTTTGTTTGTTTTCTACTTCGTTTGTCTCTACTCCAATATTAATTATTTCCTTCCAACTCTTAGCTTTGGATTTAGTTTGTTGTTCTTTTTCTAGTTCCCTGAGGTATAAAGTTAGAATGTTGATTTGAGCTATTTTTAATATAAGCATCGACACCTATAAATGTCCCTCTTAGCACTCCCTTCGTTACAACTTGTAAGTTCTGGTATATTGTGTTTTTATTTTCATTTGCCTCAAAATAGTTTTCTAATTTACCTGTGATTTCTTCCTTGACCCACTGGTTTTTTAAGAGTGTATTATTTAATTTCCATATTTTGTGAATTATCCAGCTTTTTTTTTTTTTTTTTGCTATTGATCTTTAGATTTACTTCATTGTAACTGGAAAAGACAATTTTAATGATTTCAATCTTTCAAAGGTTAGTGAGAATAGTTTTGTGACCTAACATAACCCGGGAGAATGTTCCATGTGCACTTTCAAAAATGTATTTTGTGCTGTTATTGAGTGGAAGGAGTATTCTGTTCATGTCTGTTATGTCCAATTTGTCTATAGTATAATTCAAATCCTTTGTTCCTTGTTGATTTTCTGTCTGGTTGCTTAATCCATTGTTGAAAGTGGAGTATTGAAGTCTCCTACTGTTTTTGTAAAGCTGTCTCTTTCTTCAATTCTGCCAATGTTCATTTCATATATTTAGGAGCTCTGATGTTTGGTCTATATATGTTTATAATTGTTATATGGCATAATTGTTATATCTTTTGGGGGAATTGATTATTTTATCATTATATTAATATATAATGCCTTTCTTTGCCTCTTGTTACAGTTTTCATTTAAAGTATATTTTGTTTGATATTATTACAACCATCTCTACTCTCTTTGGGTTAATATGTTTGTACAAAATATCTCTTTTCCATTCTTTCATTTCCACCCATGTATTTCCTCATGATTTTTAAAATACATTCTGCCAATTTGTGTCTTTTGATTGTGGAGTCTAATCCATTTAAAAGTAACTACTGACTGATAGGAAAAGACTAACTTTGGTCGTTTTGTCATTTGTTGTCTGTATGCTTCACAGCTTTATTTTCCCTCATTCCTTCATTATTGCCTTTCTTTGTGTTGAGTTGATTTTTTTTGAAATGACACATTTTAATTCTCTTATTTTTTGTGTGTATTCTATAGATATTTTCTTGTGGTTGCCACGGGGATTACAAATAACATCTTAAAGTTATAAAAATTTATTTTAAACTGATATCAATCTAACTTCAATCAGACACAAAGAGTCTACTTCTTTACAGCTTTCTATGGTCTGAATGTTTACCACTCCCCACCCCACCCCCACTGCCATTTATATGCTGAAATCCAGAGCCCCAAGGTGATATCAGGAAATGGGGCCTGAGGGAGGTGATTAGGACATGAGACCAGAGTGTTCCTGCCTGGGATTAGTGCTCCATCACGACCTTTCTACCAAGTGAGGACACAGCAAGAAGGCACCATCAATAAACCAGAAGGTGGCTCCTCACCAGATACCAAATATGCCAGTGCCTTGATCTTGGACTTCTCAGACTCCAGCACTATGAGAAATAGATATGTTGTTTATGAGTGATCTAGTTTATGGTATTTTTATAGCATCCCAAACTGACAGAGATACAGCTCCACTCTCATACCTCCCAACTTTATGTTATTGATGTCACAAAACACAGCTGACCCTTGAACAACAGGGAGGTTAGGGCTGCTGACACAGTCAGAAATCTGTGTGTGATGTCTGACTCCACAAAAACTTAACTACTAATAGCCTACTGTTGACCAGAAACCTTACCAGTAACATTAACAATTGATTAATATATATTTTGTATGTTTTATGTATTATATACTATACTGTTATGATAAAGTAAGGTAGAGAAAAGAAAAAGAAAATTACATGAGAGAGAAAATATATTTACTATATATATTTATATATAGTATAATATAATAATATTATAGTATAATATAATAATACTATATATTAAGTGGAAGTGGATCATCGTAAAGGTTTTCATCGTCATCATCTTTGCATTGAGTACCCTGAGGAGGAAGAGGATGGGCTGGTCTTGCTTGGGGGGTGGGGGGCAGAGGTGGAACAGGCGGAGGAGGTGGGAGGGGAGACACGAGAGGCAGGCACACTTGGTGTAATTTAATGGGAATACATCATAATTTCTGTCTTTTTCCCCTTTTTTATTTATCTAAAAATGTTTCCATATGGTAACCAATCCTTCTTCCACAGTTTGTTTTAATTTCAGTGCCCATATCACGTAAGGGTCTATGTTGTGAAAGAAGCCAAAAGCAGTCTTGAATAATCTAAATCCTTCTGCCGGATTGTCTAATGTCAGTTTGTTTCTGGCACTGCTTCTTCTACATCTTCTTCCTCATTCTCTGACACTGGTTAAGAAGCACTCATCTCCGCCAAGTCGTCTGTTAATTCCTCTGGCGTGGTGCCTATTAGCTCTTGACCTTATCCTAAATCCATACCTTCAAACCCATCACACTCCACCTTTTTTGTTTGCTTACTATATCTACAATCATTTTTATGATGTCTTTGATTGACTTTGTCATACATTCTGTGAAGTCATGCAAAACATCTGGACACAGTTTTCTCTAGCAGGAATTTATTGTTTTGGGCTTGGTGGCTGTTACAGCTTTTTCTAGAACAAATGACGGCATCTTCAATAGTATGATCTTTTAGACTTTCATGATGTTTTCTCCATTGGGGTTCTTTTCCATAGTGTTGGCAATCCTTTTCACAGAGTACTAAGTGAGCCTTAAAAGTCCTTATGACCCCCCCAATCTAGAGTCTAAATTAGAGATGTTGGGTTTGCAAGCAAGTAGACTACTTTGATGGCTTTGGTGTTGAACCCATGGGGTTTTGAGTGTCTGGGGCTTTGTCCAATATCAAAAGAACTTTAAAAGGCAGTCTCTTAATGTTAAGGTACTTCCTGACTTTGGGGGGAAAAACACTGATAGATTAAATCCAGAAAAAGTGTTCCCATTGTCCAGGCTTTCTTGTTGTACAACCAGAAGACTGGTGGGCAGTGTTTACTTTTCCTCTTCAAAGCTCAGGAGCTAGCAGCTTTATAGATAAGGGCAGTCCTGATCATAAACCCAACTGCATTTGCACAAAATAGTAGAGTTAGGTTGTCCCTTCCTTAAATCCCCTCCTTAAATCCTGGTGCTCACTTCTCTTCCTTATTAACAAATGCCCTTTGTGGCTTTTTTCTCCCCAAAATAGAGCACTTTCACCCACATTAAAAATCTCTTCAGGCATATATCTTTTCTCTTCAATGATTTTCTTAATAGCATCTGGGAATTTGGCTACTCTTTCTTGGTTGACAGAAGCCATTTCTCCTGCTTTCTTGACATTTTTAAAGCCAAGCCTCTTTCTAAAATCATCAGACTATCCTTTGCTGGCATTAAATTCTCCAGCTTTAGATCCTTCATCTTATTTTTGCTTTCAGTTGTCATATAATGATTTCACTTTTTCTTGAATCATATTTAGAATCTACAGGTATGCCTTTCTTATAGGAATCCTGCACCCATATAAAAGCTGCATTTTTAATATGAGATAAAGAGATATTTTACAAAAAGTACAAAGTTTTTGTGCCCACTGACATAGCTTTAGTCATGGCTTCATGAACTTCCTTTTCTTAATTTTACAATGGTCCTTATGCTGGATTCATTTATCTTAAAATAGCAGGCAACTGCAGCTGCAGACCTCAATCTCTGGTACATATCAAGCAATTTGAATTTTTCTTCTAATGTCATAATTTTTCTCTGCTTCTCAGGAGCACTTCAGCATCATTAGTAGAACTTCATGTGGGTCCCATGGTGTTATTCAGGTTTACGGTATTGCACTAAGTACAGTGAAAAATACATAAAAATTATGAGGTATCACTTTTTACTGGAGAGACAAACTGCTCATGTGAAGATGATTAGTGTCATAGGTTGTTTTAAGTGGATGTTTGCAAACTTCAGCTCACTGCAATGGCAACAGGAAGTGGCTACAAAATTACAACAGTAGTATAGTATTTTGGTTAATATGCAGTTATGCTTTAATACTCTATCTTTACATTTGTTTACATTTCTCTTGACTATGAATGGCAGATGTATGGCCTGTAAATGTGTGTATTAGTTTTGATTAACTTTTATAATAGATTTGTGTATATTTTTTTTTTTTTTTGAGACAGAGTCTCGCTTTGTTGCCCAGGCTAGAGTGAGTGCCGTGGCATCAGCCTAGCTCACAGCAACCTCAAACTCCTGGGCTCGAGTGATCCTTCTGCCTCAGCCTCCCGGGTAGCTGGGACTACAGGCATGCGCCACCATGCCCGGCTAATTTTTTATATATATATCAGTTGGCCAATTAATTTCTTTCTATTTATAGTAGAGACGGGGTCTCACTCTTGCTCAGGCTGGTTTCGAACTCCTGACCTTGAGCAATCTGCCCGCCTCGGCCTCCCAAGAGCTAGGATTACAGGCGTGAGCCACAGCGCCCGGCCAGATTTGTGTATATTTTATACTATTAAAATGTAATAGTAAATGATAAAATAGACCAGAGTCTACATATATTTCATGCATTCATGACATGTCTAAATTTTACTTTTTTTTCAATATTTCTAGGCTTCATGGTTCATCTGTGAACTTTATCAAATTGTGGCAAATCTTCAAAATATTTTTCAGTCTATTTATTGAAAAAAATCTGCACATAAGTGGACCCATGTAGTTCAAACCTGTGTTGTTCAAAGGCTAACTCTACATCTTTTTATATTCTGCACTTATGAATACAGATTTATAATTTGTTATACTTTGGTCTCATAAACTATATGAAAGAATAAAAAGTAGAGTTACAAACCATTATAGTAACAATATTTTTTTGGCCCATAAATTTACTTTTATAGGAGAACTTTATATTTTGATATGACTTTGAGTTGCTGTCTAGCATTTTTTAATTTAAATTTGAAGGGTTCCCTTTATCATCTTTTGTAGGACTAGTCTAGTGGTAGTAAACTCCCTCTGCTTTTGTTTACCAGAAGATGCATTAATTTCTCCCTCATTTTTTGAGAATCATTTTGCCAGATATAGAACTATCATTTTTTTTCCTTTCAGCACTTTAAAATACTGCCCCCCCCCAACTTCCTTTTGACTGGCAATGCTCCTATTGAGAAATCCAATAATAATCTTGGTTGTGATGGTTGCTTATCTCTTGCTCCTTTAAGATTATCTCTTTGTTTTTGGTTTTCAACAGTTTGATTAAGCTATGTATCAGTGTGGGTCTTTCTGAATTATCCTGTTTGGAGTTCATCAAGCCTTTTGGATTTGTAGGTCCATGTCTTTCCTCGGATTTGGTAGTTAATTGTGCATGATTTCTTCAATGATCTCTCCACCTTGTTATCTTTCTCTCCTCCTTCTGGGAACCCTATAAGGTGTATATTGGCCTGCTTCATAGTGCCCCATAAGTCCGTTAGGCTCTATTCACTTTTCTTCATTCTGTTTTCTTTTTTGTGCTTCCCAGACTCAGTAATTTCAAAAGACTTGTCTTTAAGTTCACTAATTCTTTCTTTTGCCTCTTTCAGTCTTCTGTTGAAGTCTTATAAGTGAATTTTTTATTTCAGTCTTTTTTTTTTTTTTTTTTTCCGAGACAGAGTCTCACTTTGTTGCCCAGGCTAGAGTGAGTGCCATGGCGTCAGCCTAGCTCACAGCAACCTCAAACTCCTGGGCTCAAGCAATCCTCCTGCCTCAGCCTCCCAAGTAGCTGGGACTATAGGCATGTGCCACCATGCCTGGCTAATTTTTTCTATATATGTATTAGTTGGCCAATTAATTTCTTTCTATTTATAGTAGAGACGGGGTCTCACTCTTGCTCAGGCTGGTTTCTAACTCCTGACCTCGAGCAGTCTGCCCACCTCGGCCTCCCAGAGTGCTAGGATTATAGGCATGAGCCAGCGCGCCCGGCCAGTCATTGTATTTTTTAGCTCCAAAATTTTTGTGTTTTTTGGAGTAATTTTAGCACTTTGTTGATGTTCTCATTTTTTATACATCATTTTCCTAATTTATTTTTGTTCATTGTCCCTGTTTTTCTTTAGATCTTTTAATATATGTAAGACAGTTGTTTCAGTGTCTTTATCTAACAAACATGATGTCTCTGTTTCTTCAGAGATGGTCTCTAGAAATTTATTTTGTTTCTTTGAATGGGAGATAGATCTTCTTATTTCTTTGTATGCTTTGTGATCTTTTGTTGAAAATTGATAAGTTGATAATACAATCACTCTCCCAGTCTTTGTAGACTGGTTCCATGCAGTGGAAGGCCTTTCATAATAAGCCTGATGTTAAGGCTTGTGGAGGTCTCTTGTGGACATGTGTTCTTGTGCCTCTGTGTGTGTGTGTGTGTGTGTTTGTGTGTGTGTGTGCTTTTAAATTTTCCCTATGTGTATGGCTGTTTTTAAATATCTCAACTTTCCTAAGAGTGTCACCTCTGCTTCTTCTCAGGGCCTTAGCTGTACAGTTATATTCCTCTATTAGTAATCTCTTGCTCCAGATATCTATAAGTCTTTATTCCCACTGCATTTATCATGAGTCGTGACCACTGCTTCTGGTGGCTCCTCCTGGCTTGAGGTCTAAACTGCTCTGTTTTGGGCTATCTGTGCTCTGAATCAGTTGACACCAAGACCAATCCCTCAGCCACCCCCAAGTCAGGCTAGAGCATTGAATATTAGGTCCACTGTGCTCTATCCAATTCAATAAATGGAATTAGAGACTGGACTACTGCATCCTCTATATCATGCCATGTCACACTGGGGGTGTGTAGGGGGTAAGGACAAGTGAAAATGTCACATTTCCCACTATTTTGAGTGTGGCTTCTCCTTGATCGAGTTCCACTTG
The DNA here is from genome assembly GCF_040939455.1 of Microcebus murinus. Classification (NCBI taxonomy): domain Eukaryota; kingdom Metazoa; phylum Chordata; class Mammalia; order Primates; family Cheirogaleidae; genus Microcebus; species Microcebus murinus. The sequence goes on along the minus strand of NC_134119.1, from coordinate 45,439,680 downwards.
GTTGGTGGAGATTTTTGACTGATCTCCAGAGCTCCTGTAAAGTTATTTTAGCCAGGCTTTATTTGTTTATTTAATGTATCTGTGGGGAAACAAGAGACTGGCATTTGCCAGTCTGTGTGTTGATGTTGTCCCATCACAATATCACATCCTTTATTCCTTACACCTGCCAGTGATGTTTCTGCTGTTATTAGCCTCATTTCACAAATAGAAAGCCAAGGCCCAGGGAATTGAACCAGCTCTCTCTCTCTCTCTCAGTCTGAGAGCAAGTAAAGTGCAAAGTGGGGTTCAAACCAGGCAGCATGGCTTCAGGGTTCACATTCTGACCCCTTCCACAGTTGCTTTCTTTCATGCTAGTGAGTTATCTCCTCTCATTGATACTTGAAATCAGAAATTCCTCTGGACTTAGAATTTTAAATTGGTTCTTGTTATTTATCCTAATACTATTATAACAAGACTCGACTTATCATTTTTTCTAGTGTGCTTGCGTAGGTCACACAGGGATGGGCATCTGGTACTAGTGATTATCTCTTTAGAAGAATATCGATTGCCTGGTGTTTTGAGGTTTCCTGGGTTCTGTCCACCCCGTAGATTGTGAGGGGCTAGAACACAGTCTTGTCATCCATGATGCTGTTTGGAGTCTTAAATGAGATGAATTATGTGAAGTACTTAAAATAAAGCTGGACGCAGCCTAAGACTTTGATACCCTGCAGCCTTGAGTATGTCTACATTGTCATTACCACCTCCTGCATGGCAGTCTCCACAGCCACCACCCAGCACTGGTAGGGCTGTCTCAGTGTCACTCTCTCTGGTTCCAACCTCGACCTTAATCATGCTTGAAGGCGGCTTCCCCAGAATGCGTGGCCTCAGGCTCACCTCCAAAGCTGGGCCCCAGAAAAGAGAGCTGTTAGAATTGATAGGAGAACAGGAAACCCAAACCGAACCCAAACCAAGGACAACAGGCAGAACTTTCAGCCTGGCCTGCATGTTTGCCCTCCACAGTCTTCTGGGTAAGGATGATTTTGGAGAAAGCCACTTCCCTACTTTCTCCTAAGAGGGGGCTAACATCTTCATTTCGGGAATGGGAGTGGAAATGCTTTCCAAACCTAGGGTGAGGAGCTTGTAAATAAACGTCCACGGCTGATGATGTCATGTGATGTGGCCCAGAAGATAAGCGGCTTAAGGGTCATGCAGGGAGGGATTTGGCTGGCTCCCGCCCGGGGTTAGTAAATGACAAGCGTGCTCTGATGACCTGCACATTCTCCAGGGCTTATCACCCAGAAGCAGGGACCCAGCGGCTGGGGCCAGCTGGCAGTGAGATGGCCCGATTGTGCAGGCTGCTCTGTCCTCAGCCCCGTGAAGGACAAGACTAGCATTTATTCCAGACGCTTCGCTTTGCTTTATGTCTGAACATAAAATAACACCCAATTATCACCCAGAGCACATTCAGCCCAGACCTTCAATGAGTAGAGGCTGGGAGAAGTCAGGGCTGGCGAACCGGTCACCGGCTGAGCTTAGAAGTTAATTATTGCCACATGAGGCCAAAGGTGTGTGAACTGTGTACGTGTGCATGAGGTCTTCTCTGGACAAAGTCTTCTGATCTAGAGCCCTTAACTGTCTATCAGGTGATTTCGACAGTCATGGAAATGGCTTCACATTTCAGGGTGACCCCAGCAGGGCTATGCCAAGGCCTATTTCGAAAACTCTTCTCTTTCCACTACACATACATACATACAGACAGACACCCAAAAAATCCAACCAAAATCCATTCCATTCCATCAATGATCAATTCTAATAAACAAAAGAAGCCAGCCACCTCCACCCACTAGCCTCCTGGTTTTGTTTTTGCTCCATGAAGTGAATTGATCTTTTTGCCAAGTCTTCCTTGAACTCTTGTGAATTAAATGTTCATGGTGTTTTGACCCCGGGGGAGAGCCTTCACACTTAAGGAAATGAATCTTGCCTCACAAGACAATAAGTCCAGTGATGTTTTGTAAATCTGCATATCTGAAGAGAGTTGCTAAATACTGATAGCATTGAATATGAGGAACTGACAAAGCTGTTGGTGCCTGCCACTTCAGGCTTTTTTTTTTTCTTATCAATTAAAAATGTTTACATTTTTGGCTTCTAATAGATCTCTCATTTCAACATTCACAGCGTCCATGTAGGAGTTTTGTTCTGGAGAAATGTCAAAGATAGTGGTTGAAATTTATAGACAAACAGCTGTATCTACCAGCTCCATCCATCGACCCATCCATCTATCTGTTTAGTCTTTCATTTATCTATTTATTGAATTTTTGTTATTTCTCAGCTAAAAAAATACACTAATCTTATATTAATTAGGATAGGCTTAGTTGTGCTATGTAATTTGCACTTAGTGAATTTAAACAACAAAGAATCCGTTCCAGATGCACATTACGTGTTAATTTCAGGAGCTCCGAGGGGCTCCCATCCCTGCTGTTCTTAGTCTGGATTCAGGCTGATGGAGCAACCCCTGCCTGGAACATTGCTATCACTGGCACAGAGGGAAGGAGAGCTCTGGAGGCAATTAAGCACTCTGGCCTGCAAGGGGCAGGTGCCATGTCTGTCACCGTCACTGTCTGGAGCCAGCCACGGCTCCACCTCCCCAGGTTACAAGGACGGCCAATCTCTTCCTGAGCCCGGAGGCCAGCGAGGCCAGTGTCTGCTGTGCAGCGGCACTGACCACAGGTCTCCCTGGCCTGGAGACAGTTAGTTTCTAGTCACGTGGTGATGAGACAGTTATTCCCTTTGATTAAAGTGAGAGCTGTTCTTTGTTTTGGGGCTGCTGATGAGGAATTGAGCGTGGTTTTTTAGAGGGCAAATGCAGATCTCAGCCCAGAGTTTGGTTAAATTTACTATTTGCAGATAGTTTTCCTCTTGCACCTTAAATTTTTCTTTGCTACACATTTCAGATGAGGGAGAGAGAATAAGGAAAAACAAAATAAAAATACAAAATGCACTTACACAACCCCAAACCAAACACATCCCAAGCCTCCCTCTCTGTCCCTGTTTTTGTTCTTTGTTTTCCTCTTCCTTCTCAGTCTCCATAAGGGCACTTGCTTTGTTTTGGTCATTTTAATCACCAGACTATTTCCGAAGTTAAAAAAAAAAAATGAGACTACCAATGGCAGAGACATTTTAAAATTGCTTTTTTTTAAAAAAAGTACACTTTTTGACTCCTTGTCTTTTGAAAGCCCTGGCGCTGCTCTGTGCCGGCTGCTGTATGTCTGCAAACCTGGCCAGAGGAAACTCCCCGTCCCACAAGGAATAGGCAATGTGTGCTGCCTGGTGGAGGGCAGGGCAGGTCGCAGCTGCGTCCCACAGGGGCTGCGTGAAATCCCTGGGAGACGCGCGCTTGGTGCCGGGCACAACAGGTCTGAACCTGTCTGGCAGCCGCTGACTTTCCCCACGCTGGTCATAAATTGCCTGGTGTTCTCTGCCTCTGGGAACAAGGAGTGCATAGTGGCAGCTTGAGGTATCATGGCTTTCCAGAGATGGGACAAAATGCAGCAGAAAATACTTTGGCGGGTGCTCCACTGGGAGGGGACACTTATCTCAGGGAGGGCTGGGGTCGTCACCAACTGCCCACCACGACAGCCCAGGCCAAAGCATGGACGTGGTGTGAAACCTGCCCACAGGTCAGGGTGGTGCTGGGAGACTCTTTCTGGAAGACTTGATGACAGAGCTGGGCTTTGAGGGATGAATAGGAGTCTACTGGGGTGGGGGTGAGCATGGGAGTGGGGAGAGAAGACGTTTCAGGCAGGCCATGCCTGTGTTCAACGACACATCCCCTTTCTGTGCAGGTTCTCCTGGGTTCTCCTGAGCTATTCAGATAGCTCAGGCCTGGAGCCCTCCCTCTGTCCAGCCTCCTGGAGTCTTCTCTGTCCCACCACGTCCTGCCACTGTATTCTCAGTCTGTCTGAGCACCCCGCTCCTGGCCTGCTAATCCCACCCATCAGCACAGCCAAGTCCCCCTGCATTCCAAGCTGGATTCCAAATCAGCCAGCGCCTCCGAGGGTGTCAAGACCTCTCTTGTGAGCATTTATTTCGCCAGATTCCCACATTTGTCTGTCCCTGACAAATAGGTATACTGAGCCCCACTTCCGGGTGAGAAAATGGAGGCTCAAAGATTACAACTACTTTAAAGCCCGATAGCCAGAAGCAGAGAAACCTTGACTTGCAACCTCATTCTTAGAAAGAGTACAGCATTTCCCACCATGCCTACCTGCACACCCACAGGCATGCAGTGGTGCCCACAGAAGGTCACTGAAGGTGGGGAATTTGTCACAGTCCCTGCAAGTGAGACCCGTCCTGCAAGTTCAAGTGCAAATTGCTGAGACAGTGCCAGCCCCGGTACCACGGTACCACGGTGCATGTGCCTCCTGTCACTCTGCAAAGCCGATGGTGGGCGGTGGCTTTGTTTCCCCCACCCTTCAGGTGAGGACGCCGAGGTTGGCCGTGTTAAGCGACTTACCCAGGTGTCTATGAACCTTTGCCATGTCCACCCCGCGGACAGGAGGGCAGTGCTGAGCTGAGGGCCTTCCCGCCCTGCCCTGCGGGATCCAGACGCCCAGACAGCCTGCTGAGATAAGCAACTGGATCCTGCCATTGTCTCCCTGAGAGGAGGAGGAAGAGGAAGACGACAACCCACAGCCCCTCTGCCTGCCAACACTGCTGCCTCCTTCAGCATTCGACCCAGAGCAAGCGGTCTAGATTGGCTCTGGCTGGGAGAAAAAATAAACACAGACACTGTGAACTGATATGCTGGGTTGCTAAGGAAAGAGCTGCTTACGGCTTGGGGCGCTGAAAGGACACTCACATTTTGTCTCATCTTTTAACGCTTTCTTCTTCAGGGTTATTATGCATGCTCCTGGGGTCACTGCTGGGAAGGGACAGGAAAGACACAGGGTGGGTAGAGGGGACAGTGGGCTGTGATGCCATCTCTGCTGAGGTCCCCACCCACCCTGTCAGGGCTCTCAGGCCCCTGTGCCCCACATTAATCAGTCTACGGACACCGCCCTGCAAGCGGGTGCGACTTGCAGGAGGGGCTGTCTCCAGCCCAGGCAATCCTGGAGCGGCTGGCCAGGCAGCCTCAGGCCCTGGAGCCGGGGCTATGCTCTTCGTTCCTGAAGGGGGCTTGGGGGTGTGTCCACGCAGCGTCCCTGCACACCTCCCCTGAGATGTCAGAGTGTCTCAGGTTTGAATCGTACCTAGCAGGAATTGAGAGCCGTCTGCCTCTCTGCAGATGCCCTGGTGGCCTCCCCAGCTGTCATTCCTTATTAGCATCACCAACTTTGTCCGTCCCGAGTCACGCAATTGCACAGAAGCTTCATTGGCTAAAGCCTGTAAGGACGGCGCCTGATCCTACTGGGGGGAGCAGAGGTGGTTGGTGGCAGCAGCCGCTCAGGGCAGGAGGAGCCACCTCCAGGGTGATTAGCAGAACCAGACAGTGCCCTTCTGCAGCAGCCAGACAGGGGGCCCTGGGGCTCTGCCTGGACCCAGGCATCCACGGAAGCCTGGTGTGACACAGGCAGTTGGTCCCACGGGCATGTCTCAGGGACAAGTGCTAATCACCACTGAGTGGCAGCTTTCTCAGCATCTACCTTTGGTTCTAGGACCATCCTGTGGGGGCACAGAGAAGTCTACCCACTCCTTCTTTTTCTTTCTCCCGTCCCCTCAGCCCCTTTCTTGTATAACAGTCTTTGGGTACACGGACACTGAATCTCTGATTCCATCTCGTTCTGTCATCACAGTCTATACAGCAGAGCATGCTACAGTGAGGGGCAGGGACAGGAGCTTAGACAGGTAGCCAGGGGCTTGACATGTGGTGCCTCGTAGACCAAAATAAGGATCTCTAAGTTTTTCCTCTCAAAATGTGATGGAAACCCTTGTTTTCTTGTCTTTGCTTCTTTTCTCTTTTTTATGTTTTTATTCTTGTTATTCATGTATAAAGTACATCCATAAAAGTGTGCAAATCAATAGATCTGTAGATCACCTTGGGTAGTACTGCCGTCTCAACACATTAAGTCTTCTGATTCATGAACATGGCCTGTATTTCCATTTGTTTAGATCTCGTTGAATTTATTTCAGTAATGCTTTCTACGTTTCAGTGTACAACTCTTACTCTTCCTTGCCTAAATTTATTACTAAGTATCCCATTCTTTTTGATGCTGTAGTAAATAGAATTGTTTTCTTAGTTTCATTTTTAGGTTACTTATTGATAATGTGTAGATATACAACTTATTTTGTGTGGTGATCTTTTATTCTTTTACAAGTTCTCCAGATGTTTTATTAGCTTTCATAGTGTTTGAATGAATTCTTTGGAGTTTTCTGTCAGATCATGTGAATAGAGATAATTTACTTGTTTGTGAAGTTGGATACTGTTATGAGTTGAAGTGTGTGTCCCCCCAAATTCATATGTTGAAGTCTTAATCCCTAACACTTCAGAATGGGATTATATTTGAAGATAGGTCCTTGAAGGCAGTGATTAAGGTGAAATGAGGTTATGTATATGGGCTCTAATCTAATTTGACTAATGTCCTTACAAGAAGAGGAAATTTGGACACCTGAAGAGATGCCAGGGGTGCACGTGTACAGAAGGATGACCGTGTGAAAAGGTGACATAAAGGTGGCCATCTGCAAGCCAAGGAGAGACGCCTCAGAAGAAATCAACCCTGCTGACACCTTGATCTTGCACTTCCAGCCCCCAGAACTGTGGGAAAATACATTTCTGTCTAGATCACCAGGGCTCCAGCCTCCCCCTCCCCCACGACTGAGAGTCAGGTCCCAGGAGGTCCCAGCCCTGGCTGAACCTCCTAGAGTGACACTGAACATGAGACCTAGGAATGCGGTGGGCATCTCACTCCGCTGAGGTTGATTTTCACCTTCAGGCACAAAGAACTCCTCTTGGTCCTCCTAGGACACCCCCACGCCCCCTGGAAGGTCACCTGCACCACTTTCCCTTCTTACGAGATGGGAATAACCATGTGGCCGCCCACTCCCCAGGGGGTGTCTGTAGGACGCCAAGCCAAGAGGATGAAAATGCAGTATGAAGAGAAGATAGTGTGCAGGCATGGCATTTCCTAGACAGCTACCCTTTCAAGGGTCCTTTGGGTTGAGGAGCCACCTTCTAGCACGGAGGAAGATTCTCCATGCAGCATCATTAATTGGCAAAAGAATCAGGAATTGTCTCTGTGTGTAAATCTGAAGGCTGAGGCTTCCTTGGTCTCTGCCACACCGGATATTAACACCTGTTTCCCTTTAGACTGAGCCAGCTTGTTCTGCCGTGGCTTATCCTTTTTTTTTTTTTTTTTTTTTTTTGAGACAGAGTCTCACTCTGTTGTCCAGGCTAGAGTGCCGTGGCGTCAGCCTAGCTCACAGCAACCTCAAACTCCTCGGCTCAAGCGATCCTCCTGCCTCAGCCTCCCCAGTAGCTGGGACTACAGGCATGCACCACCATGCCCGGCTAATATTTTTTATATATATTTTTAGTTGGCCAATTAATTTCTTTCTATTTTTAGTAGAGACGGGTTTCGCTCTTGCTCAGGCTGGTTTCGAACTCCTGACCTTGAGCAATCCGCCCGCCTCGGCCTCCTAGCGTGCTAGGATTACAGGCGTGAGCCACTGTGCCCGGCCAACCGTGGCTTATTCTTAGGTCCATAATCTTTCTCTGGCTCAGACTCGGGGGTTTGAATCCCAGTTTTCTCACTCCCCAGGTGTTTGACCTTTAAGAGCTGTGTCTACTTTTGTTACCTCAGTTTTTATATCTGTAAAATGGGGGTATTAACCTGTTTCATGCTGTTATTGTGAAGATAAAATGAAACAATGTCACTAGCTATTGGATCTATAATATTTTAAGAAATTCATCCTAAGGGGGAAAAATATGTACAAAAATGTTCATCAAAGTGTGGTTTATTAGAGGGAACAATTGGAAACAATCTAAATGTTTAGCACTAGGGACTTTATTAAGTCAGTCGTGGTACATCTCATTAGAGGATACCAGGATACAGTACCTGCAAATCATAAGGTATTTGGTGGGGAGTCGTGTTAGACATACTCATCACTGTTTTCCTACCCACAACTCTCCCAGAGAGGGTCTCCTCTTGCCCACACCCCCAGTGGCCAGTTTGCTTCAGGGACCCTGCCCGAGCCACAGTGACTAGACCAGGAATGGACAGCTGAGCAGAGCTGCGCCAACCAGATTCCTTGTTTTATTTTATTTTATTTTATTTTATTTTATTTTATTTTATTTTATAATAGAAACAAAGAGTCCTGCAATGCAGACAGAGCTGTGCACAAATGCCATCTCATTGTGACAACTTGGAGAGAGAGGCCCAGTGGGCCGTGAGCCAGCGAGTGACATTGATTTGTAGCAGGGAAACCGGAAGAGGGGAGATGGGGAGAAAAGGCCCAGCAGGCCCAGGGGGAGACAGAGTGAGAGACAGGAGAGGCTGAGGAAGGCCACCTAGGATTTGTCATTGCCATGGAGCTCAGTTGCATCTCTGGCCTCTTGTCACCAAGCGATGCCTCTGTGTCCCTCTGAGAAAATTCTTTTTTACTTGACATGGTTCCTGTTCTTTGGGATCAAGTAATTATTGACTGGACCATGTTCTATAACACACAGGGCTAAAATGGTTATTGCTGGGTGGAGCTATTTCAGATCATTTAAATTATTATACTAAACTTTTCAGTATTTTCTATTTTTTCTACAATGATTATTCATGTATTATTTGTTTTTTTTTTTAAATAAATGGCAAGAAAAATAAGTCCACGTGTAACCAATTTGTAAATAGATTGGTAGGTGTTTTTTTTTTTAAATAAAGTTGAACTTCAACTTAACAGCAATTTTATTCTGAAGTATTTGCCCAAGAGGAAGGACAATGTATGTCCACAAAAAGTCTTGCCCTTAAATGTTCGCAGAGGCTTAATTGTCAACATCCCTAGGCTGGAACTAGCCCAGATGTCCCTTTGAATGAATCAACAAACTGCGATACATCCATACGGTGGAATACTACTCACCAGTATAAACGAATGAACAACTAATTCATGCACCATAACTTTGGGCAAAAGAAGTCAGATACAAAAGAAAAACATCCTGGGTAATTTCGTTAACTCGAGGGTTAGAATAAGTAGAACTAACACACAAGGACTGCAGGCAAATCAGGGATTACATGCTTCCCACCGTCAGCACCTGTGTCCATCTTTGCCTGTGGCTTCCTGCGGCTGTGGACGCCTGCCCGAGTGCACGACAGACTGTCGGGGAATTAACACTCCTTGTTCCCAGGGGCTGAGCTCAGCCGGCCGCTGCTGGGGGTGGTTTATATAAACACGCAGCTCCCGGGCTCCGTGGAGTCTGAGGTGGCTCCTGACATTCCCAAAGGGATGGAGCCCAGTTGCCCACCGTGGTGGCCTGCTTGCCAGTGTTCTCTTTGTCACCACTTGCCTTCCCTACCCCCCCACTGCTGTATCCTGAGATTGGGTGACTACTTACACCCACATCCTTGTCTTGGGTCCACTGTGGGGGGGACCCAAACTGGGACACATCACCACTTTGGCTTCTCTGCCCTTCCTGGTGTCCCTGTAGACATGGGCTTGTGCTGCTGACATCAGGGGACTTGCCACCTTCAGCCAACTTGGGAGGTTGTGGCTGAGTCACCCAATGTCCTTACCAGCTTCTGCTCTGACAGTTCCTTCCTGGGGGAAGTCCTTGTGGTCCAGGGGTTCACAGCCCTCCAGCTCCCTTGTGTCCCAAAGGCTTATAGCTCCCCCAGGCCGTGGGCCTGTGGCTTTGAGCTCTGTGACCCCACAGCGAGCCAGTCTGTCCGGCTGGAGTGCCTCTCACAGGGTCGTTGTCCTCTCAGAGACCTACATTTAGACAAAAGTTGATTGTGACTAGGTGCTGCTCCGGCGGCTCGTGCAAAGCAGGAAAGGGCTGAAATGTGTTAGCACTTCCGCAAGAGGAGTGGGTCTGCTGAGTAAGGGAATTGCTGAAATAGTTTGCAGCATTTAACAAACATGAAAATGAAAACACTCATCCAACAACCAACCTTTTTTCTTTCTCTTTGATGCAGAGCAAGGATGGGCTGGGAAAATTCTGTGGGTGAAGACGGGACCTTCTGCGGGGACTTTTCCTGGGGTGACCCAGTTCCACTGTCACCTATACCCGAACAGTCCTATTCCCCATTTAAGATCTGATTTGTTTCTCTTTGTTGGGGATAGTCTAGTCATGCCAGATGTTCTCTGCTTATACATCCCAATTACCGTTTTCTAAAATAAAATTTTTAAAAATTAAAGCCAGAGGAGTGGAGCAGTAGTAGAAATCTGCGCGCAAGTAGCACGGCAGTGCTCTTGCGTACAGATCCGCGCTTTCTGTGCCATGCCACCTGCCCACCTGCCTCCCTGGTCTGCTTCTCACTGCAGCACACCTGGCTGTGTCCTGCCCACCCTCCGAGGGCCCTACTGACTTCCCACAGCCAGTGTGAGCTTCCTGTTCCCAATGGCTCTTCCCAGAGCCATGGAGAGGCCACCACCTGCACTGCAGGAGGCTGGAAGTGCCAGAAACTAATGGCCGAGAGCAGCTCTCGGCCACAGCCTAAGGGAGCTTGTCAGAGCACACCCGGCTCCTGGCCCTGCCCAGGAGGACTCTGAGGCTGGGGACATGTTCAGTTTCTTAGAGCTTCTCTGAGGGATTAAGCCTCATAGCTCACCTCATGGCACTGGTTCATACCACCCCATTCCATTGCACAATGGAATGTCCCCGTCCCTGCTGGCTTCTCTGCACCTCCCAGATAAGTTCTTGTGCACAGTCCTTGACTTGCATGTGGGGGAACCCAAGCGCAGGCACACTGCCCTGAGCTAGTTTCTTTCTTTTTTTTTTTCTGAGGATACTGAAGTCTTATCTGAGCTAGTTTCTAAAGCAGGTCTCACCTGCTATGTCCAGGATCAAACACATTGAGGGTTTTCTTGCTACCTCTAGGAAAACCCTTTGTTCAGTGCTAAGACTTTCTCCATCTGCCCCCAAGCTTCCTCACCCACTTCACCTCTCTCCCTGCCTGCCTCACACCCTATACCCTTGCTGTGCTCTGGGGGCCACCTGAGCCCCTTGGGCCACAGCTGCCCCCTGCACTTGTGCACACCCAATCCGCCAACAACAACGAAGGCTCTTGGCCTGGTGGACCTGGCTCAAGGGCAGCTCCCTTTGCAGCCTCCTCTGATTTCCCAGAAGTCCCTGAAGGTCCTGGTGGCATCTCTGTGCTTCGGGAGCTTTCAGCTCACCCCCACAGAAGCACACATGTGTACGCAGTATCGTGTTCACAGGCTCACGCGTGAGTCCCCTCCCCCCATGCGCAGTGTATGTCCGTTGACCACTAAAAGGGGCTGACATCCAGTAACGTTTTGTTTTAAGGGAAGAGTAAGTCAAAGGATGGATTTCAGTCCTATTTCTTACCCATTTTCCATGGAGCTGCTAGCGTGAGCTTTTTGCCAGCACGACTCAATCCTTTCATCACCTGCTTGGATGTGGCTTGTCACCGCCCGACATGTCACCAGTGCCTACCAGGGATGCGTGACGTGGCCCTGGCCCAGCTCTCCGTGGTCATCTCCCACAGCGTTCCCGGCACTGCTCCACTCCACCACACCCACCTTCCGTCTGTTCTTTGCACCCCTGGCCCCTCGGGGGTGCGTAGACTCTGCCTCTCCCTCCCCCCAGAGCCCTGCTCGGGGTCTTTGCAGCTGGCTCCGGCGTAAGATCAGGCCCCAGTGCAGAGGTCAGTCTCTGCTTTGCGTCCACCCTGCCTAAGGAGGCGCCCACCCCACCGCTATGCCAGACCCCTTTGGATGCAAGCTCCGGAGCTGGGCTCCTTCCCCCTGCGAGCTGTGCCTGTGTGCTACCTGAATCGTCCACTAGAACACAACCCCGGCGGAGGCTTTCTCTGTCACCTCAGTGTCTCCATCCCTGGCACCAACAGCGGCGCCTGCCTGGCACATGGGGAGCCCGACAGCGTCTGCGAGAAGGTCCGTTTCCAACTCCCAAGTGTCCAGGGACAAAGCCGAGCCAGGCTCATGTGCACACTGCACTGGAGTCCCCTGTCTGGCGTCCTTGGGTTAGGAGGGAAAATTTTCAACACTGCAGAAGTTTAGAAATTCAAGTACATTTGAAAAAGTGAAGTGCTGCTCACAGACTCGGTTCTGTAACACACTGAACAGACAGCTCGGCCTTTGAGATTCTTGCCACGAACATCGACCTTTCCCTGAGGATCGATTCCGAGCGCACAGCTCGTCCTGAGCCTGGCACAGGAAGCCCCAGAGACCCGGCGGGGTCAAAGCCACATTTGCCTTTCATCGGTGACCGAAGGCGGTTGTGCTTTCTGAGTCACGAGACTCTTTCTTTCGGTTCCCTTTTCGTTCTCATCCATAGTCTCGAAAGGCTCTCAGAGGAGTCTGCAGTCAGCTTCCTGCCACCACCTCGAGTGGTCCCCTGATCACGTGTCCACAGGAGCTTCCTCCCTTCCTCCCCTCGTCTGCAGTGTTCGCGTCGCTGCCATGGGCCGCCGTGTCCCCACCTGCTCCAGTTTCAGCACTAACAAGCCTGCCGGTGCGGGAGGTGCGAGGTCCTCGGGCTGCCCCGGGTGAGGAAGGAGGCAGCTCCGGCCATGGAAGGTGTGAGCCCAGAAACCCCTGGAGCTGCCGGCCTCTGCCCTCCACCCCCGGAGACCCTTGCTCCTGCCTGGGAAAGGCCCCCTGGGTTTGTCCTGAAGGAAAATGCTGTGCCTCTTTCTCCTCAAAGGCACAGAGGCCTATAAAAGCAGTTGAGAATAATTTTTAAAAGCCCCTTTTTGAGGCTGAAAATTGAGATGGGGGAAGGTCCAGAGAGACGGGGAGGCCTGGAGATGGCGGGGAGGGTGGAGCGGGAGCCGGGGACTCGGGGACTCGGGACTGGCGGGCAGCGGCGGCGCTTCCAGAGCGAGGGGGCAGGAGTCTCAAACCACAGCGGCGCGTTCTGGCCAGTGGGACGGGTGAAGGAATAATAACATTTGTGTATCAGATATTTCAGGAATGTGTGCTCTCTTTCTCACAGCTGATAGAGGCCTTTTCCCTGGAGCACATCCCAGTGGATAGAACTGGCAGAAACTCTCGGAGCGGCCAGTGTCCCAGCCCCGGCCGCGGCCACCGCTCAGGCCTGCCGGGGGGTGGGGGTGGGGATCACAGCGTCCTAACAGGACACGTTTCCCCAGGGCAAAGTGCCACCAGGCAGAGGCAGCTGTAAGCTCTGCTCATCAGCGAGCCAAGGCCCAGGCAGGAGCCAGCTGTGGCTCCGCGCGGTGCGAGCTCAGCCTCCTTCATGGCCATGACACGTCCCCGGGACACTCTTTGGAGTCTACTGACCTGAGTTTCCTCTCCCTCTCCTTGTTGTCCTGCCACCAGACAGGCTCCAGAAAGCTGGAGGCAGAAGAAAGCAAGCTATAGATCTGGTGGAATTTGAGCGGCTGGAGCCTGTGGTCCCCAGTGGTCGTGGGGGTCCGTAAACTTAATTGAGCTCGAGCCCCCACAACCTGCCGGGTACCGGCTGCAACTGCCTGGCCTGCGGGTGTGACCCAGCTCAGGTTAGAGGAAACCTTAAGGCTCTCCGGGGCAGGGTTCTTAAACCTTGTCACACGTTAGAATCATCTGGATCAAATTCACGCACCCAGGCTGCACTCCAGCCCGAGTAACCAGAATCTCTGGGGTGGGGTCTGGGCATCAGCATTTTGTGAAGCTTGCGGGTGATTCTGGCACATGGACAGGGCTGAGACACGTGTGAGGGGAAGAAGAGCTAAGATTGCCACCGAGGCACGCTGACACCTGGCAGGTCCTGTTCACATCACCCCTCGTACCTCTCTGCTCCACCTTCCGCCTCTGCTCTTCCTCTTCCCTGCCCTGCTCTGCTGGCCTCCTCCGAGACTCTCCCATCTCGTCCCCAGGCTGGAAACAATCTTTCCTGAGGCAAATGGCAGTGCCTGGCAATGTCACCACCACGAGTTGAATGCATGAGTGGATCCTTGCACCTGACCCAGCTAGAAGACGCTCCCTTAGGACTTGCTGTGGGATTTGTGGCTTCTTCTTTTGAATTCCTCCCGGACTCAGCCTTTATCCTTGAAGGCTGGACCTACGTTTTGGAAACTGCCGGATATAGTCGTGTGTCAAATTAAATGGATAAGGGAAGGCACTGCTGGGTAATGCCATTTGGGCAAAAGGTCAGGTATGGCCATAAAGGATCAATGGGGCTATTCTTCGGAGGGTGTAAGTGGGTGCAGATGCGATTCCAAAGTTAAAAGACGAGACGCGTGATCAAGGTGCAGACAGGCGCTGGCCTTGCCGCAAGGAAGGAAGCTGTGTCTGGCAAGCTCGGCCGCCATGTGCTGGCCACTCACAGGCTGCAGCCTGTGTGCACTGCCCCGCTCTGTCCCCATTGCAAGAGGACGCCTGGCCAAGAGCAGCTGGGTCCTAAACCGAGTCGGCCCAGCTGGGCCTGCCTTCTCCTCTCCTCAGACAATTCCTTCCTCGCCGTGGGGAAAGGAAGCTGGTGAGCAAGTCTGGGAGGAGAGGATGCAGGTGGCCCCAGACCCCTCCAGCCAAGGCCAGGACGCTGCCGGGCCTGGCCAGCAGAGGGCACGGTGACCTGCATCTCGCAGTTAGGACGGGGCCTGCTGCTGGAGCCTACTGCTCCCCAGGCTGTCAGGAGCAAAGGGAACTCCCCACGGAAAGTGTCCCTAAGGGACCTTCACAGCAGTGACTTCCTCCCCAAGAAGGGCTCCCCCAAGCACGACTCCCCCAAGCTGAGTGCCCAGATCACCCCTCGGTCCTAGCCCAGGCACAGGCCCTTCTGTCCAGTGGGTCTGTCCAGAGGGCACATCTATCAGCAGGTGGTGGTGGCCCAGAGTGCGCTGAGGCACCCAGAGGAGCCCTCTCCTCCCTGTCTGCGTGGGCGTGGGGGTGGGGAAGCCTCAGCCCAGGCTGCTTCAGTTCCATGTGGGCCAGGTTACTGAGCACCTAGTGAAACCTCAGTGAACCCAAATGTCGGGGCCCCGCCCTCGTGAGTGTGCTGTCAGGTGGAGAGACAGACGTTAACATGTCATTGCACGATTCCAAATTACACCACTAATATGATAAGCATGACGAAAAAAGAGGGAAGCTACAGGAGAGGATACTCGGGGTTCCACCTGCTAATGGGGGACTGGGAACCCTGATGGGCTGCTCGGATGAGACCCCCCCCACCTTCTTTTTTTTTTTTTTTTGAGACAGAGTCTCGCTCTGTTGCGAGTGCTGTGGTCTCAGACTAGCTCACAGCAACCTAGAGTGCTGTGGTCTCAGACTAGCTCACAGCAACCTCAAACTCCTGGGCTCAAGCGATCCTCCTGCCTCAGCCTCCCTAGTAGCTGGGACAACAGGCATGTGCCACCATGCCCGGCTAAGTTTTTCTATATATTTTTAGTTGGCCAATTAATTTCTATTTTTAGTAGAGACAGGATCTCGCTCTTGCTCAGGTTGGTTTCAAACTCCTGACCTTGAGCGATCTTCCCGCCTCGGCCTCGCAGAGTGCTAGGATTACAGGCGTGAGCCACCGTGCCTGGCCGACCCCTCCCCCTCTTCTGAATGTGAAACGGCAGGAATTGGCATTCCCTGCTTTGACCTCACTTACTCCAAGGTTAACACCTCTGTGACAATTGTCCCTATAGCTAGGGGTGTCCTGGCTTCACTTCTCCTTGGGGAGAAATCATGTCCACCTTCGAGGCCTAAGCTCAGATCCTTTTCAGCTGTGGCAGTAGGGAGCTGCCCCTACTGTCCCAGTCCACAGGCCTGCAGCCATTTCAACTCCAAGGGCTACTCTGAACTCGATTCTTACCATTTCCGGTGCCCTGCTGCAGTAACGTCATACGTCATACGTGTTACTCTGCTTTCTGCAAACTGAGCGTGAGCTCCTTGAGGGAGGGATTCCGTGCTGGAGGGTATCAGTGTCTTGGGCTTTACCCAGTCACGTAACATATTTGTTGGGCTCTTGCTGTGTGCCAGCCCACTGGCGTGTCGCAGGATAACAGAAGTGAGCCTGTGCGAGAGCAAATGAGGAGGGGGCCACCACCTGGCCCTGGGGTCATAAAGTCTATGTCCTCCTCCAGAGCCAGAGATCTGCTCCAAAGTCTCACATTTGCACAGGAATTTCCTATCCTGGAGCTTGTGCGTTGGTATTGCTCAAGAACTTTCAGATTGCACGGTCATAATTTATTAATTCTCTGTGGGCATGGCTGCAGTCTGCACGACGCGTAAGTCCTGATTTCTGAAACGCCAGGCCGAGGGATTCAAAGCCTCGGCTCTCCTCGGCCCAGGCCTTAGGGAGCTAGAGAAGGCGCCTGGGGCTCCTGCACTCACCTCCTTCATCCACCTGGGCCCCTCCCTCCTTCCACACCGTCATGGTGCCAGCTGAGGTCCCCATAGGCAGGAGGGGCACAATGGCAACCTGCACATACCTGGTGGCACAGCCTCTTCCATGGGTTTCCATGGCAGAGACTCTGGAGAGTTCCACTGCCACCCCTGCGGCTGGGGATGGACTCAGGGTTGTGCAGCTCGGGAGCTTCTCAGAGAAGTCCCAGGGCGTGACACCCATGCCCTGTGCATGAGGGTCCGGCTGTGAGTGGAGACACCCCGAGGTGACTCGTGTTAATATGGGCTTTTCTTTGCAGAAGTTGGCAGAGCCGGGCCTGGGTGGGAGGGTGGAACATGATTTATTAACATGAAAAATAAGATTTCCAAATTTCTCCCTCTCGCCCGGCTTGCTCCTGGGGAGGGTTTGGCGCAGCCAGTCAGGTCTGGGATGCAGAGACCAAAGAAAGAACAAAGGCAAGGCTGGTGGGCAGGGAGGGAAGAGGAAGGGGAGGGGTTCCTGCTTCTTGGATCGGCTTCTGAGCCGTCCTGTCTCGAAGAACTCAAGTAATGCACCGAGTGGAGAGAAAAGTTTCCAGTCCCTGTGAAATGCGGATAGGGCACAGATGGGCGATTGAAACAGGAAAGACTGAAAAGCTGGAAGTAATCTGAGTTTTTGTCATCTCAAGTGAGAGCCTACAAAGTTTTGGAAAAGCAAGAGAATCAAATCAAGAGAATTTTAAGACGTGCCACTCTGGCTCATAAATTCGATCCCTTTTAAGCATCCTTCTAGACTCGAGTGGAAAAATAAAGATAACCTTTTATACTTTTTGTTTTGGGGCTGTGCTTCTTTGAGTGCGATTCTGTGTCTAGACTGGGCCACATTAAGCCCCACTTTATATGTGGCTCACACATGCACAATAAGAAATTCGTCTCCGAAATGTGCTTTTAAGAGAACAGCTGAGACTTTGCATCACACCACATAAACCCATTCATTCATCTCCTAAGCACCCACATCTATCTCACAGATGGATTAAGTCGAGTCTAATCCGTTTGCTGACTCGTTTATTCCCTCCCCCTTGGCAAAGATGTTATATACTCCAGCTACCTTCAAAAGGTATCATGGCCCAGGCGAAGGAACTAAGTCTGCTGTCTGCATTAGATTCCCCAGTGAACCCTGCTACAGAAATAAACATAAAAGGAGATGCTTTTCTTATCTGCCGAAGATGGCGGGAAAGTGCACCCAGCCCGGTCCAAAGTAAAGCTTCTTACCAGGAACCGTGTCAGCTCGGGCTGAAACCCACACAGCAGTATTGCCTGGCTTCCTGGAATTCATGGGCAGAGCCACCTGCCCAGGCAGCCGGGGACTGAAGTGCCAGGGAAAGTAAACCTAGTGACAAGATGAATGAGAATCCCGGCTCCCATGTTGTGCCCAGTTACCCAGAGGAAAGGCCAACAATGGGTACTGTAAATTGTCCTTGGGAAACAATCCTGGGAGTGGTTGTCCCCTTTTCTGTCCCTGGCCAGGCCTCCACCCAGCCCACCCCCAGGCTGGGGTGGCCTCCTTCTAGCCTCCCTTCAAATGGGCTCTCCGTGGCTCCACCACCCACACTTCCTCTGCGTTTCCCTTCCTTGAGCCAGGCCTCACCCCCTTCCTGTTTTCCTGGTCACGGTCTGTAATGAGTTTAACCTGGGGAAGGGAAACGTTACACTAAGCTCTTTCTTTTGTCTTTACTCTTGCTTTCTGGATTAGTCCTAGTCCGATACATGAGGGCAGGAGCTGCTTCGGTGTTTGGAAAATGGGGCTCAACAAATCAATGTCTCGCTCTGGTGCCTGCCATTGGGAAGTCCCACCCGGTCCGGGGCCCCTTGTCCTCAAGTCTAGCTTGCATGTGTGGCCAGGTGCAGGAGGGGCAAAGAGATGCAGTAATAAGCCACCCACAAACACAAGCTTTGGTCACTTGTAAGGGGCCAGAAACTTAATAGCTTCCAGCCTCTAATATCAAAATAAAACATTGTGAAAAAATATAATAGATAAAATGTGATTTCTATTTTTAGGTTATAATTCTTTGTTAAAACACAAAAATATTGCCAAAGGCAAATTTTGGACACCCGTGCAATGTACGTGTCCCAAGTCCTTGGACCCTGCTTCTATGTACTTGTCCCAAAATGTTGACACCAGGGCAATGTAGGTTTTCCAAAATTGCTTCCATGTCTGTTAGAGAGTTATAATAGCTGATTTATTTCCCAGAGAGACACAGCGGGGGCAGGAGGGGGGAGGCACAGGGGAGGGGCTCTGGCCCAGGGGCTTGGATGAAGGAAGGTCACACGATGGATTCTGCACTGGCCATGATGTTTAGATGCCAGGTGAATCCCCGATCGGCTGGTTCAGAGACACTCAGAGGACCCACGGAGGCTTTTGACCTTTTCCCTACTGCCCTCTTGACCCGAGCTTCCCTCCTCATGGTAGAGAAAAGGGCTGGAAGAAGCTTCCAAGGGCAAGAAGAGGCCACCTACGACTCTTCCTTCCTGAATCTCTGTGGGTCAGCACAACTGCATTTCCACCAGAGTAAATATTTTGATACATTCTTGAAACAGAAGACACCGCTAGGTCAGTGGAGGTGTAAATAAGCGGGGTGGCAGGCGCTTTCCTGGCATCAGTTGCTATTTTTCGACTATGAGTAACACAAGATGATGGTCACGTATCCTTTCTAGCGCTAGGTACATTGCAAAGTGCTTTTGTGTCTCTCAATCTCACTTAATCCTCTCGATGATACAGGGAGGAAGCCAGGAGTTAATCTCCCCACTTTGTTGAGACGGAGACTCAGAGAAGTCCAAATGATGTGCCCAAATTGACACATCCATTCAGCAAATATTTGAGGATCATCTACTGAGTACCAAGCATTATTGTCGGCCATGGGTACACGGAAATGAAAAGTGAGTGTCCCCTGGTGTCCTGGGACCCATAGTCTGTACCTAGGGGTTCCTGAGAGCAAGAAGGTGTGAGAAGCTAAGCATAGCATGGGACTGGGAGCAAAAATAGCCTTTCTCTGGGTGTCACTTTCAGACGAACTGAGCTACCCTTTAGGGACCTGCTGATTTGTCAAGACAGAGAGACCAGCTTTCCATTGCTGGAGGGGCCAGGTGCTGTGGGTCACCAACGGCCCAGCTCACAGCATTGTGCAGTATTTTGCTATGTGAGTTAGTGGTCTGCAGACAACCAGAAATGGTGAAATGTGCTCAGCCAGATGACTAGAGGGAACATTGGCTAAGGCGTGGAAGATTCAGAAGACACTACGGACTTCTACAGGGAAAAATTCTAAAAATGTATATGGAACAATTTTTTAAGGAAGGGTTAAAATATTCTTCCAATGCAATCTGTACTCTCCTTCTGTTTTCTAAAAAGATTCAAGGCACATTATAATAATAAAGGAAGTTGAAAGATTAGGATGAGTAAAAGAAACAGATTAAAAATATGCATCATGCACTGAAAGAGAAGGGAGACAAAGCCGTGAGATAAAATCTATTCTAAGGATGGCTGCTGAATCAAGTATACACTTCACATCTGAGTTTCCTGGCAGCCATGGGAAAAGGGGAAATGCCACGAGTTACATGGCTTTTATTCATTTTCTAAGTAAAGGAAGCATATCAGGGCAGGAGACACACACTTCCCTCTGCCCTGGGTGCCAGAGGGCCCTCCCCTGCACTGCATCTCCATATAAAGGACAATGGACACAGATGTGGTCTTCAAGAGCCTTTCATTAAAAATATTGTCCAAGTAGTCATTTATCATAGCTGAGCATTATTTTTTTAAGAGCCTGGAATTTCAGTGATTTCTGGGCTGAGGCCTGCTAAAACATTGGCTGATAGACCCTGCAGGGATGTTGAGAAATGGTTTTGGGGGCTAGCAGTCAGAGTGAACTGGCCTGGTACATACGAGGGCTTCTGGCTTGAGGGATTCCACTTGTGGGCAAAGTTCTGCAATGCTGTCTAGCCTGCACTGTACACCTTGCACGGCCACTCTCCCAGCCCCTCATCCTCCCTGTGTGACTCGGTGTCTCTGGATGCCATCTGGCTCTGGGATAATTCTGCCTTCCCACCCTGCTGTGCATCTCTGAGTCACACCCAGCACCTCCCTGGTGCCCAAGCGCCCCCAGCTCTGGGCGTTCCTGATATGGTAGCCGGGATCCTGCCTCTGCACTCCTCCACGGGTGACCTGGGACAAACGCTCAGCTTCTCTAGAGAAAAGAAAAGGTCATAGTTAATGGCTGTAAAACCTCCTTTCGGCTCTCACTCTCTGCCTTTCCCTCAACAACAGATGCTCCCCAAGGCGAAGGCTCCTGCTAAGTGTAGTAGCTACTAACAGTTTGGGAACTACTTCTCTGGCAGTTTTTCACCTAGACAAGGCTCTGGCTTTTGTCATGGTCCGATGACGATGGGGCTCAGACTTCCATATTTTAATCAAACCATGGCCCATGTTTATCTGGGAATGGCTTTGCAATGGCAGGAGGACTCTGTCCAGCTGTTCCCAGCAGTTGGATAACCACAGATGTGAATCGTCTCAAGACTGTTATGACTTCTGCAGGACAGGCTGGGGTTGGGGTGACAAGGGAAAGGACCCCAAATGACTCCACTGTGCCCCTTGCTCCTCAGCCGGGAATGGCAAAGTGAGCTCTCTCCACGATATTTGGTGAAATCTTTATAATACTAAGGAGTGACCCGAAACTGTCGATTTCACGCCCTTAAATATGAGAGTCCTTCTCGGACCCCTCCCTTGACTGGCCTGCTTCACAGGCTAGTTCTTTGCCACGGAGTGGCTGGTGGGAAAATGTGAATTAAAGGACTCTGCCTGGCTCATTCCTGCCTCCCCACGGCTGCAAAGTCCAGTGAAGAGGATGAGAACTGCCAATGTGTTAGGACTCCCCTTTCAAGAAAACACATCCTCCCCTGTTGTTATGAACTTGTAGGTGAACGTGGAAAGAAAAGGCTGCCCACGCTTCCTGGTCTTGGGTGTGAAAAGTATAGAGGACCAGGTCTCTGATTCGAAACCCTTTTCTATGAGCCATAAATGGGCTTGTTTTTAAACTTGGTTGTCTTGCAGCATTTGGAAGTTTGGAAGCACCTTGTTTTGTCTTTGGAAGCACCAAGTGCAGAGGGAATGTGGCTTGCACAGTGGGCAGATTTCTTCCTTCTTTCCGATTCAGCAAGTGTGCACTGATACAACACTCACTCCTCCCTGGTCTTTCCAATTCCCGTGCACACCCGCAGCAGTTCAGGTGTGGGAATAGACTCCTAAGTCCAAAGTTTCAAAGGGGACAACCTTTCTTGTAGGCTGAATCGTGTCCCTTCAGTACTCGTAGGTTGAAGCCCCAACTCCCAGTATCTCAGCGTGGGACTGTATTTGGAGATACGGCCTTCAAAGAAGGCATTAAGGTCAAATGAGGTCGTTAGAGTGGGCCCTAATCCAATAGGACTGGCATCTTTCATAAGAAGAGGAGAGTAAGACGTAGAGAAGGAAAACCGCGTGAGGACACAAGGGTTATCAGGATCATCTGCAAACACAGGAGAGAGGCTGTAGGAGAAACAAATCCTGCTGACACCTCGATCTGGGACTCCCACCCTCCAGAGCTGTGAGAAAATAAATTTCTGTTATTCAAGCCACCCAGCTGTGGTTCTTTGCCACGGCAGCCCGAGTAAACTCACACGACCGCTAATGAGAGAAGCAGATGCAGGCGCTGCCCATGGTCAGGGCTGATATCAACCACAGTTCACCTGGAACACTAAGGGCCTCTCGCGTTTCTGCCTGACGCCTACTGAGGATGGATGAAACGCAGTTTTGGGGTGGTCTGGGGCTTCTGTTTCTTTCTCTGAATACTATGATAAAATAAGAGAGGTGTTTGCTACTGTCCAAATTGCTCCTGTAGGAAAAGGGCCATGTTTAACCCCCTTAACATTGAATAAATGGTAGCACCATGCATGCTGGAGGCTAAAGGGGCACAGGACAGCAACAGGTAAAATTCTATCCATATGGTTCATCTAGATCCCACTGCTTTAAAGAAAAATGAACACCCTTTGTAGGAGGCAGTTATGTCCATCATTGTGTTTCTTTAGGTCATCCATGAACATTTTAATGGGATTCTAATTCTAATATAATCTGCAAGATGAACACAAAAGACATTTTCCATCTATGGGCAAATGAAAATAACATGATTTAGAAGACCAGTGCAGCTGATAGCCCATGATTCTTATTCTGTGGCTTCCAGGTTGGGATGCCACCATTAGAGACACCATGAGAGGAATTCTTGCAAGTGTGGTGTCCCTGGTGAAGTCCCTTCCCACCCCTCAGAGCCACTCAGGGCCAGGACACATGCTCTTTCCATGCCAGCTTCCAAAGAGAAACCCTAGTTGGTGCCCCAAGGCT
Source organism: Microcebus murinus (assembly GCF_040939455.1). Classification (NCBI taxonomy): domain Eukaryota; kingdom Metazoa; phylum Chordata; class Mammalia; order Primates; family Cheirogaleidae; genus Microcebus; species Microcebus murinus. The sequence goes on along the minus strand of NC_134119.1, from coordinate 45,416,849 downwards.
CTGAGTTAAATTTTAACTACATGTCCATTTTTCTTTTTTTCGAACATAGTAATTTAGCATTCACTGAAGACTGCTTACATATGTCCAAAATGCTTACATTTTGTTCCTAATTGAAAACAAAAATTGGCGCAACTGTTACTTAATAGGGAAATGATTAATGCCTATTAGCTAAGACACATCCCCAGAAGCTAGATTCTGAGGCCCTTAGTCAGGCTCTGTGCTTAGGGAGGTTGCCTGGAGCTGGCGCATGTGGACTATTCCTCTGAAGTCCCCTCTGTCCCCGGGGAGGCTCAGACAGCAGCGGGACGCCTGCGACCCAGAGCTGGTGCTTTTGAGGAAGAGTTGCTGTTTTTAGCTAAGTGACCTCAGATGTACGTCAGGCCGGACAGTGACCCAGCTCATTGCGATAGTGCTCCCCAGCCTCATTCCGCTGGGGGATGACATCACAGGGTGACACGCAGCCACCGCAACCGAAAAGTACAGGGTGTCCCCGATGCAAGTGCTTCCTTTAACAGGGGCTGCTTGCTTGGTGGCGTCTGGCACAGAAATGGAGATGTTCTCCAGACATAAAACCTTGGCCAAGGTCTTCAAGAATGCAATAAACTCTAATAAGACTGTTCGGTAGTCGGAATGAGAAATGGTCTTTTCCTAGTATTTTTATGGTCCTTCAGCAACTGGGGAGTTGCTTTGGATTTGAGACGATGAAAAGAAAATTATCCAACGCTGGTATCCAGTGCGCATGCTGCAGTGCCGTCCCCTCCCACGCCGATGTGAGTGGACCTCGAGACCCACACAGTGTGTGGGAGTGACCGTGGGTTCTGGGCCTGGGACTTCGGAAGGCCTCGTGGCTTCATAGCTTATTCTCTGGGAGTGCTAAGCAGCCATGTAATAATAAAATAAAAGTCCCTATGGAGAGGCCACTTGGAAAGGAAGGACCCCAACACGACACCGAGAGTCCTGGCTGACCCCAACCTCCCGCTGTCCCCCAAAGCCCTGGGCCTGAGAGTGAGCTGCCTTGGATGTCCAGCCTAGATGAGTCCCCACGACAACGTGGCACAGCCGGGTACAGCAGGAGAGTCACACGGTCAACCCACACTTGTGGGAAGCAATGAACTGTTGTTATTTTAAGTCACTGAGTTTTGGGTAGTTTATTTTACAGCAAGAGATAAGGGAAACAATTATAGATAAAATAGACAAGACAGACACCATCTCCCACCCCCATGCCCAGGGCTGAAGAAGCAGGGTCACTTTTCTAAGTGTTCTCAGGGGCCACTGCAGAGGGCAAGGCCAGATGTGGGTGCCAGGAGTGTGTGTGTGAGAGAGACAGATTCTTCTCAAGGTCGACATGCTCCTCCTCCTCTATGGAGCAGGCCTTTGGTAGCAGAGCCCAGGCAAGCTTCAGGGCCTGGGCCTGGGTCCTCTCTGGGCCCAGCGGGACAGTGGGGAGGCCCCGGCTCAATAAAGAAGAAAGCTGCAGCTTCTCTGCACCCCGGGGAGGGCGTCTCTTGCACTCTGCAGAGAAGGGGGTGACTTCACCCTGCTCGTCTTGGAGGGGCTGGCCCCTCTTCCTCCTCCGGGGGCTGCCTGTGGGGAGAGGGGCAGGCACCTGCCACCCGCTGACTGGCCAGGCACTGGGAGGTCACACGCCAGTGGCAAGAGAGCAGTAGACACCGCACCCCTCCTCCCTCAGCCCTGAGGCTCGCCCCAGGGTGCGAGAGGCAGGTTGAGGCCAACCTCATCCATGTCTTGGACCCCACTCGGCTCAGCACGGAGCTCGAGCCTGGAGCACGGACCTCACTGTGGGCCAACCGCGGCCTCAGGCCATACCCTGCCCTGTCACCTGTGCAGGACCACGCCCCACCCATTTTGGGGCCCACCGCTCCCTCAAAGCCTTCTGAGTCCTCCCCCTCCGTTGTAGAGGGGCCCCTCTGCCTCCTGAGATCTCATGTGGCACCTCGGGAGTCTTTTGTTGCGGTGGATGTATGTCTTCCCACAGGGTACCCTCACAGCCCCCGGCCTGGTAGCTTTGGCCGCATTTCCAAGGTCCAGCTAAAGGGGTGTGTGCTATCAGGCGTCAGCTCCAGGAGACAGGCGGGAGGAGCTTGCAGCTGGGTGTGGAGAAGTCACCTGAGGCTCACCAGGCTCGGGGAGAAAGTCCCAGGACCAGCAGTGCTGCCTGCAGGCGCCTTGTGGGGGACTCCCGCTCCAGCCCTTGTCACTGTCTGGGCTAATAGGTTTCTCCTTTCCACGACTCCCCTAGATTTTCTTGTCTTTGAGAGGGTTCCTACAGACCAGATGAGTGTCGCATAGAGAAAACCAACTGTGGAAAGTGATCATCTCTTTCCAGGAAACACAAATTAAGAAGAGGATCTTGGGACAGTATGACGGAAGTTGGGCCAGCTCCCTCAAGCGTGAACCTCGGGTAAAAATGAGGCCAATTCTGGCCACACATGTACGTATAGGTTCCCTTTCTTGGCAGCGAGTTGGAAGGGTGACCTGAGGCTAGAAACAGAGATTCCTCCTCATCTAAAAATGAAAGTGATTAATCTTCACAGTGGCAGCAGTTTAAAGGGTCAAGCAGGGATAAATAAAATTCAGAGATGCGAAGGTTGGTGGCGTTTATCTCCACCTGCCTGTCTCGAGCAGAGCTGGGTCCTAAGGCCTGAGCAGGTGAAAATCCGTGCAGGTGACAGGGGATAGGTCCTGCCTTGAGAGCCTGCTTCCCAGGTGCACGTGGCCCTGACCACGTTCTCCTATGAGGGGCTGTTCCCAGAGGACGTTCACACATCAGAGAGACAGTTAAGTGGAGGAGCCACTGATTCGGCTACTCATTTACTTAGCAAACATTTATTGGGACAGGAACATGAGTGATGTGTGTTTGGGAGCTGGTCCCAGGGAGCAGGGGAAAAGGGAGAGTCAGACAGGGAAGAAGGCAGCAAAAGGTGTGTTTTCTGGAACCTCTGAGAGCAGATTGCCTCCTGGAACTGTCCTTCCCAAGGAAGAGCCTGTACTCGCTACTTCCTGTCTTGGGTGCATTAGTGTCCTGCTCCCCACCTGCACCCAGGCTGAGCAGGAGGAAGCTGCAGAGGTTGGGTATGCTTGGGAAGGCCAGGGTCAGGGGCACCAACAGGCCCAGCACAGCTGGAGGGGCCGAGGGGCTGCAACTTGACATGAGGTGTTTGCCACAGCCTGCGATGGATGGCCATCTTTTTCTAGTCCCAAGGGCCCTGGGGCTGGACCATGGAAGTCCGTCATAAGACCTCACCCCAAATCTATAACCACTAACCTCATCTGAACCTTTGGAAGACACAGCAATGCAAACGTGGAACCATTGGCTGGATGTTGGCTACAGGTTATTACTGAGGCAACGGCTGACACCACCTTCACTGGGACCTTCTGAAGGAGGCGGTCTGGGCAGCGGCAGGACCACTGACCAGGTGCCCAAGTTCTGCCAGGTCCTCGCTGTGGGTCTCAGATCTTGGCAGAGCACAAATCCACTTCGGATCATGGTCTCCTGGTATTTTGGTTTTGTAAGAGGCACTAAGAAGACCTGAAAGCCATAGTCACATCTTTTTAAAGTTGCCCAAAGAACAGGGAAGAACTTGTCCCATGTGGTCCTAGAGGGTAAAGCTAGGGACAACTGGTGTGTGTGTGTGTGTGTTGCTTTGTGGCGCCCTGTGTTTTCCCCAGAGGATTTGAGGATGAGGTAGACACAAAGGAAAAGAACTAGCATTCGACTGTTCGAAAGCCAGTGGTTTTGCAAACGTGGTGCTAGAACGGGCTGCATCCTCATCTTCTGGGAACTTGTCAGAAAGTGAAATTCCTGGGCCCGCTGACTCTGATACACGCCCAGGTATGAGAACCATTCTTCTAAGTATAAGGAAAAGATCTTTCTGACGGATACAACTGGCCAAAACGGCCATGCCCTTCCACACGGGGTAGTGAGCACCAAACCTGCAGGTTCGGGAGAAGGCTGAATAGCCACCAGTTGGGTGTGCTGCAAAGGAACTAGACACATCAGGTAGGGAGTCCACTGCAGTCACTTGTTTGGCTGCTCAGTCACTTAGCAAACATTTACTGAGCAGCCTCACCAGGCACTGTCCTAGGTGACAGGTAAAGAAATAGAAAAATACTAGGATCTCCCCAATTGCTACCATCTTACGTGCTCCAAAAACTCTGTGGTCCCAGCAGCCTCCTTCTCATGAGTCTTCCTAGCGATTGCTCTTTGTTTTGACTACCAAACACTGGCCTGGGTGACGATTCACTGTCATTACAACATTCTTCAGCCGCTGAGGTTTCCCCATGGAACCACTGCCTTCCTGCTCAGCCCTGCCTCTCATATCAACATGGGAGGATGAAGAAAGGAGCTAGCAGCCCTGGACCGCCCCGTCTGTGCACAAAACCCCGAGAGAGAGGACTGTGGCAACTTCCGGTCCTGCACATGATGATGCTACTGTCTTCGTCCTTATGAGTCATGCCTTGTCACCCTCGTGGGGCTCAGAAACCCGACAGATGAATTGTCAGGGCTGAGTGGGGGACGAGGTTGAATATCTCATCATGAGACTAGTCCCTGGGGCACAACCTCTCAGACAAAGGGGTATTCTAGATTACTGAGGTTTAGCACTTTACCCAGATAGCAAATAAAGACTGTATTCATTCCATTTATTAAAAAAAATGAATTATTACACAAGTGATGCACATCTGTTAGAGGAAAATTAGCAATACAGATGAGTAAAACCAAGAAAAAAGTAAATAAAATCCCCCTAAACTTCACCACCCAGAAATAATCGCTATTACCATGTCAACATGGTTTACTTCCAATGCTTTTCGGGCATACGTGTGCATGTATGTGTGAGTGTGTGTGTGTGTGTTTCAGTGCAATAGTGGAATCACTCTGTAAGACTTGGCTCTAATACACCTTTCTATCTAAAGTATAATGTGAATGTCTTTCTAGGTCGATACATTTACACCATCATTTTAGAGCTACCTAGCACTCCACTGGCATGGATATAAGTTTTTCTACGATTGTGACGATATTAAAAAAATATCTTTCTAAAATACATCGCACACTCTCCTGCCTTCTTCCCCTTCTGTTCTCTAATCCAAGTATGGGAACATGGCATCTCTCGTCTCCAGGTGCCTTGGGGTCGCTGTTATTCAATAAACCCCATGGCATGTAAAATTTCCATAAGGAATCAGTTTGATTGTGACAAAAGAGCTGCAGACTGGGGGTCAGGAGTGGCTCTAGTCTCGCCACAGGTTAGCTCTGGGCCCTTCGGTGTGTGACATCACTGCTCTGGGCCTTGTTTTCCTGAATGTCAGGGCGCACACGTGGATGGCTTCGGAGGCTCCACCTGGTCATGTAAAGCATCTTCAGACTTACTACTGGCAGGACAGGTCTAGCGAGTGGTTCTTTGCTATGAGGTCATCTTAAATACCTCTGCAGGACCTGCTCACACCAGCAACTGCCCTTTGGTAAGGAGAGAGTCAGTGGAAGGGGAGATGACATGCCCTGAGACTCTCACCCCAAGCATTGCTTGAAGTGCGACCCCAGAGCTGCTTCCTCCACATCTCCTGCTGGGCTCACTAAGGATGCAGATTCCTGGGCCCAACTCGGCTCCTCCAAGCCGGAACCTTTGTAGGTGGAGCCCTGATACAGTGCTTTTAAACAAGCACCCTTCAAGTTTGCTGAAGAAGGTTTAGCTCATTGCTCCACTCCTAGAATGCCATTGCTCCCAAAAGCCCAGCACGGTTTTGCATGGGGGGCGGGGGCGCCTTTAAATTGTTTATTTCTTGCTGGATGCTTGAGAGGAGGCAGAAAAAGGCCAGGACTGAGTTTTTCTCCCAATGTTGCACAAAAAGTCCTTCCTTTGTATTTCTCTTTGGCCTTTGTAGTTGCACACCGAGGGTTTGCCTCCTGGGTTTTCTTTTCTGCATGCCCTCTGGTAGCCCAGCACTCACTGCCTATAAACCCCAGCCTGCCCCAGCCATCAGCTCCTGAGCCTCTGATAGTGCCCTTTCCCAGACAGAACAGCGCACGGTGGGGACAGGAACCGTGGCAGTGACGCCTGGGTTGCCCTCACAGTGATTGCCTGATCCACTGGGGCGCATGTTGCCGGTGTCCTGTGAGGAAGGTTCTGCAGATCTGTGTGGTCTGAACAGACAACTTCATGCAGATTCCACTGCATTTATCTTGGCTCTGCCCAGGGGTGATTTGGCTCTGATGAGGAACCTTCTAGCTGAATGGTTTCGGCCTCCGAGAAGCTGGCAAAATTGCTGAGTTCAACATGATTCTCCAAAAAGGGCCACGTCTTGTACAGCTATAATATTTCCTCGAGATCTTGGACTAAGAGCTGCTACTCACCAAATAACACTCACTCATTAATTAAACATCTGGTAAACTCTAGACAGATGCCAGATGCTGTAGTAGGTGGCCTTATATTAGAATGAATAAACAATTGGCTCATTGCAGATGAACTTTGTTGCTGTTTAGAGAATTGAGGATGTAATTCAAACTGTCCTAAGAAGAGGTAATCAACTTCGTATGTCATTTTAATACATCATTGAATAGATAAGATAATAGTTATTCATTCCTCACTAAAGATCTGTTTTTCCTAAGCATATTTTTCATTTAAACCAAACCTGTCCATCTCTATGAAAGCTATTTGCATGGAAAACTTTCACAAATACGTTGCACATTTCTCATCTCTGCTTTCTTCAGAAAGGTGTTCTTGCTTGCATTTTAATTTAACTTTACTTGTTGTACACTGTGCTGTGTGAGTCAAATGAACCATATGGCGGCACGTTGCCCTGACCCTGCGCCCCATGACCCTGCTTGTCCAGGCTTCGGGCCACTGCCTTGGCCCTTTTCCTGCCTCAATGTTTCCACCGGTGCCCGTCTGGGAGGGGTCACCTGCCCTGGACAGCACACACACAGCGCACACTCTGATCCTCAGTGTGTCACCGTCGTCACCACCAGCTTGTCCTGCTGCGGGGGCCTCCTGAGAGCCCTCCTTGCCTGCCCCCAGCATCCCCCACCTGGCGGCAGGATGTTCTTTTGAACTACCAGTCATATCATTGCATTTTCCTGATTAGGACCCCGCAGCCCCGCGCCATGGCACTTGTGACAACCTGACATCCCTTTCCTGGCCTCTGCTGTCTGACGCGACCCCATGTAATTCCCTCTGTCGCTGCTCACAAGACTGATGCTGCTTCCACTTCCTTCTCTTAGTTTGAACAAGCCAAGCCTTTGCACGGGCTGTTCTCCCAGCCTCCCTTCCTTTTCCTCCCGAACTCTGCTTGGCTGGTTCCTTCTCATCATTTGGCTCTTTGCTGAACCAGGCCTTGCTCCGCCTGCCCCGGCCCACTCGGTCACATTCTGACATTCATTCTCCCCCGTTTTCATTCTCTACTGGATCCCCTGGCCCATCAGTACCTGCCACCTGCAGTCTGGCGCCTTTGGCCCACCTGGGGACGGGGGAGCTTGGTGATGCGAGGAGCCCTGGATATTGGGGGGAATTGGGTTGTCTGAGCAACATCTTTATGTCCTTCAAGGCTAACTCTTTCCGATGCCAGCAGGGCGTTCCCAGCACCCCGCAGAGAGCCGCCCGTGCCAGCCTGGAGAGGACGCTGGGACCTGTGAGAGCAACATCATTCATGGAGCGCCAGGGAAGAGGGTGCCTGGCAGAGGTGCTGAGGCAAAGTGACTTCGGCACACGGGGTCTCCTGGGAGCCTGAGCAATGCCAGGGCAGGGCTGGATCTCCAAGCACAGAAAGGGTGTGTTTTCCAAAACTTCCCGAGCCTCCTTCAGCACATCTCAATGGGCTTTTGTTCTTCAGAGCAGCCTTGGTCAGCACTGTTTGGAGGGGAGGAATGCCATGTCAGATGGGTCACTGTGCTCTTGAGCACATCTCCTATGGGGCTGAGGGGAGGGGAGAGAGGCCCATGCTGCCTCTGTGTGGTCTGGAACTGGTAACCAGGGCAGGTGCCCCTTACTCAGGAAGACACAGGTCCACCCACCTCCTGCCTGCAGCCCTGCAGGGACAGTGTGTCCCCCAGAGCAAGCTCACCTGACATCGGAGGCCCTGGCTGGGGACAGCAGTCTGGCTGAGTTAGCATCAAACCTGGGGGAGCACAGCAGCCTGTCCAGGCGGTGAAATTGCCCAAGGGTTGAGTTGTGAGGTCTCTTCAGGGTGAATTCCTATAAAACCACCGTGGGACAGGCAGGACTTCCACGGGGCTCGGAGGCTGGAAATTCGACGGGTATCAGGGGAGCAGGAGAGATGAATGTGTCGAAGTCTGGCGTGCACCTGCCAACTCAAATCTCTCTCCACCCCTCAGCCAGCCCCGCAGCCAGGGCCAGCTCCCCGTCCTGGGTAGGAGAGAAGGAGGGTAGTGCGAGCTGTTCAGAGTGGAGCAGGGCTGACCCCAGGATTAGGACAGCATCTCAAAGATGCATGAACACAGGCAGGAATACACATACACATGCACACACACAATACATCCACACATACAGATACACACATGCACACATATGATATCTGTCTACATACATATATACATTCCTGCCTTCCTCCTTCCCTCCCTTCCTTCCGTGAAAATGGAACTTTGCCCCAGCATCCCTACTGTCTTAGAACCACAAAGCTCCTAGAATTTTACCACCCACCTGTCCTGCAGTTTGTATAGAATCATTCTATTCCCGTAAATCATGTGTTTTCTACGAAAAAATTTACATTTTTTTGCAGCATCAAAATTTGGTTCTGCAACTCAAGAAGGAAAAGATTTTTTTTTTCCATTGGTTCTTTTACCAGATAATAGAATCCCAAGGACAATTGAAACTTTCTGATGATTCAAAATATTTTTACTTCAAGGTTTCTATTTTAAGGATTCCCATAAAACAGTGTGAGTTACTGGAGTTCCCTCCCTTCTGAGGGTCCCTCTCCTGTGTCCTTCATCAAAAGACAGGCAGCCACACCGTCCCTAACATTAGCTGCCAGCCCTGGGTCACCACACATTGCATTTGAAGGTCAGCCTAATCTCCTCTAACACGGGGGGAAGTGGCCTGCTTTCGACACTGCCAAGTCATCTGAGGTTTTCCTGATTGTTCAACACAGAGATGACTGCTTTTCCTGCTTTGGGATTTCGCTTTATAAAAATCAGGAGTGTTGGCATTTAGGGAAAAAAGTTCCCTCTTAAGTGACACACAGTTAAATTTTTAAAAAGTCAATGTAGAGAAATACACAAAGAAAGTGAGACTATTAGACAGCCCACTGCTTGGAAGGACACGATTACTTAACAGGAGACAGAAAGGTGGGACTCGTGATCGGTGCTCCCTAGGCACAAAAGACCCCAGTTACCTTCAGAGTGGCCACATTTTTATTGGCTCAATTTGCTATGAGAAATTAACCAAAAAATCATGGCTGTACAGAATTTTGAGCCGATGTGGACGCTGCCTCTTCCTACAGTGTAAGCTATGATATAGGAAACCGAGAAAAGAGAAAGAACTGTCGTCCTGTCTAGCAAATGTCTTCTGGGCTCCTTTGCACTGTGTCAGGCCAGCAGTAGGAGCAGACACTGCACAGTGGCTCTAGTCCTCACCTCGGGCACCCTGACCTCCCAGCAGCATCCCTGGGAAAGCCACCTGTGTGTGTCCCTCAGCCTGGGGCTGGCGGCTGCCCTGGCCAGGTCCGACCACAGCGCCCGCCGGTCCTGAGCCTGTCTGGGGACACTGCTCTGCATACTCCCTGGATTGGAGTCTGCTGACATAAGACCTCTCCTCTAAGGCCTCTCCATGCCTTGCCCACTCATGCTCTCTGTCACCGCGAGAGCTGTGATTTGACAAACCCGGAACTTAGTTCTCTCAGAAATTTTTGCTACTTACTTTAAGAAGTCCTATCAGGAGCCCCTTTTTGAGGCTGACCAGTCAAACCTGTCCCATCAGCCCTGGACATGGTGGCCACACCCATGGCCCCAAATGCTACTTCCTCTGGCCTTCCTTGGCCACCTTGACCCAAAACATCAGCCCCTGTCTCTCTCAAGCCCCTGCCGTTTTGCATTTCTGTTCATAATATTTAATTACCTGATACTATACTCATGTCTACTCGAGTGCTAGCAGGCTAGCCCCGTGCAGGGGAGGACTTGGTCCAGTCTGTTCACCACTGTGTCCCTGGCACATCAAAGCAGGCCCTTGAGAAATGTACCAGGAATGAATGCTTGAGTGAGTAAATGCATCGCTCCAGGCGGGGTCTGCCGCCTTGCCCCCAGCTCCCGGAGCTGCGTGCAGGGTCCACTGACTTAGAGGGAAGGAGGGTCTGCATCCTCCTGGGGTTTTTGAACTGACCAAGGCCACAGAGTGCTTTTATCTTGTACTCTATCTAAAAAGGTTTCCGGTAGGAGGTGCCCGGAAGTGGGAAAAGCTGGAGCTGTGAGCCCACGGGCGGGAGGCTGGGGGAACAGCCCCACCCCAAGGCTGGCTGGTCACCTGCTTGCTCTCGCCTCAGTTTCCCCCTGAAGGCAGAGTCAACATCTCTATGGCAGGTCCTCCCTCTGGCCTGCCCTTCAGAGCTTTGCCTTTTTGTCACTTATCTAGGTGTCTCCTCTGCAAACATTGTGGGCAAACTGTGAGCCCCAAGAGGCCAGAGGCAGGTGGCATTTATCTTTATAAACCTAATGCTCAGGACACAGAAGCTCAGTGAACATTTACAGGCAGGCATTGTCCCTGGAGCGGGTCCAATGGCTGCTGGTGCCCAGGAGGCGGGACAGAGGCAGGGGAGGGTGTCCCCAGGCCCACTCCTCCTGGTGAGCACCTCAGAGCCTGTGCCTCATTTCCTGAAGAGCAGCCTTCCCCAAAGGTAAGGGCCTTGGTCTACCCCAGTGTTCCTGAAATTCTTCTCCCCCTCTCCACCCGCATCACCCTGTGGCTCTGAGAGCCACAGAGACAGCTCCATGACGAAGTTGGGTGGGTCTGACTCAGAGCCACCAGGCCTGGGTGCCAAGCGGTCAGCACGTGGACACACCCAGGGACCACTGGCTGCGACCAAGTCACACATGCATGACACTGAGCTTAGGCTGACCCAGAGTGGGGTGTGCCTGACGCCCCTCAAAGTCACCCTGTTGGGGAAAGTGAGGCCAGTCAGCGCTGTGTCCCAGAAAATCTGAGGCTGAGGACCACTCCCTTGCTGTAGCTAATAACATTAGGTCATTCCGTTTATGCCATAATGTCTCATGCCTCCTAGTGTAATAATTTTCTGAAATACAGTTTTGGGTTTTTCCTTTCAGATAAACAATTTTGAAAGTGCCTAGTTACAAGCTGAACACTTCAGACATACTATACCGATTCCCGGGGTCCAAAATAATTCACTTCAAATTGATAAAAGATAAAATCGAGCAATATTTAAAGGACAGAAATAAACACCAGAAGAATTAAAAAAAAATAATGTAATAAACAAAAAAATCAGATAATGGAGGGAAGTAGAAAAAGGATACATTTTTCATAGAATGACAAAGTTACAAAAGTAACAACAACATCAGGTGGAAATGGAATTGAAAATGTCCCAATAATCAGAAAGAACACATGCACCCAAAACAAAACACAAAATGTAAAACAGACAATAAAAGAGAGAGCACATATGAAATAGGAAGACAAAACTAAGTCCAAGTAGGGCTCCAGAATTTGACCAGGGTGGATATAAAATATAAGCTTCTAAAAGTTATATCATAAAACTACCAGAAGGAAATATAGGAGAATTAGAAAAATAAGTAGTTTTGGAGTGAAGAAGACATAAATAAGGTATACAAAGGTATGAATAAGGGACAAGAGGCCATAAAACAAAGGATTAATACATTAGTTATATATAAAAATAAGAAATAAAAAAGTTGAATAAAATTTAAAAAGCGACTTAGTGTAAAATATGTTTGCAACACACATCAAATTTAAAGGGGATAGTTTCTTTATTTCATTATTATAAACTGGTGATTAAAAAGATAAAAAAAAAACCCCATAGCCAAATGGATAAGGAAAAGAGACAGAAATAGAAAAATAATTGCCTGTTCTACACGGGAAAAGGAGAAAAAATGCAATAAAAAATATGACCATATGCTCCTGCTTTTCCTGGCAGGTTGGGACCCACAGAAAGTGTGCCCACAGCGTGGAGTGAAACAGCGCCACCCTTACAGAAGGCAGCTGGTAGCATCTCTCATAATAAAAAATGCCACTATTAGCTGCCCAACAGGTACCCATGTAGGAATGTTTCCTGTTTCATGTTCATATGTGCACTAGGTTTGCCTAGTTATCATAGTTAACCTTTTCTCCGATGACCGGGGCCAGAGTTGAATAAATCCTGCTGCAATCACACAAAGGTAGCCTCACTCCCAGGCATTAAAAGAAGGAGGTAACCTACTTTTGTTAAGAGAGAAAAACAAAGTCTAGAGCGGTATGTATAGTATACTATGCCTGTTTGAAAGTCACAGAGAAAATACTTGTTTGTGCTTACTCATTAGTATCAATACATAAGTGATTGGCAATGACCATTGTAGCAGAGAGGTGTTTTCTAAATTTTAAAACACCAATCAATCCCTTATTAAAGGGATTTTTCAGTGGGTAGGGTCTAACGTAATCATGTACCCAATAGTCTTATTTTCTACGTCACCCTTAATTTCAAATATCCTATTCTATGTTAGTATACTCATAGTTGACTAAACTATGAGTATGTTTCTTAATTTCTGATTTATCAAAAAAGTCAATGAGAGGAGAATGGATCTATAAGAGTCTAGTGCCTGAATTTCTATCTTTTGAGAAGTCATCCTCACTGTCAAGCACACCCAGAGGATATTTGTTGGCATCTCCCAAGGGCCTTGGGGTTCTGTGCCTGTCCTCCCCTTAGCTTGACTCAGTCTCCCATATTGTTGCCGTGGACAAGGGCAGATACCCTTGACTCCATGAATTTGCAAATCCTTGATCAGACAAATTTTGGAGAATGAGCTACTTTTTAGCAGTCAAGACTTTGTCTCATTCAAGTCAGTTCACACCTGCCAAGGAACAAATGGGTCAGCTGCAGAGGTGTCTCCAGTGCCATGTTATCCTAAAAGCCCAGCTCTCCCTCCCCACCCAGGGGAGGACGTTGGGCCTCAGTCTCAGCTGGGGGGTCCTGAAGAGCCTGAGAAGCCCAGAAAGTAGGTGGGGAAGTTAGAGACCCCTGGCTGGCCTGGTGTGTCTGCAGCAGCCAGAAGCCTGCAGTAGACCGGTGGTGCTGCAGGCAACATTTGCAATGTGAACGTTGCAAACCTGCTCTGACATTTTAAACATTGATTTTGTAAATCTGCCTCGCTGAATTCTTAAAGATTCTTTAGAAATTATGATTATTCTGTTAGATGTAGAAAATGCAAGTAGGTCTAACCAATTCAACTCTGGGGCAAATGATGTTTCAGCTACCAGAGAAAGAAATATGAGTCTGAGATACTAAACTCAACATCAAAGGCAGGATAAGGTCAGAACTCCTGAGAGGAGCTGCTGGCAAGACATTAGGGATGACAAGGACATGTAATGAATGGTACAGAAACCCTCCCTGCCACAACCCATACCTGTCCTGCCAGGGACTGCCCCCGGGACAAAGGGTACACCCTCCTGTTAGACAGCTGCACAGCCTCATGAAGAAGGGAGAACTTTCCTCCCAAAAGACAAGAGAAGAGAGAACCAGCGCAGCCTGTCCTCAGCTTTGCTGCGGGAACAAGTGCAGTTGGAAAGTCTTTGCTTAACCTGGGCTCTGCCTGGCATTCAAGGCTCTCTAGGCCTCAGCCCCAAACATCAGCCCCACCCCAGGCTTCCCTTTCATTTGTTCTTTCTTTCCTCTCCCCCTTCCTCTCTTTCCGCCTCCTCTCAGAGACAGACCCTGGCGCTGGACAGAGTCCTTCCTACGCCCTAAGTCTGCTCGGGCGTTTCTTTGGAGTCTTTGCCGGGCTAAGGCCCCGGCGAACCCCCAACATTGCCATGCTCCTTGGTTTTGTGCTGGCGGCTCCAGCTGGGTAAGGCACAAAACTCAGCCTCCCTAAAGGGCACTGGATGTTTTCATGTCAAAAATGTCAAAATCCATAGAGCTGGTGCGCTCGCCTCTGGAAGGGTGATCTGCCTGCTCCAAAGGCCCCTGTCATAGGAAAAGGAACTTGGTGGGCTGACTGGGCAGGGTTTACATGCTGCCCTTGTTCCCTCGAGGGGTACAGCTGGTGTTACAGCTCTTGTTACAGCGCTTGACTGGGGAGGGATCCAAGAGCGGCACACGGAGAGTCAGAGAAAAGTCTTTACTCCTCCAACAAGCTCAGCCGAATTCTGACTTCTGACCTCCCCTTCCTTGTTCTCCTTTTATACCCTTGGTAGGACTCAAAAAGTGTCCAATCAGCAACAAGCTTTAACATCCAATCAGCAACAGTGGGATTTGAAAAGTGTCCAATCAAGATCCGCAGCCAGCGCGACCAGAGGACGGAAGCCGGCAGGGGCCGCGCACCAGCACAGGCGGGAGAGCAGGCCTCACCACTGGGGACCCGACCCGGAGGCACCACGCCCAGTCCCAGCAGAGCACACCTGCTGCATCCTCCAACAGGCCCCGCGCAGTGCCGGCAGGGGGGATGCCAGAGGCTGCGTCCCGGCGCCCTACGGTTTTCCCTGTCGCCCTGACTTGGTGGGGCCACTTCCCTACTTCCTAGCTGTCTCCTCAGCACAGTGAATGGAGAAAATAACGGGACAGTGACCAGGCCGAGCAGAATGCGGCCCCTCCCTTGGCCACCCAGTGAGCCAACGCTGTTCCCGTGACCCCAAGTGTAGGCACCCACAAGCCGCCTCTGCAGGTGCGGTTAACACTCTGCAATCTGCAGTTTCCAAAGAGGCCCGAGGAGCCACACCCCCAGAGCTCGGGCCCTGGCGCGGCATCGGGGCTGGTGCTGACTCACTGTCGCCAGCAGACGCTGGGCCGGCTCCAGGCCCGCCTTGGAGACCAGGCAGCTTCTGCTTCTTCCCTCCTGAAACACACACCCCTGGGAGCCCCGAGCCGCACTGCTGGGCAGACCACACAGGAGGCCACATGGAGAGGGCGGGTGAGGCCCTCCGCCTGGTCTAAGCTCCAGGGGACTCCAGCCCCAGACACCGAGGGACTGAACCCACATGAGAGACCCCAAGAAAGACGGCAGGAGAAGGGCCCCGCCGAGCCCCCGCCCTACCCACCCCAGAGAGATGACAAAATGGGCTTTGTTTTAAGTCATTAAGATTTGGGGGTAGTCTGTTAAACAGCAAGAAATAACTGAGCAGAGTCCAAAGGCCTGGTTCATTCTACCTCTTAAGCTTGCTTCCTGTGTGTCCTAGGGCAGGTTTCTTAGCCCCTTAAAGCCTCATCATTCCAGTCTGTAGAATGGGCGTAATGCTGCTCAGCACAGAACCCTGCACATCAGAATGAACGCAAAGTTGCTATTGTTGTTATTCATGTCCATGTAGTTAAGGAATAGTGAACATGAAGTTAGGAGCATTTCTGTCCCGTCCTCAGATGCACCAGATTTGGGAGGTTAGAAGTCCACCGGCTCCCCTGCTGTAGGGGAATGTGTCATTTGAGTGAGCAACATTTTTCCACTTCTCCTGAGCACAGGGAAGCAAATCCTCCTTCTGAAGTGGGTTGTGACCTGCAGCCCAGAGCTGGATCCACACCCTTCCCCCCTCCTCCTCCTCTTTCTCCTCCTCCTCCTCCCAAGGACATCCTCCATGGTGATGGGACCACAGAAGGAACTGCCCACCCAGACGTGGGAGCATGAGCCGAGGTCTGATTCACCGACAGTACAGCGCATTTCTTTAAAAGACAGGTTTTTTGTAGAGATTTTTTTAAAAAAAAATTATGTATTTTTAAATTAAATTGTGGTAAAAAATACCATCTTGTGTGGTAAAATATACCACCAATTTTCTGATAAGAAAATTTACCATCTTGACCATTTTTAAGTGTACAGTCAGTGTTACACACATTTACATTGTTGTGCAACCAATCTCCAGAATTATTTTCATCTTGCAAAACTGAAATCCTGTCTTCATTAACCAACTTCCCATTTCCCCCTTCCCCAGCCTCTTGCACCCCATTCTACTTTCTCTCTCTACAAATTTGACTACTCTGGGTGCCTCATGTAAGTGGAATCACACAGTATTTGTCTTTTTGTGACAGGCTTATTTCACTCAGTATTATGTATTTAAGGTTCACCCATGTGGTAGCAGGTATCAGAATTTCTCTCCTTAAAAAGGAAATTTCTTTTCTAAAAAACCTGAATAATATTCCACTGTATTTATATACCACCTTTTGGCTATTGTGATGATGCTGCTGTGAACTTGGGGGTACAAATATCTCTGTAAGACTCAGTTGTCAATTCTTTGGGATACATAATTCAGAAGTGGAATTGCTGGATTAGATAACAATTCCATTTTATTCTAATTTTTTTCTTTTAAAGAACCAACATATTGTTCCCCAGAGTGGTGGCACTATTTTACATTTCTACAAACAGTGCTCAAGGGTTCCAATTTCCCCCAAAGCTCACTTTCTACTTTCTGGGTTTTTTTGTTTGTTTAATAGCAGCCATCCTAATGGCTTTGAGTAGTGTCTCACTGGGTTTTGATTTGCATTATCCCAATGATCAGTGATATGTTGAGTGTCTTTCCACATTCTTATTGGCCATTTGTATATCTTCTTTGTAGAAATGTCTATTCATTTCCTTTGACCATGTTTAAACTTTTTTTGTCTTTGTTGTTTTTCAGTTTCAGGAATTCTTTATATATTCTAGATATTAACCCCTTATTAGGTATACGATTTGCAAATATTTTTTTCCCATTCAGAGGGCTGCCTTTTCACTCTATTGATATGTCCCATGATGCACAAAAACATTTCCATTTTGATGTGGTCCAATTTATCTATTTTTACTTTTGCTACCTCTGTTTTTGGTATTATATCATTGCCAAATCCAATGTCATAGAGATTTTGTTCTAGGTTTTCTTCTAAGAGTTCTATAGCTTTATATGTTTAGATCTCTGATCCATTTTTTGAATTAATTTTTATATATGGTAAGAGGTATGTTCTAACTTCATTCTTTTGCATGTGGCTATCCAGTATTCTCAACACTATTTGCTGAAAAAATTGCCCTTTCTTCATTAAATGATTGTGACATCCTTGTTGAAAATCAGTTGACCATATATTCAAGAGTTAATTTCTGGGGTCCCTATTTTATTCCATTAGTGTATATGTCTGTATAGTGTTTATGCCAATACCACAATGTTTTGATTACTGTAGCTATGTTTTGAAATCAGGATGTAATAATCCTCCAACTTCGTTCTTTTTTTCCTCAAGAACTGTTTTTGCTATTTTGGACTCCTTAAGATGTCATATGAATTTTAGGACGTATTTTTCTATTTCTGCAACAAACAACACCTTTGGGATTTTGATAGGGTCTGCATTGCATCTGTAGATCAGTTTAGGTAGCATTAGCATGTTAACAATATTAAGTCTTCCAATTCATGAACGAGGGATGTCTTTCCTTTTATTTCTTTCTTCTCTCATTTCTTTCATCAGTGTTTTATACTTTTTGGTGTACGTCTTTGTCCTCCTTGGTTAAGTTTATTCTTAAATGTTTTATTCTTTTGGGCGCTATTGTAAACAGAATTGTTTCATAATTTCCTTTTGGAATGGTTCATTGTTAGCGTGTCCTGTGTGAGCTCTTCCCCTGATGGGCGTGAAGAGTGTGATCTAAGATCTCAGGACCCTTCCTCTGAACAGCGGGAAGAGCCGTAGGCAGTCTTGCTTGGGCCTTGGAGTTATCCCGGAGCAAGGACTCACACCCAGGGAGGTCAGCTGTGCATGGCGCCCATCTGATAACTGGGTGCTGGCTCCAGGCTTCCTCTCACCCTGCCCAGTGTCTGCG
Source organism: Microcebus murinus (assembly GCF_040939455.1). Lineage (NCBI taxonomy): Eukaryota > Metazoa > Chordata > Mammalia > Primates > Cheirogaleidae > Microcebus > Microcebus murinus. The sequence continues at coordinate 45,398,923 of NC_134119.1, read as the reverse complement.
CCTTCCAATGAAGGGTGCTACACTTAATATCCACACTTGCTGATGCCTGTTGGCACTCAAAGTGAATTTGCATCTTACCAATGATGCTTGTATAATGCAAACACAATAAACCAATACTGATGCTCCTTAAAACTTGGTCCATCTCTTTCTGGCCTTAGCTTGAATAAATTGAATGAATAGATCAACAGACATTAAAAAAAAAACAAAAAGCTTTTGTTGAAATAACAATAGGGTCCCTTAGAAAAGAAGCACAAATACTCCCCCACTGCATCCACCAAGATGATGACCGTCACGGACAGAGACACTCTACTCCCTGAGACCCTCCTCTGCTCTGAAGGGTGAAGATTTCACTTCCAGTGAAAGTGTTTGGGCCCCTCACCCTGCCTCCAGGGCAGAGGCAGCCGCTGTGGGGGTGGGGGAGACCCACCCTCTATTGTCAGTGCTGTCATCTGTCCTCTCTAAACTCTGCTGCCTGAAAGGGAAGCCAAGCCCCTTATCTGTGGCCACACTTCTGGGCCTGGGCCAGTGACCTCGCTCTACCCATGACCTTCCCCGTGATTTCTCAGTTCCTGGAATTGTTGGGAAAATCCCTTTGGAAATCTGAGGAAGGCTCGGTCCCCTTGGTGCTGCTGCATTGCTTCTCCACTGAGAAAGGGGGAGGCTGGGCCTGGCTGCGGGGCTCTGTGACCCTGGAACCCCATCCTCGGGGGTCTGGGGCTAGAGTCTGTCCTCCTCTGCTGGCCCCTGGTTCCAGAATGTGGGCCCAAGCCCAGGCCCTACAGATATGGACGGTGTTCGTGTTCTTGATCCCAAGCCCTCCAAAGGTAAACCTTTAGGTTGAGGAGCTATCGCATTAGAAACACTCCTCTCCCATCTATTTTTTCAACATGAAACCCAGAAGTTCAGAAAACAGAAAGAGAGGATAAAAGGAATATTGAAAGCCAGCACCTTTGCAGCTTTCATTATGTGCCCAGCACTGTGCAAAGAACTTTACCTGCAACCCCCTTATTCAGTCAATTATTATAATAACCTAGGAGACAGCGATTACGGTTACTCCCATTTTATAGATGACACTCTAAGGTACAGGTGGCTGCACATACAGGACCAGCCTCATAGTCTTCAGGGCCTTTGTTCAAGGGTCACTCAGAATTTCACGATGGCAACAGCAGAGTATATTAAGCCTTGCTGGGTAAGTGGCAAGTGCTTAGTAAATGCTGTTCCTGAGTGCCAGGAGCCAGTGAGACAGGGAGGATGAACGGTGGAGTGGGCCCTGGGTCCCAGTTCCGGTTCTGCGGCTGCTAGAGGAGCAATTCACCAGCCCCCTCCAAGCCCCATCCCTTCCCTGGGAACAAGCCTGTGGCCTAATGAGCTTCCTGAGGGCTAATGGGAGGATGATGTCATACACCCAGCTGCTGAAAACATATGCTTTCTTTTGAGACAGAATCTGGCTCTGTTACCCGGGCTAGAGTGCCATGGCGTCAGCCTAGCTCACAGCAACCTCAAACTCCTGGGCTCAAGCGATCCTCCCGCCTCTGCCTCCCAAGTAGCTGGGACTACAGACACGTGCCAGATAATGTTTTCTATATGTTTTTAGTTGACCAATTTCTTTCTTTCTTTCTTTCTTTCTTTCTTTCTTTCTTTCTTTCTTTCTTTCTTTCTTTCTTTCTTTCTTTCTTTCTTTCTTTCTTTCTTTCTTTCTTTTTTTTTTTTTTATTAGAGATGGGGTCTTGCTCTTGATCAGGCTGGTCTCGAACTCCTGACCTTGAGTGATCCTCCTGCCTCGGCCTCCCAGAGTGTTAGGATTACAGGCGTGAGCCATCATGCCTGGACAGAACACATGCTTTTGTGACGTCTGTGCTAATGTCACTGTGACCTGCCTTCCAGGCGGAACAACTCCATGCTGAAGTTGACTTGATATCTGTGCTGTTTTTCTTAGGTGTGATGAAAAAAAGATAAGAACCAGGAAATAAACAGCGCGTGATCCATACAACCAGAAAACGCTCAGGGGATAATTGTGCTGACAATATAATGACAAGAAATGGGAACTTACCAGATAAAGGGAAGGGGTCATGTAAGATGATTTGCTCCTTGTCTGGGAGGACAGTCAGTGGTTTGGGCGGAAGTCCTTTGGGCCTGGCTCATCATTCCATGAGCTGAAGGAATTATTGGCCATGCTCCAGCCTGTGGTCAGATTATCAGGAGGTTCTTCAGGTTTAAGATCAATTTAAGCTCACGGAAACTGTGTCAGCCTCAGAACTATGGTAACCGCCCATAGCAGCAAACCCAGGCAATGCTCATGATGGCTGAATCCTTCAATTGCAACAGAAATAAATACCAACCAGTGGATAAATATAACCATGTTGTTCTCTAGTGGATTTAAGAAAATGCCAGAGAGAGGTGACTGACCCCTCAATAGCACAGGCTGTGTGCTGGCTTCTCCACGCCTACCAAGGTGCCAATCATCTGGACCAAGATGCAGGGAATCCGAGCGCTTGAATGTGGCTAGTCAAGCAGAGGAGCCTGTGCAGATCACACCTGACGCCAAAAGTGCTGATCGAATCCTAGCAGGACACTGATGCCCGTTGTTCCCCAAACTGCATTTCTTGGAGCACTAGGTCTATAGAATATTAATAAGTGTGTCTTAAATGAACAAGCAAGAAGATTCCCTGGTCCATGGAGTTAGGAAAACACTTCCTTATATACTTATTTATTTTGCTATCCTCAAGCTTTTTGCATGACATGATGAAAAATGCTACTGTAAAGCAAAACAGGTTTCGCTATTTAGAACAGGTTTTCGCTATTTGTTGGTGCCTTTAATGTGCTAATATGTTTTTTTTTTTTTTTTTTTTTTTTTGAGACAGGGTCTCGCTTTGTTGCCCAGGCTCGAGTGAGTGCTGTGGCGTCAGCCTAGCTCACAGCAACCTCAAATTCCTGGGCTCAAGCAGTCCTCCTGCCTCAGCCTCCCGAGTAGCTGGGACTACAGGCATGCGCCACCATGCCCGGCTAATTTTTTCTATATATATTAGTTGGCCAATTAATTTCTTTCAATTTATAGTAGAGACAGAGTCTCACTCTTGCTCAGGCTGGTTTCAAACTCCTGACCACGAGTAATCCGCCTGCCTCGGCCTCCCAGAGTGCTAGGATTACAGGCGTGAGCCACTGTGCCCAGCCTACTATGTGTTTTAATTACCAAATTGGGAGGGGTGAATATATATATAGCTCCACTCAAGTTTATTTGATAAACTCTCGAATTTAACTTGTTCCTTCTTTTTTTATGGAATATCTATTGACTTATGGAAAATACAAGTTCTAAAGATGACAGCTTGCCAAATACTGCTTGAAAAAAGATAAAGATAACAGAATATTTTACACTCAGTTATGCCAGTTGGAGGTCTGATGTATTTTGTTCCATTGACATTGTTGGCAGGGAAGTGGGGTAAAGGGAAACCTTGCTAGGATTTACATCTTCTAACACCTTTGCATCGTGATTAGAAAACTACATTTTTTAAAGCCCATGCCGTGTGAAGCCTGGGATGTTGGGCAACTGGGGGAGGGGCCCTCTTTGGATTCTGTCCTCAGCGCTTCTGTTTTGATGCTTCAGGGACAGTGTGTCACAGGAAGCCAAAACACTGAGCAAGAGGAGGAACGATTTGGACTTTATAAGTCTTGTGTAAGTTTTAGCAAGAAAATTTTCCTTGCCTGCTTTTCAGGGAGGCCGATCCTAACATCTGTTCCACCCCGGGTGTCCCTGCCTGGATGAGGGCACAGTTCCTGCACTGCACCTAGCAAGCTCATGGGCAGGCTTGCAGAGGACACGCGTCCTAGAGAGGGACCCGGATGATGAGGACTGGGTGTGAGCAGTTTGCTTGGAAGCTGACCCCAAAGTGTCACAGGGAAGTGGGGGGTGAGAAGGGGATGGGGTAGTCGGGGTACTGGCCCTCCCACCCCATCTCCTGGGCTAAGGCCTGCTCTCGGGGATGGCAACTCTGCCCCTCGGGCGCCTGCCAGAGAAAGCCCCTAGGAGACACAGGTGTTTGCTGCGGGGACGGGGAGTGCCACGGGGTCTGGGGGGGGGGACCCAGAGCAGATCATGTCTTCTGATGTGACTCTCATCCCCAGCATTTTTAGGTCCTACGTCTGCGTGTTATGCCTGGCCGCACACATCCCTCCCTCCTGTCCCCATGCCAGCCTTAGCATCACCCCAAAACACCCCAGAGAGGCCTCACTGCTTCCAATCTCCCCTGGGCTTCAGCTCCGGTGTTCCAGGCTCCCTGCCCCCACCTGCCTCAGAAGCCAGCTCCCAGGATAGCCCACGTGCCTCCCTCATCTCCTCCTCGCAGAGCTCACTGTCCCACCTGCGGTGGCCCTTCCCGCATGGCGTAGGGAGGGCTCAGGCAATGTGTCCTCCCCCAGTGACGCCCCAAATGCCCAGAGGGCACAGCTCAAGTTCTCAGTGTCTCTGCCTTCCCACAGTGCCCAGCGACTGAGCCTGGGTCAGGAAGCCGTGAACGGCCATCCCCACCGTCCTGGATGGGAAAGGGGACTGACACTGCAGGCATACTGTGCCCACCTTACCGCATCCCCTGGAGCCTGTGGCTGCAGTGTCATCTGCCTTTTATGGACCAGAGTCTCAGAGAGGCTAATCCTGTTGCCCGGGCCACACAGCCCGGCTGAGGTCAGAGCCCAGCATCTCCCCGAGCCCCAGGCGGCCACCTCACTGCCAGAGCCTCAGGTCCCCCCCTCGGCCCCCGGCCCCCATCCACAGTGACGCTGTACTGGGGCCAGGGTTGTGGTTTCCCACCTTTTTTTGTTTCTGTTTTTGTTTAGCATTGGAGCTGGTCTTCCGCCTGATATTCTGAGAAGCTCTGTGTGAACACACAGGACGTAAGGCTGATCTGGCTGAGCCAAGACGGGGCCTGCTCACCCCGGGCCATCCCTGCGGGGGTCTCAGCCGCACAGCTGGAAACCCTGGGCTGTCATTCCTTCCAGTCTAAGTCTGTTTCCTCCAGGGTGGCCTAAGGCCACTTGCAAAAGAGTGCCCTGGCAGCCCGTTACAAAGCCCTCTCCCGGGTCCCTGCTCTCCTCCCATCAGACAGGGCTTGGGGCAGCGCTGGAGCAGAAGGAAATCTGTGGTTTTAATGAGAGCACGTGTAGCATTTTAGGCCAACTATGGTCTGAGAACTATTTTCTTCTGACCTCTGTTATCTTATCAAAATAGATAAGAACATACTCCACGCTAGACATCAGTGCTATGCAGAGAACTAATGTGGGGCGGGGAGACTGTGGGCAGCTGGGCGGCCCCTCCGCAGCCAGGCATGGGGCCAGCCGAGTCTTCTTGGGACACTGTGGGCCCTTTATTGGAGGGTGACTGGAGGCAGGGCATGTCCCTTGGCCTCCACAAAGGACTTGCCCCTGGAAGCCCTCCCTTCCCTCCACTTCTCCATCTTCTGCCCACTCCCCCCACCTTTCAAGTTGACTCTGCCCTTCACACTCCCACCCAAGTCCCACCTCCTTCCGGGAGGCCTCCTAGATCACGCCAGGATGTGGTCATATGGACCAGAAGACAGCCTGCCATGGTCCCTGGAAGCAGGTTTGGGGGCTCTGCTACCCAAACCCAGAGCCTAACATCTGCCTCGAGTGTGCCACCCCTCTTCTGGGTCTAGCACGCAGCACACGGGTGCTCTTACTGGAGGTGTTAGGTGGGGACTCCATGCAGACAGTCCACATGCAGGGGTACAACCCATAGGGGCAGCCCTACGGTGCATGGACCCTGCACCCCCGGTCCCTTGGCTTCCCCCAGCCTCCCGGCCAGCCTGCCCCCTCCCTCGGCCTGGTCTCTCCTCCCCAGGTCCCACCACTTGGCCCTGTCTGGCTCAAGTCCAGACCACAGACTTCACCTGGGCTGCCAGGGCCCAGCCCAGCTGTCTTGGACCCTGGCTCCCTCTGCCCAGTGAACCACTCACCCACAGTGCCCCCCTTCCATGGTCCTGGGACCCTGCCCTGACAAGGGCTACAGGCCCTGGAGCCCCTCACTCTGACCCTCAGGCCAAGCTCCTCTTCCTCCCAGGGCCCTGGGTCCCTCCCTCCTCTGACCAGCGGGACCAGGGCCAAGCTGCCTGCCTAGTCTCTCCCGCCTGCGGCCCCTCAGCGCCAGGTTCCTCCCTGGCTGATGCCCATGTGACCACCCCCTGCTCTGACCTCCAGCGCCCAGGCCCCTGCCCAGACACCCCCAGTGCCCATGCTCACTGGACTGTGCCCAGGTGCCGGGGCGAGAGCCTCGTTCTCCTCCACATGGAGTTCAGCCTCCCTGCTCTGGGCTGCCAGGTGACACCAGCATGTGCTCCACTCCCTCAGGGCTGGCTCGGCCACCAAGCCTGGCCCCACACCAAGGCCCCATTACTTCCCAGGCTCGGGGCCCTAACTGGTCCAGCTCAGGAGCCGGATTCCTCAGGATCCAGTGGCCAAGCCCCCACCACCCAGGCCTCCTCCTGCCAGTGCAGTCCCCTTGACTGACTCCTCAGGGTCCCCTAGGCCCTCACCCCTTGGCCCTCCCTGCGACATGCACCTGCCCTGCAGCTCTGCCTCCTCTCCCCTGCTTCCCAAGCTCACTTGCTCCCTCTGCCTGGGCTCTTGATTGTCCCCAACCCTGGCTTAGTCCCCCCTCCCCAACCCAACCCCAGCACCCAGGCCTGCCCCTCCCCCATCCCTCTGAGTCAGCACCCAGAACCCAGGCCTGTCCTTCCTCCCCACTTCTCCCAGTCAGCACCCAGCACCTGGGCCCCAGCACCCTCCCCGCACTGTCCTGAGCCCAGTGCCCAAATCATTCTAAATTCCCTTGTCTCCTCCCAAGAATCACTCTATCTGATGTTCCAGAACCTTCTAGTCTCTGGTTTTTCTTTCTTGCAGCTTGGCTTCTCAGGTCCTTGCAAGTCACCACCTGGCCTTCCCATGAAGCAGTCACTTGGGCATATTCTCCTGGTCACCCTTGTTTCTGAGCCCAGGTTCTCTTTGGCTGGCCCTCTTATTGGAACATCTCAGTCCTGGCCTGAGTCCCCTGGACCCCCAGCCCCTGCCAGGCCCTTGGGGAGCCCCAGGCTCTGGAGACAGATCTAGACTTCCCCACACATCCCCTTGACCCCAGAGTTACGCTGTTTCCATTTAGAGCAGTGGCTGTCAACCCGGGGACACTGTGTGACATCTGAGACGTTTTGGTGACTACTCTGCACTCCACAGTGCCCAGGACAGCCCCACCACAGGAAGTGACCAGCTCCCAATGCCACAGCGCCAAGCTGGAGAGCCCCTGGTCTGAGTGACGGTCTAAGCCCGCAACCCCAGGCTCCGGAGGCCAGGATCCTCTAATGTCCTGAGCACGTTTTACTCGTTGTGTAGCATTTTCTCATGGGAAGGGGCTTTGCCGGCATCCCAAAGTGCTCTTTGGGATGATGGATGTGTTCTGTATCTTCACTCTTTGACATGGGAGCCACCAGCCACAGGTGGCCACTGAGCCCTTAGAATGTGGCCCGTGCAACAGAGGACCTGAATGCTTAGTGTCGCTTAACTGTAATAACTCAAGCAGCCACCTGCGGCCAGTGGCTGCGAGCTGGGCAGCACAGCTCTGGAACTCTGGCTGGTTTCCCAGAGGAAAGCTCGGCTCCTAGAACCTGAAATGCTGTTTCTCCAGATCTCGCTCCAGGCACCCCTGTCGCTCCACACACAGGTTCGCCCTCCCAGAAGCTCGCTCCGAGCCTCCTGCCCAGCCGGCCCCAGCTCCTCTGCAGCCCTTGGGTGGGCCGGATCCTGGGCCTGGATGCCTGGATGCCCCAGCGGCTTGTACGCTCCTGCCTGCAGCTGGAGCGGGCCTCCTCCACCCACTCCTCCAAAAACCTGCCCTGGAAGTGCACTCCTACTGCCTTTTCTCGTGGCACTTTTTGATTTGCATCACCTACTCCCCTCCCCTGTCCCCTGGGGCCCTTTTCCCTCACATTTCCCTCAGCTCCTGCCCTCCCTGTCCCTTAGCTTTCTTTGTCTCTTTGCCTCCCTTCTCTGAGTCTTTTGTCCCTAGTCTTCTTTTTTTCTGACTTGGCGTCTTTTCCCAGACTCCTCTTTCTTGACCCTCAGTTCATATCCCTCCAAATTAGAAATCCAGAAGCCACCTGCCCCACAAGGGGACCTGCTTTCCCCTGCATCTGGCATTCACCAGGCAGGTCTGAGAAGACCTTGGACCCCCAGGGTTAGCAGAGGGGCCTGGGGGATCCACCTGTGGCAGCCTCAGTGTTTCTCTGCTGCAACATGGGAGTGGGGACAAAGGTCCGGCTCCCGAAGATTAGATGAGGCCCTGTGCATCCCATGCCAAGAAGTGGCCTCCCCACCAGGGCACGCACCTCTGCAGCACATGCTGTCACAGCGGGAGGTGTCCCCATCGTCCGGATGTGAGGCCTACCGCAGCCACCGTGTTTAGGTGGCATTTCAAAACCGGAAATTGGTGGGGCCAAGGCCAGGGAGGGTTGGCCCTTCCAGGTTTGAAGCGTCGCTTCCAAGCATGGCCGGGAGGGAGCCCTGGGAGGATGGCCCAGGGAACCCCAGCGTGGAGCCTTTGAGAGCTGCCCATCAAAGTCACCTGGACTGCAACCTCTAGATGTCCTCACCATCCTCTCCTTTCCTGGGGGGGCCCTGGGACTGAAACTCAACCCTTACTCACTGGTGTTGGTTAGTTGGTTTTTCTCTCCCAACTTCCTCTTTTGCTCCTGTTGAGAAACCCGGGGCCGGGCAGCTGCGGGTCTCCAGTGCTCGGAAGGAAGGTGGTGTGGTCTTAGCGCTCAGGTGTGAGCCGTAAGTGCGTTCTCCGTGAGCATCCTGGCCACTAGCAAGAACAGATGGTGACCACTGTGCACCCTCAGTCACTCCCCACCTCACTGAACCCCACCAGGACCCTGGGAGCTGGGAACACTCCCACGGTGCCGGGTGGGAGCGCCGGGAGAGTGCAGGGAACAGACCGGCCGAAGCAGGGCTGGGTGGCCGCCGCGGGTGGGGCAGGCCAGGGGAGACTCCGTCTGTGCGTCACCCTCGGATCTGCTCACTCTGCACACTGCTGGGAACTGGGTGACCACCAGGGCTCTGCCACAGTCTGGGCGACGGACTACGGTGGCCTGGGCAGAGGTGGCAGAGCTGGTGGTGAGAAGGGATATTTGGGGACAGATGGAATCACTGGGATGTGCTGGGTGGGGGTTGGATGTGGGGGAGGAAGTGACATGGGCCTGGGGACCACGAGAAGGGGTGGGCTGGGGAGGCAGGCAGGAGTCGGGTGTGGCCATGCTGACTGAGAGCCTCCGGGTCCCCGAGGGGAGGAGACTTGTGCCTTCCTGGGTTTGTGCTAAGGGAGAGTCCCAGCCAACCACCTCTTGTCACTACACTCAGAGTCTAGGGGGACACGAAGAGCATGGAGCAATTATCCCAAACCCCAACACCTGCACCCGAGGCAGCAGAGGCCCGGGAGCAGGGGTGCCTCCGGTGGGCAGATTTCCCTCCCGACAGGTCCCCGGTCTGTGTGTCCCGGGGACTTGCCGGATGGGCCTTCTCGGGGCTGTGCTCTGCTCAGAGCAGCTTTGCTGGGCTTTGTTGTTGCAGGCGCAGGAAGGAAGGAGTGTGACTGTGCTGGGGCCTGCTGGTGGCAGTCTCTTCGTTGATGGATCTACCACTCTGTCCCTGCCGGTCTCACAGCGTTGCTTTCTGGGCTGGGTGTGACTGCCTCGCTCTTCCTGTTTCTAATTCTGTCCTTCTCCCCAAATGGGCAGATTTACCCCAAAAGCTGGCAGGAGAGGGGTGGGCCAGGAAATGGGAGCATGTCTTCTGTTCCCTGAAGGGCCCCAGAGCCCCGAGCAAGGCCTGGCGCCGGGCGGGCCGTCTGGGAGGATTTACAGCCTAAGGGAAGGAATGAGAGTGACGCTCCTCAGGGCCTGGACACAATGGCCAGTCCACCCCCAGAGCAGGCCCATCTGGGCAGGGCAGCCATAGAGAGCCCAGGGACTACGGCTGGAGGACGATGTCCCCTCCTCTCTCTGCAAGTGAGCGACTCCAGGCTCCGCTCACCCCAGCCCCAGGAGCTCTAAAGCTGGAAACCGTCTCAGGCTCAGAGGTGACTCTGGAGACCCCTCATTTCCAGATGAGAAATTGAAGCCTGGAGGGAACTGACCCCCAGACACCCCCCCGCCCCCAAGGACATGTATCTCTGTGGGCCCAGTTGGCTGCTTTCGGCCCAGGTTGGTGCCCTCCCCTGGCCGCCTCCTCAGACACCAGCAGGCATCGTGCCCGCGGGAAGGCAGAAGGTGGACCAGTCCTGTGCTGAATCGAGGCGCCCTCCTCCTTTCGCCTTCCCCCTTCCCAATCTTCTGTCCTGCTTCCCAGCTCCCAGCCAGCGGCTCCTCCCCCGTGGTTCACCTGGCCAGTGAGCTGGCTTGACCCACTGCTTCCCTGGCCGTGACCCCCAAGGACCCCCAAGGACCTGGGGGGCTCAGGGCTTTGCTCCACCGTAAGGTCCCTGCAGGTTAGAAGAACCCGTAGATGTTGGTTTCATTTTACATTTAAGCTTATGCTGTCCACTCTGAGAAGCAGACCCCGAGAAGGGCTCAGACATGGTGATGGGTGAAGTCGTGTTCCCCCAAATCTATGTGCTGCAGTCCTGAGCCCCAGTACCTCAGAATGTGACTGTAGTTGCAGACAGGGTCTTTAAAGAGGTAATTAAGTTCAAATGAGGTCATTAAGGTGGGCCCTAATTCCACGTGACTGGTGTCATCATAAAAAAAGGAAATTTGGACACAGCCAGACACACATAGAGGGCAGGTGGCATACGGATGTCAGGGAGAAGACGGCCACCTTCAAGCCAAGGTGAGGGGCTTGGACCACACCTGCCCTCAGCCCGCAGGAAGAGCCAGGCCTGGATACCTGGATGTCAGACTCCAGCCTCCAGAACTGCGAGACGATGAACATCTGTCGTGGAGGCCACTTGGTCAGTGGTGCCTGGTTTCACCGCTGAGCGCACGGACACAGATGTGCAAGGGTCATGGGGACATTGGTCAGACCTGACGGGGTCTGGCCCTTGTGGGGGGAGGGCTAGCCAGGAAGGGCCCAGAAAGCCTTGGCCGGGACAGTCAGGAGTCCTTGCGTGCTCACCAGAAGTGAGCCGAGTGGGTGCCCCAGGCTTTGGCCGGGGCAGCTCCCGGCCAGAGGGAGGGGGTGGGTCCCGCAGCTGCGGCCGGTCAGCCACAGTCCCCGAAGCAGCAGAGCTGAGCAGGCAGCCTCCCCCTGCAGCCCTGTGCCTGGGAGGCTGCCACAGGGGCAGACTGGCGGCGCCCGGCTCAGACTCGCCCTCCCTCCAGAGGGCTGGTTTCACCTCCGGACCGGGAAGCCTGAAGACTCGTGACTCCTTCCCTTGCCTCTGTCATCACAGTGGGGGCGGCCTGGCACGGAGATGACCACATCCAAACAGGCCTGATGACTCGACCTCCCCCAGGGCAGCCACGCCCACAGCTGCCTCTCACTTTCTTCCTCTCTGACATGGTGCCGGGGGGATCCTTGGGCCATCCGGGCCCTGGAATCTGGCCAGGGGAGTTTCGTGGTGGATGTCCCAGGGGCTGGGGACCGTTGGGGACAGCACAGCACAGCTGCGGGGAGGATGGGGAGATGCTGTCCCCCCATTTCCTGCATTGTGCAGCCCCTGCACCCTCACGTCCATGGCAGGCCCGGGGCCTGAGGCCCGGCACATGCAGGTCCACCCTGGAGTGGCCGGAACAGTGTCAGAGCTAGAAGCCATCGCAACTTGGTAGTGACATAAAAGAGATACTCACAGGGGGACACACTAGGGAGTGGTGTGGACTGTGGTAACTGAGAGAAAAGATTCTTCCGTCTAAGGAAACATGCTCAAAATTGTAAATATAATAATTAAATGAATCTTCCACGAGGAGCCAACAAACACCGGTCTTCAAGTGCATGTGGCAGACGGGTCCTAGTGTTTGACAAGTACGGTCAAGATGTGCAAGAAAGATCTCCTCTGTTTGCTCAAATCCATGATGGGGAGTTTTTCCCTCTGCCATTTTTATATCTAGGTGAATCTTAAAATTGATGTACACAGTTCATATAGTGGGATCTCTCTTACTTTCTTCCCTGAAAAGTGCTGTCATCTTGCCATGTTAGAATCCTCTAGAAGGCCTTGGAATCAAGAGGAACGAGTGAGCCTCCAGCGTCTGGGGGCTCTCTTCAGTCCCCCCCAACTTGGTGCGAGGCCTTCTTCACTGACGCAGTGGTCAGCTGGCGTCGCCCCGTGGGACACCGTTCAGAAGTGACACCCGATTAAGTGTCCAGGGACTGCGGGGTCCGCTGAGCATCTGGGTGTCCGGAGGCCATTCCCAGGCCCTGGGTCCTAGAGATGGGGCCCCCCAGGACCTCACAGCCAGTGTGGACCCCGCCCCGACCCCCTGGATGGCACCGTTACACAGGGGAGCAATAAACTCCCGTTTTGTCCCAAACTCTGCCTTTGCGGTGTCTTTGTCAGAGCAGCTCAGCTTGTTTTCTAGTGGAGCTTGGTGCTTTGGGAAGACTGATTTGGTGGGGCAACGAAGGTTGAAGTGTAAGAGAGGCAAGAAACGGCAAGAGGTAACGCTGCCCACCTTCCCCAGCCGCGTCGCGCCGTTCCCTGTCTGAGTGTCTTGTGACTGGACACCAGAATCTTGGGTTCTGGTGACTTGGGTCCTTGTGACTGGACACCAGAATCTTGGGTTCTCACTGGGACGGCTGCAGTCGACAGTCCTTCTGCCCACTGTCTGAGGAAAGTTGCATATTCAAATCCGCACAAGGCTTGTGCCATGACGCCCAGCTAATTTTTTTCTAATTTTTAGTTGCCCAGCTAATTTTTTTCTATTTTCAGTGGAGACTGGAACGTCACTTTTGCTCAGGCAGGTCCTGAACCCCTGAGCTCAAGGGATCCTCTCGATCCTCCCGCCTCGGCCCCCCAGAGTGCTAGGATTACAGGCGTGAGCCACCGCGCCCGGCCCTTCCCGGGACTGTTCATCACCCATAAGCTAGGGATGAGGAGGTCTCTGCCTGAGCCTCCCAGACAGCCGAGCCGCTTCCTCGGGGGCAGCCCCCTGCGTTGGGGGCAGGTCATCTGAGACTCAAGGGGCGGCTAGATGCATGATTCTGGTGACACTTTGCCCGTGCCGTGCCATAAAACCGAAATGCAACAGAGTGGAAGAAAATTCTGAGCATGGGAGCTCGAAGAAAGCTCTGGGTTGGGAGGGAAAGGCTGGGCCGGGGCCTCTCCACCGTCACTGCAGACCAATCAACTAATCTGGAGGTCGCTTAACCTCTCCAAGGACCCATGTCCCTTTCTATAAAGTGGGGATATTGTAACAGCTCTGCCTCTGCCCTGCCAGCCACATTGGCTAACACCTGTTGACTTGTGAGACAGGACTGTGCACAGGTGAGCACAGCAGGCGAGAGTGACACCTGGGTGGCAGTCCCAGACTGTGCTGTATCTTTCCGGCTGAGCATACGTGGGACTCCAGTGCACCCTCACTCTCCTGGGTGACCCCACGCCACCCCCCTTTCCTCATGCAGAGCAAAATAAGGACGGGTGTGATGGCAGGGACGCAGCTCTGGGTGTTGCACAAGGTGGAGGTCAAATCTTCACTAGCTGTGTGACCTCTGACAAGTCACCCCTCTGTAAGCCGGGTGCAGTAATAACTACCTTTCGGGGTGATTGGGGAGTCAGGGCTGATGTGTAAAGATGACAGACCGGTTAGATGCTTGCACGTAAAGACTCAGGAATAACTATACTTTCTTCTCAAAAGGAGAGGGAGGAGTGCAGGGCCAGCCCAGGGTGGGGGAAAACTGAGAGAAGGGCTAAGCAACATTTCATGCTGGCAGCACTGAGGGAGCGGCAGATGGCATTTTCTGGTACTGTCCCCAGCAGTATTTCCGGTCCCACAAACTCTTCTCCAATCTCGCCACTGGCCATCAGAAGCAAGAGTCTGTCCCCTCCCTTTGCACCTGCAGCGGACCTTTGTGCTGTCCGTGGTGGAATTGATGACTTCTAAGGCTGGGTCATCGAGGCCCCGAAACTTCTGCCTGTTCTCTGGGGACACAAGACTTGGGTGACAATACTGAGCTGCCCCCGCCCCACAGAGCCCACGTGGAGAGGCCAGAGGCCAGACAGAGGTGGGGAGAGACGCCCAAGGGCTCCCGCTGCTCCTGCCCCAGCCCAGGCACCAGGCAAGGAATGAGGAGCCTTCTGGTGGCTCCAGCCCGGCCCGCTGACACTGGGGGGTGGGGGGGGCAGACCAGAGACACCTGCTGAGCCCTGCCCAGGTGCAGACTTGTGAGCAAAACAAATTTCGCTAGATGTGTGTGGGAGACCTGGGAGGTTCATTACACAGCAATACCTGACGGGAACAAAGGAATCTCTCTGTTGGAGGCATGATCATGAATGGGGTTTTCACATGCCAACAGGGAACATCAAATCCAACTTGACACCTAGTGCAGTGGCTGATTTGAAGGTCGAAGGGGAGTCCTCTTGCATCAAAATATTCTCCTTGCTGGCCTGGGCTGATGCCTTCATTATGACCTATAGAGTTTTGTTCACCAGGCTGAGGCATTTTACCCTACTCTGGTTCCAGTTCAGGAAGCCACGGCCAGTCATTTACACCTTAGTATAACTGAGTGTAGAGTGATCTTTCCAAAGCAGGGGGCCTGGGGTGCCTGAGAAGAGAAAGAGGAGGCTTGGGGGAACGTTTTGGGGCTCTCTCCTGCCCAGACCCAAGCTACAGTTTTTCTGAAGGAAGCCTCAGGCACCACGTCTCAGGGACCACCGCTTCTGGGGCATGCCCGTTCTCTGTCCCCTGGCTGACATCTCCCCACGGGCCTGCTCCCTTTGGCGTTCTCCTTCTTTGCTGGTCCCCTCAGACTGATGACACATTCCTCTCAGTTGTCTTGCTTTTGATTTCTCAAGTAAGTGGCCATTCACGCCCCACTGGCCTCTCACCTGCCCAGAAGAACTGTGGCTTGGGCCTGGGCAGGTGAGTGTCCGCTCGACAGCCTGCAGGCCCCACGCCATGCCAAACCAGGCTGTCCCCTCCCCCACGTCAGCGACTTGTTTAAGACAACACACAGCTCGGGAGGGAGGCGCAGGCACGTAGCGTACTCCATTCAGACGTCGTGGACCTCGGCCTGTGGTAAAGCCAGGCCGAAATGCCCGTGGTGGGCACCAAGTGGCCACGCTGGTGGGAAGCAGCTGCTATTCAAGTCCCCATGTGTCCCCTGCCTGCTGAGCCCTTTCTGGAACCCCAGAGCTCTCTACAACCCAGCAAGGGCTCAGAGCCTGCCCTGGCCTCTGCTCCGAGGGCCGGCTGCTCACGCCCAGCAGGTGGTAAGAATTTTTAATGCCAGCCCTGGACCCAAGCAAAGCCATGACTGTGAAATACCAGATTCCGTGATGGAAACTCCCTTGAACTCACTGCGGGACGCTCAGCCCCGAGCCAGGCAGCCAAGGTGTTTCCACTTTGCTCCAGACGTACGCCAACCGCAGCCTTCACTTGTGGTTTCAGCAACATTCCCAGAGTCACCATTAAAATAATGCGTGTTCCCTTCAAATGCCGACAATGGCATAAAGTTACAGGCCCCTCACCTCCTAGGGACTCTAAGAGGCCAAAATTTAAAAGGAAAATGCCTGGAGTGAGATGGTTGAGAAATGAAAACTGTGTGTGCCTGTGATCTTGGCCCTTAAATTCAATCGTGCACGTCCCTGGGGCAAGTGACCCACGGAGCTGCACGTCCACCGGCTGTCTCGAAGGTAACACGATCACGGAAGCATAGGCCAAGTTCACCCCACCCCATGCCCCCATGCAGAAATGTTCAGCACGACAGGTCGGCCAAGACCCTCACTGCTGGAGAGAGAAGGGCTGCAGCTCCCGAGAAGAGTTTTAGAATGGGAACAAAAAGGTGGGCTTTGCAGTTTTTATAGTCACAGGCTCATCTGAGCCAACTCCTTTAGTTTCCAAATGGGAATCTGGCCCCAGTGAGTCTCCAGTTCAAAGTCACCCAGTCCCTGAAGGTCTGGTCCAGATCTGAGATTGCTCCTAGCCCTGAACAGCTTGTCCTGTGTGGCGTCAGGTTTGAATAACCTGTACGTGCCCTGGCAGGAGAGGCAGGCGGGAGGAAGGGTCCAGAGGCCAGACTGTGAGTCGTGGGGCCGGTACCTGAGATAACACTCAGGCCACAGCAGCCCGCCTTGGAATGGGGTCTGTCTTGCTAGGGCCACTCTGAGGTGTCACACTATGCCAGAGGTGCCCTTCAGGACCAGCCCAGGTGTCCACGGAAGTAGCCTGCTCATGGACCCACTGTGTTACTGCCATAGACTCTCTGGACCAAACTCTTTATTTTCCAAATGAGACAAAATTGAATTTAGGGGGTCCTGCTCCCCTTCCCTGCCTCACTGCCCTGCTCCCAAATGCTGACTCCTAGAATCACCTCCAAAGAACCCACGTGCACTTGAGTCCTTAACTGGAGGAATCGTGCCAAAGACATGTCCATGCAAGGATGGATTGGAGCCTTCAGAAGCCGGCGGCCACATGGCGGGGACCAGTGTGGCCCCCAAGCTTTCCTGGCACTTTGGAGTCACTTGCCCAACACCACACAGCTACTAAGAGGCAGAGCCAGGATTTGAAGCTGATCATTGGACCATGGGGCTACAGCGTTCACCACCTGCTATGCCACTCTCAGAAGATACAGCATGCACCTGCCAGGGAAATATGATGAGTTTATGGAAAAAGTTTTCCCAGACTGAACATGTACATGAACAGAGAAAGTTGCTTAAGACCCCCAGTGCCAGACAAAATGGGCACAGCTGTGACCAAGACGTGGGGTTGGACGTGGGAAAGGGGCGCGCACGGCATGGCAGGCAGTACCCCTGGTGCACGCCAGGGTGACCCAGCAGCACAGCAGGATTTTGGAAACGGAGGAAGCTGCCTGTTTTAGAAAGTCCTTTCTTCTCTAAGTCCAGTCTCTGAATTAGCCCAGGCACAAACATTAAAATGGGAGTCAGGACACTGAAGCTTAGAACTGATCCAACCGACAGATTTGCTGTGTGACTTTGGGTGGTTTGTGTGACCTCTCTGAGCCTTCACTTCTTTATAGTAGTCTGCACAGTATTACCTTCAAGTATAATCAAAGGTCAAAAAAACGGGGGCTGCTTCTTGAGAGAGGTCGTCTCCTAGATTCGGAGCTCCAAGGTCTATGTGGTTACTATAAATTTTCTCACAGTAAGATAACCACCTCTGAAAACTTTAAAGCAGAACCGTCGCTCAGTCTGGGCTTTGATATTCATTCTGGGAATGAATATCAATGAATATTTGGAGAAATGGCTCTAGTCCATCACTCTCACACAACAGCAAAGACATCGCCATTTTCGCAAAGAAGACTGAGTTCTGGCCAAATTAATAAGATTAACATAGGGAATTAAACAACTTATTGGAGAAGAATTTATCAGTTTGGATAGCTGTTTATTTTCATTTGGAAAGTGAAGTTACATTAGAAGAGATAACTTGATGTTTTTGGCTTTATTATTATTATTTGTTGCATTAAAAAGCATACTTCCAAAATGACATAGACATTCAGAAAAAAAGTTGGAGGGTAAAACTTCAAAAATGGTAAGATGTCTAAAAGTCTAGAGCAGTGTTTCACAGACCTCAGGTTTTCAGATTCAGAGACAAGTGCTTGGGGATAATCAATGTTCTTCAGGGATGTCTTAGGCTCCGGCTATTTTGGGTGATAATATAGAAAGGGGACGAGCAGTCAGGCGTGGTGGCCTGGAGCCCCACCGTGCAGCTCAGAGCTGTCCGGCTCTGCAGAGCCCTGCGTTCATGTGTAGGGCCAAATGGGACTGCTGTCTTTGTGGCAGAAAGAAACAGAAGCAGTCCTTCAGGTTAACTGCTATTTCCTCAACACATAAAAGCCATATAGGGTCACAGTGACCTGCAGGGCAAATGGAGGTTCCCAGTAATTCAAAAGAGGGGGGACAACAAAAGACATGGGAGCCCCACAGGCACTCTGCAAGCTGAGATCGGGTTTCAGCCAATGACAGTTCTTTTGTTGTCGCATTAAATCCATTTGTTAAGTTGAACCATTTGGGTTTTCTAGTTTTATTTGTACCTCACTTGTAAATGTTTTGGTTTTAGTGGTTGCATGAGAGTTGCCTATGGTGCAGGTATCTCTTTGAAAAAAGTACATATTTAATGGTGGGCAATGTGCCCTCCCGCAGCCCAAATGTTACAGGTTGCAGTTCAGCCTCTCAAAGAGAGCCTGGCCTCGCAGACTCAGAAAAACAGAATTCAAGTACAAGATGGGTTGTTTTTCCATTCTTGAAGCTCAGACTTGTGGCGGGGAAGAGGGACAAGGGCATAATTTGAAACCTTAAAATTTGTATCCGCATAATATGCTGAAATAATAATAATAATAAAAGAATATATAAAATTCTCTAAAAAAAAAAAACCAAAAAGAACTAGATGGTCCCGTACGGGTCACTGCCCACGCTCAGAGCCATCTGCGAGCACCAGGGATGGGTCCTCGTTGGAGGAACGTGGCAGCCGATGCTCTCAGCAGGGAGGGATGGACAGAAGAAATTCTGGAAATGGAGAGTCAAGGTGACCATCCCTAGCCCAGCTCCCAAGAACCTTAGAGCAGGAGGTCCAGGCGCCTTCCTTGCTCCAGGACCAGAAGGTGCGCTCAAGGACTAGAGATGGTCTGTGCCTCCCAGAACGGCTCCTGGAATGGGGGGAGAGTGAGAAGAAGGGCTGGTTTTGGAGCTGGAAAAAGCTCTTCTGCTTACTGGCTGTGTGACTGTGGACAAGAAGTCCCCTTCACTGTCTAAGCCTGAATTTCTTTATCTGTAACATGAGGATTAAAAGCAAATGCAAGAAGGCAGTGCGGCCCCAGACGTGAGTGGCAAGTGCCCCTGGCACAGAGCAGATGCACAGCCACGGCCAATTCCTTCCCGGTGCCCGGCCTGGCCTCTGCCCATGGCCGGAGACGCTACATGGAGCTCTGGGGACATCATTTCCTCCTCAAGGTTGCCCTGCTTGCACACGATCTGATTTCATTAGGACAAAAGTGGTGGAGGGAGGTTGAGGTGGGAGGAGAAGAAAGCACTCTGTGCCATGTTCAACAGCTATTCTGAACTTTTTAAAAAGGAAAAGCCCTCCGGAGGATGTAGCGCAACAGGTACAGTTTTTCTCAACTTGTTGAAGTGATCCTTTGCTTTCATGGACTCCCAGAGTGAGTGGACGGCCATCCTAATCGCTGCTGCCCTCTCGGGCACTCTCCAGCCTGGCTCACGCCAAGTCCTGATCCCGTGAGTGATCTCTAAAGCCGTCTGTGTCTCCAAGTCTCCGACAGCAGCAGGGTTCCGTGGCAAGCTGTGGGAGAAATTTAGCAGAGCTCTTTCTGTGTACCTTGGCTGGAATTGTTCCAATCTCTATTTGCAGAATCCTAAGATTAAAGAGGCCAATCCACCAGCCAGCACCTATGAAACACCTACTGCATGCTGGGCCATCAGGAAGAGCTGCAGATGCTTGTGGACCGGGATGTTTATCCGGGTAGCACATGCTTGCCAGGTAGCTGTGTGCACCAGCTGCTGCCTGGTGCCGGACCTTGCATGTTGCCAACAACAGACTTGCTCTCCGGTTGCCCTGGGCCCCGGGTACTCCCTGGGAAAATACAGGCACATTTTCTATTTCTCTAGAACAGCACTTCTCACCCTGTAGTGCTTACAAAACCCACGGTTCTGATTCGACGGACACGGGATGTTTGGGTTGAATCATGTCTCCAAAAAGATGTATAGACATCCTAACCCCAACACTCATGAATGTGACCTTATTTGGAAACGGGGTCTTTGCAGATGTAATCCAGATGAGGACGTACTCATTAGGGTGGTGTCCATATAAGAAACCAACATGACTGTGTCCTTATAAGAAGAGAAAAGAGAGGCACAGGTACAGATAAACGGATGGGGTGGGACAGCCGGCTGTGGGAAGACTCGGGCAGAGGTTGGAGCGATGCTGCCACAAGCCAAGGGATGCCGGGGCTGCTGGGAGCTGGAAGGGGTGAGGCAGGCTCCTTCCCCAGAGCTTCGGAGAACAGTTCTGCCAGCACCTCAATTCCAGACTCGAGTCTCCAGACCTGTACAGAATAAGCTTCTGTTATTTAGGCCACTCAGTTTGTGGTACTTGGCTAGGGCAGCCCCAGGACACTAACCGAGGGGTGCAAATTTGCATTTCTAAGAAGCTCCTGGGTGATGCAGATGCTCCCATGGAAGCTCACTCTGAGGGGTGCTGGCCTGGGTCGCCCAGCCCTGCCCACCACATGTGTGCACTTGGAGACACTCCCCATCCCCGTGGCCGTGAACTCCACACCCACCACTGGCCACCTCTCCAGCTGTTTCTCCTCTGACCCCTGCCTCCCACGTGCTCTTCTGGGATACAAAGAGCCCTGGTGCCCCTCTCTGCCATGGATTTGCACATACCTCTCCTCTGCCTACATCCCTCTATCCCAGTCTGGAAAGCTCCACTTTCAAATCCAG
Source organism: Microcebus murinus (assembly GCF_040939455.1). Classification (NCBI taxonomy): domain Eukaryota; kingdom Metazoa; phylum Chordata; class Mammalia; order Primates; family Cheirogaleidae; genus Microcebus; species Microcebus murinus. Next base: position 45,378,303 of record NC_134119.1, on the reverse strand, counting down.
CCCAGTCTCCACCCGCTGGACTGTAGCACGCTACCTCCCTGTCACCATGGTGCTCCTGGCCTGTGCTGTCCCGTGGTCACACCACGTTGCACTGACTCTCCACACACACATGTGTCTCCTCTTCTCACTTGGAGTCTTTCTGGCATCTCATTTACCTAGAAGGGCACCTGGCACATCGTGAAGCCTCAGTGTTTCTGGAAGCACGAGGAGAGTGAACAACAGGCTTGTGTCTGGAGTCGCCCGGCCGGCACTGCAACTGGGGTATGTTTTCCACAGTGCACCGTGGATGCGTTTTCCCCGAGTACTTGAGAGCACTTTGGGTCAAGGTTGTTTCAACTAACTTCCCTGACACTTAAAATTAGCTTCACTTTCCGCTTCCTCACCCTGGTCTTCAGGGGGAGGCTGTGTTTATCACCGTATAGCCCCTGTGCCGTGGGCAGTGTCCTTGGTTTGAGCAGGACAGAGGACTTTGGCTAGCCTTGCAGTATCCGTCCAGCCGTCCATGCAGCGTGCTGTGATTGCTAATAAACGCCTTGGGCCCGTCGCCCGCGCCGAGCGAGCCCCTCCAAGTCAGGCAAATGAAGAGCGGAGATTGAGCTGTTTAACTAACACAACTCAGCTTTCCCATGGCCCGTCCCGGACCTCAGGAGAGGGTCCAGTTTTTACTCAGCAGGTGGCCACAGAGTCTGACAGGCGCATCCTACCTCGTGCCAAACTTAGGTTCCATAAAGGGGAAAGCAGGGGGAGGAAGCCCAGTTCCCACTGGACGCCCGAGGCCAGGGCAGGGCCCGCCAGTCCACTCTCCCCTCCCGCCTCCCCTCTCTGGTGAGTCCTGCTTTGTGAACTAACTTGTGGGAGGTCACAGCAAAAGCCAGGAGGCTTGTGACTTCTCTAGAGCTTTGGGGAAGTAAACAAAGAGGAATGCAAGGTCAGAGGCAGCCCATTTTCTCTCGAGGCAGGGTTGGGGGACAGAAGTTTGCCTGAGGACCAGCCCCAAGGGCTACATGCGGTCTCCGAGGTTGGACAGAAGAGCACACCGGGAGACACCAGAAAAGGGGACTTTCAATCTCAGAGCCGTCCTCTGAGGGCCAAACACATGCTGAATGTAGGACAAACCCGAGGATTTTATCAGAATGAGGTCCCGCCTGCTGACCTGGAGCTTCAAGACAGGCAAGGTCGCCAAACTGCTCCAGGTCAGGAGCCTGCGTGCACGCCTTTAGTTACAGATCCCCATCTTCTCTTCTGTTTGAAAACGGTACTATCTATACTTATCACAGAAAGTTGCAAAAGATGGAGAAATAGTTGGGACCAAAAAGCCACCACCCAGAAAGGCTCACTGCTGGCAGGTTGGCGGGTTTCTGAGAAGTTTTGGACATAGTTGAGGTTACTCTGCAGAAAGTTTTAAACCCTGAGTTTCTCCCACTTGAATGTTAAAAGATAAACATTTCCCTGTACGTGCATAAACTCTTTGCCAACATTATTTAATTTATGCATAACACATCATGTGGTTACATGATGGTTTACTTAACCACACTATTATTGTTGGATTAGTGCAATATTTTTGTTTGTTTGTTCCAATAACGGTTCCATGATATTAATGCAGAACACTGATTTTGTAATTAAGGTCACTTTCTTAAGATGTGTTCCCTTAAGAGCAATTATTTGGAGAAAAGGATAATATGATTTTCCATATGTGTACTACATATATGAGCATATGCACACGCTTGGATACACGTTTATATGCACTCACACTTATATGCACATATAAACCTTGGATTCTAATTTGTCTTCTGCCACTAACTAGATATTTCAACTTGGTCAAGTCGTTTAACCTTTCTAGATCTGATTTTTTTGTTGCCTTTGTGATATGAGGGGTCAGAGCAAATGACCTCAGGTTCCCTCTGGTTCCCTCAGCTGGAGCATGGAAATGAGTTTTCACACAAGGTTTCACGGGGCTCTTTTTCCTGGCACACTTTAATAATGCCTAGAAGTGCACATCTGCACCTGTGCTTGAGTGCGTCCTCTACCTAAAGCACTTTTCATAAGTATCCCCAGTGGAATCTCTATAGTAACAATTTGTGAGGTTTTGTTCCTGTTGTATTTTTCAGTTAGACAGTAACATAGCCACTGGCTGTGACTTCAGCCCTGTTGACTTCTGGATTTTCCCAAGCGGCCATGTTCCTCAAGTCCAGTGTAGAGGACTACAGGTGGGAGAAAGGTGAGTGGCTATAAAATCACAACTGAGAAGCATGCAAACACGTGCTTAGTGTAAAAGACCAACATAGGCCTAGTCTGTTCTCTCCAAACCTCCCATTCCCACAGATTGTGTCCCCAGCTTGGGAGTTGGTCACAGGATGGTGGGTGTCCTCTCGCCTGGCAGGTCGTGGAGAAGCAGGTTTGAAAGAGGCACCCTTCCCATGATCTTCTGAACATATTGAAGATCATTTTAATTATGCCTGAGGCCTCTTTTCATGTTCATTTTACCCAATTTTTTCATAAGGCCCTGAATTAAAGACCAGAATGAAAGAGTTAGCTAAAATTCCCCAGATACCTCTCTAAACCAGGGAGAGGAAATGATCAGTTGCAATCACAAAGAATGTACAAGAGCTACAAAATATTAGTGGGCTTTTTGGGATGCGGATTTGTGAGGATGAATTTGTGAGACCTTTGCCGACCAGCTGTAGGGCACGGAGCCTGCATTCCAGTAACATCTGGGAGAGGCGGGGATTTCCACTCTTCCGGGGACTGGGAATAACCCTCTCCAAACTCTGGGCTCCAGGCTTCCATTATGGGGCCCCTGGGATTGCGGTATCCAGCTTGGCCTTGGCTGTCTTCAGCCCTTCACCTGCAGCCTCAGTGACCTGCAGACCCACGAGCTCTCCCAGTTGCCTTGTTCATTATCCCCACGGGGCTGAGTCCCCCTAACATCAGTGTGCCAGCTGGAGCCTGGGGTAACCCACAAAAGCTTTTCCAAGTGATGGGGTGTCGCCAGGTCAAGGTGACAAAACTGGAATCCTGGGAGACTCAGGAAGCTTGCTATATAGGTAGGATGACAGTGGAGCCAATGATAACAAACAGGTCTTAAACACGACACAGTCTAAAAATCTGTTCACACCTTGCTAGTTTTACTCTCATAGCATCAGTGAGTTAAAACATTACTGGCACATTAAGTGGGTATAACTGAAAACCAGGGATCAGAGAGGAAACCTTCCTCTTACCAGGTTTGAAAATTGCCACCAGCCTTGCCACAGATAACCCAGCGTTCCTGATTCCTAATCTTGTTGTCTTTCTCAAAGTAGGATTTTAAGTAGCAATATTGGATGAGAAGGAACAATTGCACAGGATGAATGCAGTGCTAAGCTGGGACAGCTATGACCCCAGAGGCCGGTGGGGAGCTCGACACTCACACGGGGCCGTGCACGGAGCCCTTGGTGCACAGGGCAGCTCCTTCTGCACCTAAAACAAGGGAGAAACTCCCTGGCCAGGAAACATGGATGTTTCCAGTTTATCTCAGGAGCCTTGTCACCACCTCGCCCCACGCTCTGTCCTTTTGTTTAGGCAGTCAGCAGCGGTCCACAGACGGGAACCCAGGGCGCCTGGCAAGAAGAAGCCAGCCCCTGCAGACTAGCTGAGAGACAGGTATGGCATGCGTGTAAACAACAGCTGACAGCCAAACTGACGCAATTTCCTGCCCTGGATTCTAATAGAATGAGCATTTGACCAGCTTTCTGAAATCCCTGCCCTGCACTTCAGAAGAACACGCTGGACTTCCGTTATTAGCTAAAACCACAGCTCCTTGGCTGGACTGAAGTTGTACTTCTCCATTCTCTCCGCGGGGGTTGGACCAACGATTGCCCAAGTGTCCTCTCCCACCAATGGTTTAAGATTTTATCATCCGCTTTTAGGCCTGTCTACCCCACCATAATGCAGCACCAGACAGGTTTACTCCTTAGTTGTCCTTGAACCACTGACCTTTCTCTGCCCTGTAGACTTCCAGAGCTGGAGGCCTCAGACCCGCGGGTACGTGGGAGCCGGCCCGTGCTGGCTTGCGCTTGTTTAGAGAGTTGATTGTAAAACTTTCAAGAATTTCACAAGCTGGTTCTTAAACACAGTCATAATTCAAAATCAACTATGTAAATGTACAAGTAAATGAATGATGTTTAAAAGGTAATAAATATGAAAAACTCATGAATTCCTAATGATTTTTGCTCAGATCTGCGCTCTTGAGGTTACTTATGGCTGCGGTGTCCCTATGATGGAAATTCCATTTAATGGTGGGCTACGCACATCTCTTGCTGACTGCGCTCTCAGTAACATCTGGTGGTAGGCTGACATTGGCCATGGTAGAGATATTTACACCACAGCAAGAGGCAAACACTGCAAATGGTTTTTTTCTTTTTTTTTCCTGGAGAGCTGTAGTCAGTAATTTGCTAAGACCTGCTGCTCTTAGGTCATTGCTATGCCTTGTGGCACCCAGCACAGCATGGTGCACAGGGAGCAGGCATCTCCCAGATGTTTCCTCCAGAGAAGTTCCTCCGAGCTTTCCCTGAAGTTTCTTACCGTGGAAGAACTTGCTGAGCGTCTGTGAGGGCAGCCCTGGCTGAGAGACTTGGAGAGCCATCTCCCCTCTATCGGTGTGGACACTGCTTTGTCCCCGCTCTGGCTTTGTCCCCTGACTGCCTGCCCCACACTGCTGGACCTCCTGCTCCACGAGTCATGGGCCAGGCTGTGTAGGAGAGTCAAAGGACCTGGAGTTCAAATCCCACCTGGGTCATGGCCTTGGCACATACCCGGTGTCCTTGTCTGTGAATTGGATCGTACGTCTTCCTTTCCACGTGTTGCAACGAAGGTGAGAAGACAGGAAAAGTCGACAGTCAAATTCATCATCACTGGTCTTACTGTTATCCTGGGTTAAGCCCTGGCTCCCCTCACAGGCACTTCCCTACCCCACCTGAGCCGGCTTCCCCTGGCTTCCGAGGGTGTGGGAGGCAGTTCTAGGGGTGAGCGATTCCAGGGTCCAGCCAGGGAAAGGTTCGCTGCAGGGTTTTCACTGGGCTGAGCCGGGGACCAGGGACAACAACAGGCCAGGGCTGGGTCCCTGAGTTTTGTGTCCAGGGTGGACTTTAGCAGGCCCGGATAATTGTTAGGGTGTAAACTTACTAGGTGTTCACAGTGGGTTGGATGAAGAATTCTCAGTGATCAGGATATGCAGAAGTAAAAGCGTATTTATTTTCCCGAGAAAGAAAGAAAGAAGAAAGAGTGAGAGAGAGAGAGAGAGAGTGGCCACAACACACGGAGGGAGGAAAAAATTGTCAGGCAATTGAGGAAAGCTGTTTGGAGTTTTAAAGGGTAAAAATGGCCTTTATTTTTTTCTCTGCTTCAGCAGACTTACAACAACAGCAGCGGCTGCAGCTGTTGCAGGTGCTCCTTCCAGCTTATCTCTGTCCTTGAAATCTGTCCAGCCAGAGTCAAGAGAAAGAGCTGGAGTGAAGCCGTGCTCTGCTGAGGGTCCTTCCCAGCTGAGAACACCAAGTCTAAAGACAGTGAGTTAGACCACAGGGGTTCTAATTAAAACAATGGGGTAGTTGTGTTGTGAGTTTATTTTCCACATTTTCTGTTTGATTGTTTATCTTCCTCTGTTAGATAATTAGTAAGACAACCTTTCAATAATATCAGAGGTAAAAATTATTGTTTGATCAGAAAACTGGAGGAATAGAGTGTCAACCAAACTATGTGAAGACACTCCTGGGGCCAGTCATGGGCCAGCTGGGCCGTCCTTCCCCCGGGCTCTGAGACCCTCGTTCCTTGTTCTTCTGCCACCCTCCTCCTGGGCCCTGACCCCACCTCACAACTCCCTCGGCCCAGCGCTGCCGTTTCTGGGAGTTTCTGCTCATTGGACGCTAACAAGCAATCAGGCATGTGAATCAGCACCTAGCTTATAAAGCAAAGCCAACAAAATTTCCAAAACACCTTCTTCCTTCAATAAAAGCTCCCCTCATTTGGAGATAATATTTTGCAACAACGTGCTGTTACTGCTGTTGTTTTTCAGGCTGTTATATAAAAGTCATGGCAATTAGATAAGAACCACAAAGAAGAAAGTATCCTTTTCCACAGTCATTGCTTAATTCTACACTAAAACCATTACTCAGTAACTCCTCGTTTCGTGTAATGAATATGTTCCAGTGCAGTTGGCCACATACAATTTGTTTCTCAGAGCAAATTTCATTTCTCTGCTAATTTCTATGTTTATGCAAGTTTTCATGGGAACAAAGAATTAGTCCTTAAATTCTAGTCCTGCAAGATGACGCCTTTGTGAATTTTTTTCTTGCAATTTTAACTTTTTATAATGGGCTTTTTTTTTTTTTCTTTTGAAACAGAGTCTCATTTTTTTTGTCCAGGCTGGAGTACAGTGGTGAAACCATAGCTCATTGAAGCCCCCAACTCCTGGGCTCAAGTGATCCTTCCACCTCAGTATCCCGAGTAGCTGGGACTACAGACACGTGTCACCATATCCGGCTAAGTTTTCTATTTTTGTAGAGACAGGGTCTTGCTATCTTGCCCAGGCTGGCCTTGAACTCCTGGGTTAGAGTGATACACTTGCCTTAGCCTCCTGAGTAGCTGGGGCTACATTTGCACATCACCACGCCTGGCTAATTTAAAAAAATTTTTTGTAGAGACATAGTCTCACCCAGGCTTGTTTTGTACTGCTGGCTCAAGTGATCCTCCCACCTTGGCCTCCCAAAGTGCTGGGATTACAGTTGCGAGCCACCGTGACCAGCCATATAACAGACATTTTCAAACACATATAGAAGTCAACAGGATGACATAATAATAATACTGCAATGAGCTCTATATGCCATCACCCAGCCCTCACTAAGTTCACTGTACAACCAACCCCATTCCATCTGCACCCACCCTTCCCTCAGCTCATTATTTGGAAACAAATCCCAGATAGGATCATAGCTCATCTGCAAATGTCTCAGAAAATATCTATTAGCCATGTGCTGGACTGACCCCAGTATGGACCCAGTGCAACCTTCTCCCTTTCACTTTACTTAAAAAAATATAGATTTTTGTTTCCCAAACTTGCCTCTACGACCTCCCTCTGGAGACTGCATAGGCATGAGGATACCACTGTCTCTACATTTTCCCTACACCGTTCCCAGTTTGCTTCTATCAGAATCATGTGGGCCGATAATCGGACGAGCAGACTTCCCAGCTCCAGCCCCCATTCTGCTCGTGAGGACAGGGTTGTGGGTTAAGCCTCTGCTTCTTTAAGGAATCACTCATCACTTGTTCATGCTCCCCACACTGATGTTTGAGATCCTGTGACATAACACAGCGTTCTCCAGTGTGGACATTCCTAAAATGCCAGGCAGGAGCCCACCAAATAAAATGGGACTCTGACTAGTTGATTTTTGTAACTTTAGTTTAACCAAGATGATGTGATCTTGCTAGACCTATGATTAATAGAATAATGGTCTAATCAGTTTCTCCTTTAAGGAGTTAACTTTTTCGAGACAAAAGTAGCTCACTGGGAAACATCCCGGGGAGAAATGTGTCCGTTGTCCCTGGTGGCTTTCTCTCACGAGTAAAAGATCTGCTATCAGCAGAAGAAAACACATTGCTTTTTGTTAAGGAACAAGGGTGACTTCCACTATCAGAGACAAATGTCCAGCGAAATGCATTCGTCTTTAAAAAGGACACAACGAAGACAGAAGGAGCCATCCCACGGAGGAGCCACTGTTGCAACGAGGTGGGCCAAGACTTAGCTGTATTTGTTCTGAGAACCTCCAGAAGTGGAGGTTTGAGATACAGATGAGGTCCAGTTATTCCTTTGAAAGCAGCACCTGAAGTCTCAGCCCCGTAGTTCCGGCTGTATTGTCATGGGGCCTTCAGTCCGTGTGCACTGGGAGTCCCAGGCACCAAAATGCAGCCTCAGCTGACCTGTAACAGGGCAGTGTCTCCCTCACCCCTCAAGGCACCAATCTTCTTATTCACCGAAGTCTTCCAAAACAGAACTTCTCATAAAGCCCTTCAGTCCCTGGGAAGTCTCAAGCCCAGGGACTTCCAGGGCTGGGACATAAAGTCCCTGGGAAGGAAGCACTGAGGCAGCAGGGTCCCTCGTCTGGAGCTCAGGGCCCAGCCAGCCTGAGCCCACGTTGGTGAGATGTGCACTTGGCCTTCTGACATCCCTAGCCTCTCTTTTGCTCTCCCTTGGCCCCTTTCCTGGTCTGGCCCCCAGTACATTTGGGGCCTGAAGCAAGAGGACAAAGAGATGCCCATTTATTGCATTGTTTAAATATTTGGAGTTCCTAAGTCAAGCTAACAAACTGTTACATAGAACAAAGCTTATCTTGTAGTTTGATAAATACACCTTCATAACAACTGGGAGCCCAGGTGTGAATTCTGAATTCTCAGGCTCCTCCGCTCTCCCCGTAGGACAGGGCACCTGGCCCTCGGCCCACAGCCAGCTTCCTGGCTTCCCCCACACAGCTCTGCCCTGCACCTCCAGGGACCCTGTGCTCACATTGGTCACAACCCAGCCTGCCTGCACGTGCAGACCCTGTCCACAAGCAGCCGCGGCCACCATCCCAGATGGAGGCGCACGCCAAGGGCTGCTGCACCCACAGGAGGACGCGCCAGCCAGGGAAGGGCCTCTCAGCCCTGGAGGTGCTTGCCTGAGCTTCAACTCCAAGGATCCTGGGTACCTGGGCTGTGCTCTAGAAGTGGGGGAACAGGCTCCGGGTGGACACAGCCCCTCTGCCAGACCCCTTGCTCTTTTGGGAGACAGGAAGCCAAAATAGCACCGCTAATTTGTGGGGCCCAGGGCGTGAAGGAGTGAGGGTGGCTCTGCCTTCACTTTTTGACTGTCATTCTCAGAAAATGAGTTGGGGAACGCATTTTTCCCAGACTCGTCACCGCTAAACTTTGCAGACATCATTAACCTTGTGATGAGAACAGAACCTCCCATCGGAGCCGTGGGCCGCCACAGTGACAATGCCATCTGTTTCCTGTTGCAGCGGTAGTGATCCGTGCTGGCGCCTTCGTGATGCGGGGGACTGTCACATCTCCAGCGCTCAGCTTCTCTGAGTATCTTTTCTGCTCCCTAAACTTGGGGAATGATCCCCCGTCATTATTCAGATTAGGGACTGTGGTATTTTTCACATGATGCCTGGCATTGAAGCTGCCTAAAACTGGTAGCTTAAAAACACTTGGAGGGTAGGAGTCTCCAGAGTGGGGTGGGATGGCGAGGACCACAGGGAGCATTCGGAAGAGCCTGTTCCTGGCTGGTCGTCACTTACAAGGAATGCAGGGCTAGACGGGCAGGACCTGGAGCTGGCAGAGCTCCTGGGCTTCTTATTCTCCGGGCTGGGGCCACATGTGCAGGTCCAGTCCCCTGAGCCGCCCTGAGTGTTTCCAGGTGCTGAGGAAAAGGAGCCGCAGGAAGGGGCTGTGCTCAGTGGGCTGCCACTGTGGGCAGCTGGAGACGCGTCCTGCTGCGGAACCCGGTGGCAGGGTGGGGCCGGCCCCTCGGAGCTGGCCCACTGCGGGCCGGCCAGCTGGGGTGGCCACTGGTCGAGGAGCACTTTCCTACCCTGTTCTCTGAAGCTAAGTTTCTGGGATATTTCCAGTGTGCCTGGAGGAAGGCACATGAGCTATGACTCCTCTTTGTTATTGGCCAAGGCTCTATGGCAGTAAAATCCCGAAGCTGGCCAGACCTCGGTTCATTAATCATGGGCATGAAGAAAATAACTACTTAATGCGGCTGTTGCGTGGATTTAAGGAGATGTGGACGCAAGACAGCTTTCTGTGAGGAAGGGTTTAATGGCCCCTTTTATACAAAGCTCAGACACAGGAAGGCCACTCCCTCTGGACTGGGTCCCTCTCCTCACCCCACTTCCCTGCTGCTCCCGGCCTACACCTGCTTCCAGACACAGGTCAGCAGAGGCCACGGCATGAATCGCAGGGGGTGTGGGATGGTGTCAGGGAACACTATTAGGTAGCAGCAATGGGAAGAATAATGCCCCTCCTAAAGATGTCTGCGTCCACATCCCCACAGCCTGCAAGTGTCTTATGAATGTCACATGGCAAGGGGGCGGTTAAGATCACAGACAGGATTAATGTTGCTAATCAGCCAAACTTGAAATGAGGAGACTATTTTGGCTTACCTGGAGGGTCGCAGGTAGTCACCCAGGACCTTATAAGGGAGGTGGAAAAGTCGGAGTCTGATGCAGTCCGAGAAACGCTCAAACCGATAGCTTTGGAGACAGAAAGGGACCACGAGCCAAGGAATGCAGGAAGCCCCCAAAGCTGGGAAGGCCAGGAACAGATCCTCCCTGGGGCTCCAGAAGAAGCAGTCTGCCACATCTGCATTTAGCCTCACAGGACCTGCTCCAGACTTCTAAGTGTCAAAACTGTGAGAAATACATCCTCGGCGTGGCTTCGAGCCACTGAATTGGAGTCAGTGTGTTACAGCAGCCTCAGGGAGCTCAGAGAAGGGTCTTCTGTCTACAGATTGGAGACAGCAGCAGCTGTGTGCAGCTCTGCTCCTTAAAGCTGACCAAAAACAACAAGCAAAGTGAACATCAGGAAACTCCGCATTTGAAGAAACTAAAGCACAGGGAGCCCCCAGCCACCACGCTGGAGACCCGGCCACTAGCTGTCGACTTCGGTGAAAAGCAGCATGTGTGTGTGTGTGTGTGTGTGTGTGTGAGAGAGAGAGAGAGAGAGAGGGGATGGGAGTGACACAGAAGAGGTAGGCAAAACTAATAGAAGACGTTTTTCTTTTTTCTTAAAGGACAGTGCATACAATTAAAACAGCATGAATATTATCCAGTTGCTGTGGTTTGAATGTCCCCTCCAAAACTCATGCTGAAATTTAGTTGCGTTTGTCACAGTGTTGAGAGGCGGGATGTTTCAGAAGTGATTAGGTCACGAGGGCTCTGCTCTCGCGAGAGGATGAATGCCATTATCGGGGAGTGGGGCAGTTATCTCGAGAGCGGGCTCCAGATACAAAGGCTGAGTTTGGCCAGATTTCCTCTCTCTGTCTTGCATGTGCATCCCCTTGCCATGTGACACTGTCTGCCATGTTATGATGCCACAAGGAGGCCATCACTAGGTGTGTCCCCCAGTCTTGGAGTCCCCAGCCTCCAGAGCCGTGAGCCAAGTAAACTTCTATTGTTTATGAACTACCCAGTCTGTGGAATTCTGTTATAGCAGCAGAAAATAGCCCAAGATATAACTTACGTTGTATACATTTATATGTAGATATAGATGCATAAACAGATCACAAAGGGAAGGCCACCAAATCATTAATAGCTTTATCTCAGCATGACTAGATTTGGGGTGATTTTCATTTTATTCCTTTTTTTTATATATTGCTTGTATTTTTTATACCAAAAAAAATCCCCAACAATCCTACTTTTATAGGAGGGGGAAAAAGGGAAGCACAAAACACAAAAGTAGAGATGAAAACGAAGAACTAACAATAGAAACAGAGGAGAAGAAAATAATTTTGAAAGACTATATTGGTTAACTCCATGCAAGTGAATTAGAATGGTTGTTACTCTAGAAATGTAGGGAGTATCTGTATTTTTTCCTATCTACAAAAAACAAAACAAAAATAAACTTTTTTTTTTTTTCCTTTTTTTAAGACAGGATCTCCTTCTGTTGCCCAGGCTGGAGTAGTGCAGCGGCATGATCATAGCTCACTGCAGATGTGAGCTCCTGGGCTCAAGTGACCTGCCCCCTTGACCTTTCCAAACTTTTACAGAAATTATCTGGACCTTAATGGAGAAGATTCAGATTTTAGTGACATTTTCAATTGTTCCATGTAACTTGTTTGTTAAGATGTTTTATTTCCTCTAAGGTCAGAAGTTTTTTTGGGTTTTTTTTTTTTTTTTTTTTGGCAGTCCTCTCAAGTAATAGATAATTCTGGTGTCATTTTATATGTTCTAGGTCAATAAAAACACGAATTCTGAGAAAACACAAAATAACAATAAGCTAATGTTCTTTATGATTCTTGATAGAAGTATCATAAGTGAAATATTAGCAAATACGACTCAAGAATACATTAAAGAAACAGTAGCCCACCTAGGAGGGTCTGTCCTGGAGATGCAAACCGCCTAACTCTCCAAACCTCTGGCTCAGTAGGCGTCGCTGGAGGCAGAGCCTGAGAAGGGATCCCCAGCCAGGTGAGGCCCCAGAGAGAAGTCGCCAGGGAAGCAGGAGCACAGGGGAGAAGGCAGTGACTGGGAGGTTCCCTGGGGTCTGTCCCCTTGGCCCACCCCACAGGGAGCTAAGAGTGCTGGCTGCACCCACTGTCTATTCCACCTGGAGGCGGGGGACAGGCTTGCTGTGACCTTTACATGGTGACTTGGGCTGTCTCCCCTCCAAGGGGTGTCTGAGTCACAGGGCCCCTGTGAGGGGGGGCAGTTCTCAGGAGGGGGTGATCGTGAGCCATCAGCAGCCCACACTCACAGCAGCTGGTGGATGGGGCACCCCCAAAAGGCTCGGGAGTGGGGGGCTCCCACAGCAGTGCCTGCTAAGTCAAAGGAGAAAAGTAAGTACATTTTCATAGTCATCAACAAGGCCTTGGATAAAATTCACCATATTTCTGATTTTAAACATCAATTGAATAGGAATAGATATTTACTTCTCCAACATGATATTACAGCTATCTGTAATAAAAATACATACTTAATGGCGAAATGCTAGGGACATTCTCATAAAAGCCTCAACAAGGATGCCAACTAATGCCACAGGATGTAACATATTCATGAAGCATTCTTTAGTGTACTTAACCAGAGGGAAAATACTGAATTTAAAAATCCAAGAGGGGAAGAGTAATTACATCTGTGTTTTGCAGGTGGAATGTATTACATATGAAAGAACAAAGCGAATTAATTGAAAAGATGCCAGAAATAACAAGCGGTTCAATCAAGCTGCATGGTTACAAATTCAATTTGCAAAAATCAATAACATTTCTCTAAAAGCAAGAGCAGTCAGAAAACATAATGGAAAAAATATTCCATTTATGACAGCAATTTTAAAAAGTTTTTTTAAACAGCAAAGAATAAACAAAGAACATGTTCCTAGTGACAAAGTCTTAAAACATAAAACAGAGAGAGGAAAAAAAAATAAGATTATGACTACATGGAAAGACATTCTCTGTTCTGGGATTGAAAACTCAATATTATAAAACTTGAAATTCTTCTCAATCTATATGTTTATGGTCATTTAAATAAAAATAAAAAGAGAGCTTATTTTCAACTAGATAAACTGATTTTTATCTATGGGACGTTCTTATGGGGAGTAATTGCCAAAAAGGAAAAAACGAGGTAAAAGAATATGGGAAAATTCAGATAAAGAGGAGATTTGGATGTATAAAATTCAGACATATGGAAGGAAACATTATAAGCTTCAGAAGTTCAAACAATTTACATTTTGAAGTCTGAATAGACACATGGGCCAATCAAAGGAATCAAGTACAGAAATGGACCTGAATAATATAAAAATTTAATTTATAATAACAATGGCATTTAAAATCAATAGAACAGGACGATTTGGCCTTTTAATGAGGTTGGGCAGCTAGATAACCATCTGGAATAAAATCAAGTTGGATCCTTGTTGGGGTAGCTTAGAAATATTAGGGAGACCTAGGGATATTGCTGGCATAAGAATCAGGTCCCTAGATCACCCTGACATTTCTAAGCTACCCCAACATCCCTAACTCACCCTGCCAATCATAATATATTCCAGATGATATAACAGAAAAATGTAAGTAAAAAATAATACTTTAAAATACTAGATGAAATGTGAAGGCATTTTTTTTTATGAGAGTGGGAAAGAAAAACCCTTTCTAAGCAAAATACAAATTCAGAAGCCAAATGGGACATGGCTGACACACTTAACTAGGAAAAAAATTACAATATCCTGGAAATAAAAAAAATATCATACATGAAGTCAAAAGACATATAACAAACTGAGAAAAAAAAATTGCATAGCTCACACACACACACACACACACAGGCACAGGGCTGACTTTAGAATTATGCACTACATTTCTGTAAGAAAAACACAAAATTCTCAGTAGGAAAATAGACACCCTCCCCTTCTTCCCCACCCCCCCAGACCCCACGAAAGGCTCACAGGGTCTGGCTCAGGAATCTGCTACAACTACAGCATTGAATGCACGCTTGAAAAAGTGTGCCCGCTCTGTGGGGGCTGATAAGAGACAATCTCCAGGACATATTTCTAAGTGACAAACCATGGGCACGCCAGGACTGCACATATATGGACATGTTTGTGTTTGAAGAGAAACATGGGGAGGATGTACTGGGAAATCTCCCTGTGGGGAGGGAAGCTCTGGAGGAGGAAGGGAACTCACTTCACTGTACCCTCCTACGTACTGCTTCAATTTCAAATCACATACAGGTGCTAATACCTAATTTTAAAAGCTGAGTAATTTTCCAAAAAATATGGGAGAAACACATGGCTACTAGCAGCTGCCAAGGCACAGACCTGCAGCTCTCTGCCCTGCTGGGGCCCATGGCAGGCCCTCAGACCAAATGGAAGTCCCCCCTTCAGAGCTCCTTGTGCTCTGAGCCACGTGAGCCAACGTGAGCTCACAGGAAACCAACTCATCGCTTCCTCTACCAGGTCCTGGGCATGGTGGTTTCTTTTGGAAAGTTCTTCCATTTGCATGAGCCTTCCTGCTGCTGTGAAGACAGAACAGAAGGTAGGTGAGCAGCTTCCAGGAAGGAGAGAAAATGGCAGGAACAGCCAGCGCGCAGGGCGGGAGTCAGCTGTGTCCTGCGCTTGGAGGCTGAGTAGCAGCAGGGCACTGGACACCGTCCCCAGCTCTGGGAACCGAGGCCTGGCAATGCACGTGCCTGGGTCCCCCAGCTCTGCTGCCCCTCTTGCAATCATGCACCCCAAAAGTCCCTTCTTGGGTATTAGGAACTGGCTGTGCATTTGAATGAAAAGAACACAGTCGAGTCTACCAGATTCCATCCCTGTGTCTACTTCAAAGATGAGACTAGGTTCCATATATGACAATGTCTCCCATCCCAAATAAGGCGGGATTCTATGCTCATCTTGTCCCTCGTGAACAACCACATGATGCTTTAAAGGCCCTGTCAGGTCGCCGGGCCTCTCCCTCTACAGCCCTTCCCACCTTCCCCTGAGAGAGCCCCTCGCCCCCCACTCCGCCATTGCCAGGCTACAGTGACTCTTTCTCCTGTTACATCAGTCCGATTCTGTTCGAATGTTTTTAACCTGTCTGTGGGCTCCTTGAGGGCAACACTGACTATTTTATCCCAAACCCCCAGGGCTCAGAGAGGTCTTCCAGCTGCTGGGGAATGATTGGAAGGGAGGTGTTCGAGGAGGACCTCCCGGGAATTGTAAAGACACCGTGGCTCAGACGTAGAGATGCAGAACAGCTTCAGTGTGAAATGATGGAGCCAAAACATGCACCAATCACCTCCCCGTCTGCCTCTGCTGGGAGGAGAGGTCCCCGGCGTGCGGGGCATCAGGGAGTCAACGGCTTCATGCATGGTGGCCCCTCCACGGGGAGCTCGCTCCACTAGCGAGAGCAAGCAGCGTGCCTCTAGGGAAGCATTGCAGACAGCTCAGACGCAGGACGTGCAGGGGTGCGGCCTTCCCCATCTCCCTCAAATCAGGCGCCACGGAGTCCAGAAACCACCTACGTCTCATCAATAGCAGAGTGGATTCTTAAAATTGTGGCATATTCACACAGTGGAATACTCAGCCATGAGATGGAGGTGAACCAGCTACAACCGCACACAACATGGATGCATGCACAATCACAGTGGTGAGCGCAAGACACAAAACGGCAGACCGCTGGCGACTCTATTGAGGTAAAACAGCCCAACGCGATCGTCTCTGTTGTCAGAGCCCAGAGAGTGATCACCCAGGGACAACAGTGTTTGCGGGGGCACTGGGGTGTCTGGGGCTCGTGGAATGTTGCTGGTTATTTGAGTGAGTTCAGTTAGTGACAATTCATCAGGCTGTTGAGGCATGACATGTGCCCAGGTAAGTGATATTTCACCAAAAAGTTAGAGATAATTATGCACAAAGGAATTTATCTACACTACCTTCTCAGACAGTATCTCCACCCATTCCATCCCCTACCTACCATGCAAAATGCTCCAAGGGCTCCTCTGAGTGGGGGTTGGTGTCATTTATAGGAGACCAAAAAAAAAAAAAAGCCAAAACAAAACAAACAAACTGTGCTGATGTCATATCTTTCCTTGTTATTTTAGCTTGCCTTTCATTATTTTTTGTTCTTGCTTTAAATGAACTCCCTCCTCCACCCTCTGCCTTTTTTTCCCCCCAAGCTTCCTTCCTGGCATTTGAGTCATTTCCCAAGGTCTTTGTATGCTTTAGTTAAGAAACTTAGTGCCCAACATGGACTGTAAGTTCTGCTGTTTATTTCTCCAGGGCCCTTCTACTTACACATAGGCAGAAGATTTTGAAGAAAAGAAGGCATGAAAACAATGGCTAGATTGCACGAGACTCCGAATGATCACCTTTACTAAAACCCCAGGTAGATAAGGCCCCCACCGTGGCAATGAAAGCTCACTTGCAGGCATGAGGATCATGGAACCCAGGGCAGTAACCCATGGGGGTGCTTTCAGCTGGCCCCTCCTGGGCTGGAGTGAGTGCTTTGAGCTTCCACAGCTGGTCAGGGCCAGAGCTGGGATGAGACCTGGGTTTCTTGCTGCAGTGCAGTGTTTTCCTTTCCTGGTACACAATCTCGAGCATTAACCTGGGTTGGAACCCATGTGAATTAACTTGCCCTTAGTTGGCACGATGGGGAGAAGGACCCAAGTACCTGCACGTTGGACACTAATACTGATAAGATGCCTCTCCCCATTCTAAGCTTTCTCCCATCTGGCTCTGAGGATCCCTGACAGGGCCAAGGTGGGTGACCAAGCTGGTCCCCGGCACCCTTTCCAGAGCCCCAGGCCCTTTGCTGGCCCCTCTGCTGCCCCGTGCTTTTCCTTTGGTAGAGAGACCCACCTCTAAACCCTCTAGGAGTTATCCATGCCTGCTTGGTGGTGGCCAGGGCAGACGTGCTGTGCAAACTGCAAGAGCATCATGTAAATGTAAGCGGTGCTGGGTGGGCAACCTGCAGCCTGCGGACCAAACGTAGCCCTCTGCCTGCTTTTGTAAAAAAAAGGTTTTACTGGGACACAGCTATACCCATTTCCTTACATATTGTGTGTGACTGCTTTTAAGCTACAAGACAGAGTTAAGTAGGTGCAGCAAAGACCAAACGGCCTGGCAAGCTGAAGATGCTTACTGTCTGGCCCTTTATGAGAAAGTGATGTCATGATGACAGTTGAGTTATGTGGCCTCTGGAATGTGTTCACATTTTAGCAGAACCTTCCAGAGACAATGTCTGCAGAGGACTGGCTTTTGTGCTGACAATTCTGGCACCTTCTCAGAAGAGCAGGGGCGATGGTGCCCACTGGTCCTCAGTGGTCCTCAAAGCCCAGCTTGATGGCTCCCTGCACCTACTATGCACAAAGCTGGTCCCCGCCCTTCCCAGGGGCCTGTAACTCTGGTCCTAAGAGACCACAGCCTGTGGGGCTGCAAGGCAAGCCAGGGCCTTGCTTCACAAAACCCGGGGTGGATGCTGTCGGCCTGTTTGAATGAGTTTGGCTTTCCTACAGCTAACAAGTGACAAATCCCCTGCCACATACTCCTTATGCAATGTGTGAATAAACTCGTGTCCTGGGAACCTCCTCTGCTTTTTCTTTGCTTAAACAAAACTTTTAGTTTTGAGATAATTATAGATTCACATTCAGTTTATAAGAAGTAATACAGAACAACCCCATGTAAACTTTACCCAGTTCCCCGATGGCAACATCTTATAGAACTGCAGAAAGATGCCACAAGCGGGTGCTGACATGGATGCAGTCAGGACACGGGACATTCCCAGGACACGAGGAGGCCTCCTGGCATGACAAGGCGGCTGGATCTGCTGCGGGGAGATGGACGGAGCTTCACCAAGGCCTCATGAGATTAAGAGAGTCACTTAGTCACAGTCTATGTGTGTGCGTGTGTGTGTGCACGTGTGCGTGAGCGTGGCTGAGAAATGTGGAAATGAAAATAGGAAGGAGATAAATCCAGGGCATGTTAGGGTTTTGATTTTTATCCCTGGCAGTGTTTCATTGTGGGGTTATGTGTGTTTGTGAGGAAAGAAATGTGAGGCTTATATTTCAACGCGATCTCCCCTTGGGGCCCGGGGTCTACTCAGGACACGGGTGCCCAGGGCAGGGCAGGGTGTGGGGGGGTGGGTGCAGGTGGGTAGAAAGAGGCCTGGTCAGGGCCGGGCCACAGGTCTTGCCCAGAGGCTGGGGAAGGTGGGGGCAAGGACTGCTGTACCGCTGGGTAGATTGTGGGCTAGGGTGGAAATGACAGTGGCTTGGGTCTTAGTGGCTCTGGGATGTCAAGGGGCACAGTGGCTGCTGCTACTATGCTCAGGAGCTGCAGGATGGGTTCACCGTGGCCACACTCATCGCGGGGCTGTGAGCCGGGGCTGCAGCAGAGGTGCAGGGCGTGGATGCAGTCCTGCAGGCCTCGGCGGGCACAAGGAAGGCAGCGCCCAGGAGGGACCCTGAGGAGGTGGGCACTGGAGGAGGGGAAGAGGCCTGGGCAATGGGGAGCACCTGGTGCTCTGGACGGATGGTTCCAGGAGGGGCACCTGAGGCAGCTGCAGACTGACAGGGCTGTGCAGTCAGAGGTCACAGGAGGCCTGTGTGAAAGCAACCTCAGGACACTGCAGAGGCAGAAGAGAGAGGCTGGGTACCGTGAACAGTGAAAAGACAGGGGGGTGGCGAGTGCTGCGCCCTGACAGCCCGGCTGAGGCAGGGGAGAGCACATCGCATCAGCTGAGGCTGGGCGTGGCTGTCCTGGAGGCAAGTGGCTGCCAGGCCTGTGCAAGGACCTGGGGAAGGTGGCCTCCTCCTCCTGCGTGCAGTGACCCCTGCCCTGGCTGGAGGAGGGCATACTGTGAGTTAGATGCCTCTTGTGCCCCAGTGCCGTTAAGAAGCAAGTGGCTGCATTACAGGGAAAAGCCAGCGGTAAACCTCAACCTGAGCAGGACTACGATCCAACGCTCACATCCTTGATGGTTTTATTTGCTGTGTTATTTCGTTTCCTGTGATTCTATACTCACACCCCCTGCCCAGGACTTGAAACTGTGAGTTGAGTGGACATGGGTTTGTGTTACTGAATTCTATAGCACCAGCAGGTTTTACAATGTGGCAACCCAACTCCTACAAATTGGCCACCGTTTTAAATTGTAATTTTTTGGGAGCTCAGAGGTAAGCTATTAAAACACACCCCGATCATTTCCACCTTTAAAGCGTGAGAGATAAGAGAAACCACACTGGCTTGCTGAATAACGCAGGCGAATCGCTGGCAGCCTCTGGGCATCCTGGCTTGGCTTTGTTAGGAAACCATGTGGAACCGCCTCTGCGTGAGGCAACAGCACCGCGTTTCATCCTGAACAAGCAAAGGATGCAGCCTGCTCCGAGCGCCAGTGTGCAACGGCTCCAGCGTGTTGGGGCCTGAAGTGGCCAAATGTCTCACCCTGCTTCTCGCCACCCACTTTGTTCCCATGGGAAAGAGGAAGGTGACGGTGCAGGAACATGGGTGTAGATGCCAGGTCCCCAGCCAGCTCGGGCACGTCTGTCCACTGCCTTGTCTGTGCCGTCTACCACTCTTGCTCTCCCTGGATGCCAGGGTGCAGCGGTGCAGGCTGCTGCAGTAGGGACAAACAGACACGAAGCCAGGCTTCCCCTGTGTGTGGTGGCCAGCTGTGCCAAGCCACCACCTGGAACACCTGCAGGGTACAGGCAGCTGCCTCTTTCGGTCAGCACCGGGGGTCCATTCTCCCACCAGAAACACAGCCTGGCTAGAAGACTCTTCTCTCTTGTTGTCTTCCAACAATGGGGGAAGGGGTGTGTATGCAAAAGCAGAGTTTGGCCCCGTAAACTATCGTGTGCAAGTCTGATTCGGCAAACAAACCAAAGATCTACAGACCTGGGGAGGACTTCAAGACCTCTTGTTGCATGGAGTGAAATTTTTAGGACTCAGAAGTCTGGAGAGATGCTTTTGGCTGTCAGTAACAACCAAACTATAAGAATGCTAATAATTTCATCTAAGAAGTGCCAGGTGGCATCATTTCAGGTTTGGCTCGTCCCATAGTTCCAGGAGGGCTCTGAGTACCCGGGCTCTTTCCTTCCGCTCACTCACCTGTCTGAGCCGGCTCGTCCTGACCCAGCAGCTTTGCAAACTCGCCCTCCGGAGATCATTGGGAGGAGGGGCTGACCTTTCCTCCAATCTCTGTTTAAGAGCAAGGGGGACTTTCCCAGAACCACCTGGAAAGTTTTCCTTATACCACACAGCTTAGCCTGTGTCATCTGTCCCTCCTAAGCCAGGGGTCGGCCAGGGCATGGAAACGCTGTCATTGAGCAGACTGGATGTTTGCCCCTGGCTAGGGGAGGCTCCCAGCGCGTTCTCTGGCAGCAGATACGCAATGGAGCATCTCTTAGGAAGAATCGGAGGGGCGTCTGTTGGAGAAGCTTTAAGAGTTCATAAGATGTTGTAATTAGAAGAAGTCTCCACACCTGCTTTATAAAGAGAGAAATGCGCACACACCCTGCATAGGCCCTGGGTAACTTCCCGCTGAAGAACTACTGTGGCTTTCCATGAAGGCACATGGGCTATTGAGTGGATAGGCACTTGGTGAAGTCGAGGCTCCCAGGGCCATGGGAGCCAGCTGGTGGCACAGAGGAGGGTGCTGGGGGCTGCTGATTGCCAAGTCAGAGTGGGAGCTGGCATTGCCAGACACTTTGATTTTTCAAGAAAAGCCAGAAGTCCAGATATTTCTGTAAAATCTCACACTTCTGAAATATGACAATTCACTGCAATAATTAAGAACAGGGTGTAGGTCTAATACTCAGTGATGAAGACCTGGACCCAACCTGGGAGCTGGCAGTTGGCCTCACCCAGATGAAGAGGCCGACTCCTGGCAATCGTGGTGACACTTTGCCTTCACCTGTTTCACCAACTGGGAGTGGCACCCTGCTGGGGAGACGCCAGTTGTGACGGTGGAGCCCTTGAAGAGCACTGTCATGTTCTTCCAGAGCAGCCGGCAGATCACTTTCCAACGTGTATCTTCTAGAAAGAACCGAAAAAAGGGGGACGAGATAAACCAGGGTGCCCGAGGAAATAGGCACGTGTCCTGCGAGGAGGAATGCTGCGCTTGCAGGGCTGGGGAAAGGTAGGGTGTGGAGAGTGTGATTCATAGTTTCAGATGCAAACTAGACATAATCCTGAGCT
Source organism: Microcebus murinus (assembly GCF_040939455.1). Lineage (NCBI taxonomy): Eukaryota > Metazoa > Chordata > Mammalia > Primates > Cheirogaleidae > Microcebus > Microcebus murinus. Next base: position 45,356,919 of record NC_134119.1, on the reverse strand, counting down.
TTTATGGGAAATGAAACTGGATGATGAAATGTGGTGACTGGTGAAATAAAATTAGACAAATAAGCCCCACTATGGGCAGATAGATGCACACACGCACAGAGACATTAGTGGAATCAGCCAGGAATGGAGCGGAGCCCATGCACGCCCTGGTGTCTCTACTTCGACCCCCACCAGCACAGCAGCTTCCGGTGCTGGTGTCTGGCATCAAAGGGTCAATCCGCCTTCACATCTTAGAGAACCAGTTAGGATTGGAAAGCCTAACTAATAAGGACTTTTCTCTGTCACTTTCCCCAGGGGCAGACTGGATGTGTGCCCCACCCATGCCCCCTGGTTCCCCATTTTAGCAGGCGGTGGCTCTTCCTTGTGCATTGGGAGGGTGCTGTGGAGCAATGCTCCGTCTCTGGGTCTTTGGGAGGGTTTGGCCACTTAGGACATGCCAGACATTTCCTCTTGCTGGGGTGTTCTTGGTGATCACCTCCCCGAGAATCAACCGGGGCAAAAATAATAACCATGATCATTAGAACTGCTATGTAGCAAATGTGAGACTGTATTAATGCAGCTAATTCATAGCAACCATGGCACTTACTGTGTCAAACGCTTCACTAAGTCATCTCATTTTATCCTTGTGTCTCTGTGGGAGGTGATACCATTTACATGTAAGGAAACCGAGGCCCAGAGATAAAAGATACTTGCACAAAGGCTTGTAAGTGGCACATTTTGACTAGTGACCACACTGCAGAAGATAGGAGTTGTTATTCGCATTTTGTGCTTGGGAGTGGAGCTTGGGAATGCCCACAGAGACCAGGCAAGGCCAAGGCAGTGTCCTGACACACAGATTTCCCTCGTGCCCTGAGGCAGTCTTCCCAGTTACAAGGGGCAGCCTTAGTCCCCTGCCCCAAGTGTTCCTGGGTAGGTGCGGGTCTAGACCACTCCTGGAAGGTTCTCAGCAGATGTTTGTAATGTCTGCCTCTCCAGATCTCACTTCTACTTCTCAGGAATCTCCGGGACTCCCCATCAGCTTCCCAAAGGAAATTAAATGTTCTCTGAAAAGCAGGTCTAGCTATTCAACTTACACGGCCTCTTTTCAAAGAACCATTACACTATTGTTCTCGTTTTTATGGAGAATCAAATCTTGGCATGTGAGGCCAAATAGATCATTTTTATTTCTATCAAATTATATTGTCTAAATAGGGCTAAATTTGTTGTGACAACTTACTGGAACCACCGAGAATGTTATAAATGCCAAACAAAACCTGCATTTCATCCCCGCCGGCCACGTGGGCATGATTTAGAAGCTTGTATTCCACACGCACAGCTGTCGCTGGAGATTAAATGCGTAAAAGGATCCTGCTGAAAACTCTGCTCCCCTTCCTGATTTCTCTCTTTCCGAAGGCTGATGAATGGCCTTTGCTTATCAAAGCCCGTGTCAAGAGGTGAGCACGAGTTAACCTTAAAAACAGCGTTCGGCCCAGTCGAGTTTTCTATAAATATTGTGCATGATTAATTAGGCTAGAAGACTATTTGCTAAAAGTGGAAAAATCAATAATGCTCTAAGATGAATGTTTACCCAACTGAGGATCCAAACAAAGACTCTAAAGTCAGGGAAGTCTTTGAAAAATAAAGGCTTCGCGTCTCCAGCAAATACAATAGGGGTTCTGCTCCTTGTCGTTTTGGCCCCGGTGGGGATGAGTCCTAGAAGCGTGGCATTGCAATCAAAGCAGCCCTGACAGGAAGCACTGCCAACTACTATCTCATCTAACTTGATCCTTCCGGCAGCACGATGGCATTGCGACTGTTATTCTCCCTGTTCTGTAAACTAGGAGACAAAGGCCTCAGTCTTTGTTTGACTGCAGATTGGCCCAGTACCAAAGGCAGCAACGGACCGAGGCCCCAGTTTGAGTTGCTGGAGCTGGTGGTGTCCACTCTGCAGGCTCCTCATGTGATAGTAACTCACATCTCCTGCCAGGCACTTTTCTCGGGTATGAACTCATACCTGAGTCCTCACAAAACCCCCTGAGATGCAGAGACAGCTGAGGAAAGCGGTCACAGACTGCTGTACCACACAACAGTGAACAGCGTGGTTCAGTAGCTTGCCTAAGGTCACACAGCTAACAAGTGGCAGAACGGGATCGGAGCCCAGTGCCTATTCTATCCCTTTCCTGCAGGACAGGTGGATGCCCTACAAGCTGCCCCCATATGAGACGTGTGTCACGGAATGGCTTTGCCTGCAGCATGCCTGGCATCTTTGTGCCCAGCGTAGCCCCTGCAGTACCTGCACCTCTGTACAACAGAGTGGCTTTCAGAAATAATCATGTCAAAATCAATGCTAACGATTTTTCCTAAATTTGTTTTTCTTTAAAGTTTTAAGGCAAATGATTAGAAAAGGAGAAATTTCAGTTTAAAAAAAAATGTTATCCAAATTCAGTTACATACCTCATGAACAAACGAAAATTTGCACTTAACAAACAAAAACATCAGGTCTCACAGTCTCTGCTCTGTTTCCCTGTTTTAAACTTTGAACACAAGAACTCCAAGCGATCACATAGAGTGATGGGGCCAAAGTGAACCCAGTTGTATTTCATTCCCTTTACAACATTTGTGCCATCACGATTCATGGCAAGTCTCCTGTTATAAACCCAGAAATACATGAAATCACAGGTGCAAGAGACCAAGTGAATTGAGAGATCCCTGACTACCATGAACTTGCTCTCAAAGGACGGTGGATGGTTTAGTCCACGTAGGCTGAGACCTGCTCAAAGGGTGGGAATTCTCCACATTAACCTCTGAGAAGAATACAATGTTTATTAAAGAATAAGCAATTAGCACCACATATACTCACCAGCAAACTGGTATTAACTGAGCAGCACCTAAGTGGACACATAGGTACTACAGTAACAAGGTATTGGGCAGGTGGGAGGGGGGAGGGTGGCGGGTATATACATAATGAGTGACATGTGCACCATCTGGGGAATGGTCACGCTGGAAACTCAGACTTGTGGGGGGAGGGAAGAAAGGGCATTTATTGAAACCTTAAAATCTGTACCCCCCCAATATGCCGAAATAAAAAAATAGAATAAGCAATTAAAAGGTGCTAACCTGAAGCTTATATATGTTATTAAAACAACAGTGATGACCACAGTGTTTAGAACTTAGACCAGTAAAAGCTTTTTTAGGGGGAGGAGAATTTTATCATTGACCTTGTTTAGAATTGCTGGGACTTGGCAAAAGTAAAAAAGACAAATTAAAAGATAATACCAAGAAGACTGCCTTTTCATTAGTATTATTAGTTTCGAATTCTCTGCAAATGAATCACCCTCTTGTTTCCTCCAACTCCTATGTCTCCAATCTGCACCCGCTTTGTGCTCTGCCCCCAGCTTGGCCACCCACGGGCCCGGTGGAATGCACGTCCTCCTCTCTGGGACACCCTGACCATCTCAGATGGCTGGTGTCCCCTGCTTACTTGGGCCAGCTCTGGAACTCATCCTTCACTCAGCGAGAGAGCAGCGCTCTAGCTGAGTGAAGTCCCCCATCCTCTTGTCCCTCGGCCCCTGCTGCCTGCTACAAAGCTCATACGGCACCAAACCCAAGTTCCTCCCCCTCAATGTGCAGAGCAGCCCAGTGCATAGTAGGTGCTCGATCTACATTGACTGAGTCAATGAACAAATGGGGGAACAAACCGATATACATTGAGTACCTGTTGTATGTTGTCCCAAGAAAAATGCAGTGTACTTCATGTATCTTCCTTCATTCAATTTTTAGTTTAGAGGAAAAAAAAAAAACCTGAGAAGCTGGATGCTTGAATGATCCACAAACCAATTAGTCTGCTCCCAAACAATCAAGCTTATACTCTCCCCATATTTGAAATCAGAACATTCCATTCCTGGCATAATGCGAAGTAAATTTTTAAGGCAATTTAAAAAGAAAGCTCGGAGTACTCATTAAGACTCCAGAGTTCAATTAGAGAGTCTGGGGCCATGGCTCAGGCACACACCATGCTGTTAGGCCTGCCATGGTTCTAGAACACCTGGCACAGCTTCCGTCCAAAGATCTGCCAAGGAAAGCTCTTTCAGTCTTCCAGCTGCTGGTTCCTGTTGTTTAGGGATCTGTCGTTGGAGGGGTTTAATACAATCTGCTTTCCAAATACAATGTGATCAATCACCACCCAGGGGAATTTACTGTGTGGGGTGCAGAAGTGCCTCAAAGTTTGCATTCAGACCATATTAAATACTACATAAAACTCCACTAAATCCCACCCAGGAAGAGAGAGTTCTCTCTCTGCCCCTGAGCTCATGCGTCGTGCCTCATTTCCCTTGTCACCTTCTCTGAGGAGCATGCCCCACTGGTGTCCTCAGGAGAGGACAGCTGGGGTGACCTGGACCTGGACATCCAGCTGTGAGTGGTCCAGGTGAATTAACCCAGCCCAGCTCAGCAGGCAGCAGCCAAAGGATCAAGGGACGGGGAGCAAATCAGAAGACACGGGGGACATGGAGAGAGGTCATAACCAGTAGGAAACTGTCCTGTATTTTTTACACTCGGTGGGTCATTTTTGGAGGAAATTGCATACCTGTGGTTCAGACAGAGATTTGGTTGCATCTGTGGTATGTCGAAGCCTCAGTGCCCGCTCTCTCCCCCAGTTCCAGAGGGGGGAACAAAGTGTGATTTCACAGTTGTTAATGTTAGAACAAGAAAGGTGTCCAGAGGCTCAGTCTTCACCTCCTTATTTACAGAGGAGGGAGGTGAGACCCACGGCTGCATTAACCAGGGTACTAGAAATAAGGGAAGTAGAATCCAAAAATGCCAGGGCAGGGCAGTTCCTGCATTTTCTATGGCCTTTCTCACAGTTGGTGTTTTACCAATATTCATATTATGCTTCCTAGGTTAATGGATGAATAAACTGAGCATTCTTCTTGCTAGTTCATTTTCTCCTTTAAGATGTCAATACTTGGTCAAAGTGTAGTTGATTTGAAAGTTCCCACATGGAAGAAGAACTGATAGCTAAAGAAGATACCTTGACAAAGATCTGGGAGTCAGAGTGGCTAACAAGCTGTAAGTCACTCATGCAGCCCGTATGAACACCAAGTAAGCAGCAGGCTGGGCGATCCTGCAGATCTCAAGTTAGCTGAGGAATCTAGCCCTGAGCTGCACAGACAAAGGGCTAGACCCGAAGACAGGCTCCCCTCTGAGTGGACGCTGGCTGCACACAGCCCAAAGCCAAGCCTGCCAGAGAGTTTTCATAGAATGTTCGGGAGTCATTTGCCTGTGAATAAATGTTGAGAAATATAGCTGCTCCCAGGTAGGGGTCAACACTGACCCTCACCAAGCCCAAATGTATGGCCAGCTACATTGGCCGGGAGCCAGGACACCAGCCTTCCCACGTTCCCTCACCCCTGGCTACCTCCCCAGCTCTGGTGGGGAAGTCCTTCTGCACACCTGCCCCTGTGCCCTCCACCCTGCTCTACCCGGCACCAACAGCGGTCTGACCTGGACCTTCAGCACCTCCTCAATCGGTGGCCTCTAACCCAGGGGCCAGCCCAGTCCAAGTTGCTGTCCCTGGGCCTGGGAACCTGTGGCCACCTGCTGAGTGGTCCCCCCACAGCACTTGGGGTTCACACTGTACATGCAGGGCTCACGTTGCCCTCAGCACCTCCCCACGGATTTCAGAACATAGCCCCACACCCTCATCATTTGGGCTGCAGGACTCCCCTTCCCCTGCGTGCTCCCCCCGCCATTCCCCCTCTGCAGTCTTCCAGTCCTGCACCCACGCCCTTGTCCTTGGTACGAGCTGCTCCCCCATCTGGACACCATCCCACCTTTTAGCTACCCAGATTCCAGCTTTATCATTTTCCTTCCCCAGAGGAGCTTTTCCTAACTGCCTACTCCCCAAGCAGGTCACGACCCTGCAATGACCTCTCCAAACACCCTGGACTCCTCCCCGTGTTGCCTGCAGTGAAACATCAATGCCGCGACTTGTTCAAATCTTCCACTCTGATAGACTTTGAGGATGGTGGGGCAGTAGTTCCCTCCTGGAGTCCAGCTCCTAGCTCAGCGCATAGTAGGACCTATATTAAGGGCTGCTGGAGGGATGCATGGATGGACCTTCATAGGACCTCCGAGGAGTGCAGGGAGGACACTGTGGCTTCCATGAGAGGGTCCCAAAGGACTGAGGCGCATCCTCTGAGCAGTTTCCAGCTGGAGTCTGGGGTGGGCACCCTACCTACCGGGGAGGGTGGGGAGGCAGGGAGCCAGCGAGCTCCTAGCCCCCTGACACCCCAACTCACATCTCTTGGAGGCTGGCACGACAATTGCTGGTGTCACGCCCAGTGGCAGTGCCCTATGACTCTCCACCCGAGCATTTCCTCTGGTGTATCCAGCCTTGCCAGCAGACCAGAGGCGCCAAATAGCTGCCCCGTGCAGTAAATTCTTATAACTGTAGTTGCCCTGGCATCCATTTTGAATGGAATTTGGACCATCTCCTACCAGAAGCAGGGCTCAGCGCCCTTGACAGAGTTTCCAGTTCTCTGTCTCTGTCTCCTCCCGGTTCCTCAGCGTGGTTGGTCCAGATATAATATCCGCCTTATGCAGCCGCCTCCTGGTGACCAGCAACCTGTGGGACAGCTGGATGCAGCCTGGCTGATGCTCCCCACGTGGACTGCCCAGATATGCCACGATGCCACCTCTCAGTCACAGTGGAACCCCATGGAGCTTGCCCCTGCCCGTGCCGAACCTATGTCCCCAAGGGAACCTGCTTGGGAAAGCCCTGAACCCCAATACAGGCGGTCCCTCTCTCTTCCCCTTTGCTCGCTACCTGTTGGTTGGGCTTGAGCATCCCGATGGCTCCCCACTTCCCGCTGCCTCTGAGCGGTTGAGGGGGGCCTCCATCTCCTCTCTGGGCCCTGTAAGTGACATGCTGCTTCTGTTACTTCCCGTGTTTTCTTGTTTCAACTCCCCATGTCCCACCTGACCGACTCACCTGAGCATAATTCTCCTCTGCCAGGTCTCTCTAGAGACTGGCTATCGTAGTAGGCGTCAACTGCACACGGGTCAGACCAGAGCCACAAAGGCGTCCACCTGTATGCACAGGCTTCCTGTGAGAGGTACACCTGGCCAGGTGGGCAGGGCTAGAGCTTATAGCCACCCTGCTGAGAGAGACCTCAAGACCCATTTAGAGAGAAGCACAACCAGCTGCCGGAGAGCTGCCTGGCGCTGAGGTGTGGCTGTGGCTCTAGCAGTCCCTGGGCCACCTGCCTGCTCTGCAAATTGTCATGGGCCAGCTCCTTCCTCACCTGTTCCACTTCCCTTCCCAAATAAACTACCCACCCCAGATCCTTGTCTCAGGGTCTCCTTGTGAGGGACCCCAACCCAAAGCAGCCCCGACGAGCAGATGTCTGTGGCTGCAGGAAAGGAACCCTTTGATTTGAAGGCTTCTGATGAGTCGTGGTGTCCCAGGAGGCCTGCAGTGGCTCTGATCTTCATTCCCTGCCCAGAACTCTGGCCCTTCCCAGTAATTCTCTGCCGGGGGAGGCAGGCCTGCAAACCCAGGGCCGTGACACCAGAGACATTTTTGTTTTCTTTTCTTTTTGGTGCTTTCTGTGACCCTGCCACCTCACAATGCAATATTTGCACTCTGAAATCCTGAAAACTGCCAAATTTCACCCAATTTGGTTTAATTTCTCAGAGAGCTTGGCATTGTGTTAGCAACCCAGACATTCCCACGGCCCGGTTCCTATTTAAAAACTGACTATCTATTTAAAGTTCATGATGGGGGGAATAAAAGAAAAAAGACTCCCAAAGCCAACAAGGGGAACATGAGATAGGCAAAAGAAAAATCCAGTTTGCTTCTAAAAAAGGCTGGAAATTATAACCATCCACGGCCTTGTGTCTTAAGTCTCAGAATTTTCCCCCCCTTTCTGTTTTTGCAAACCAAAAGGGAATTTTATTATGGGTTGCTAAGTGAGCTGTCTCAAGTTCCTAGCCCCCAATGTCTTTGCTCGCTCAGTAGCTAGCCGTTTCGGTTCCTCTTGCGGATGGGAGAGACACGGAACCGGAGGAAAGCAGGCGGTGTCCCGGAGCTGTCCCGTCTTCCTCCACGCCACTGCGTTTCCACAGCGCTGAGCCAGGGGCCCGGCAAAGCTGCCTGGCTCCTTTTATGAACAACAAAACCGTGATGAAGGCAACAGGAGTCAGAAAACCATTCATTGCAGGAAGCCCCAGTATCCGGTGAGAAATAAGAAATACAACAGCACAGGATGCGCCTTGGGTCAGGGGGACGTGAGCAGCCTCTGTGTCCTTCTCTGTGCTGGAGCAGCTGCCGCTCAGCCCTCGGCTCCCCTCAGGGCACAGCTGGGGACCCAGATAGACGCTCCAGTCGCTGTTATCACCTCCGCCGAGGCGGACGCAGAGGTGGAATGGCCACCGGCCCGCTGCTGCTGCTGCTGCTGTTCCTGGGCCAGCCCTGGGCTGGGGCCGGAGACGACAGGGACCCCGTGGTCTGCGCGGGGACCGCCTGCTACACAGCCCACTGGGGCAAGCTGAGCGCGGCCGAGGCCCAGAGCAACTGCAGCCAGAAGGGGGGCAACCTGGCCACAGTGAAGAGCGAGGAGGAGGCCCAGCACGTCCGGGAAGCCCTGGCCCAGCTCCTGCGTCTGCTGCAGGAACCCCTGGCCGTGAGGATGGGCAAGTTCTGGATCGGGCTGCACCGAGAGAAGGGCAAGTGCTTGGACCCCAGCCTGCCGCTGAAGGGCTTTAGCTGGGTGGGCGGCGGGGGGGACACGCCTTACGCCAACTGGCACAAGGAGGTCCGGAGCTCGTGCATCTCCAAGCGCTGCGTGTCCCTGCTACTGGACCTGTCCGTGCCGCCCCCCGCCGGCCGCCTCCCCAAGTGGTCAGAGGGCCCATGTGGGAGCCCCGGCTCGCCCGGAAGTAACATCGAGGGCTTCGTGTGCAAGTTCAGCTTCAAAGGCATGTGCCGGCCCCTGGCCCTGGGGGGCCCAGGCCAGGTGACCTACATCACCCCCTTCCAGGCTGTCAGCTCCTCCCTGGACACTGTGCCTTTTGCCTCTGGGGCTGATGTGACCTGTGGGGACGGGGACGAGACTACGAGCCATTATTTCCTGTGCAAGGAGAAGGACCCCGACGTGTTTGATTGGGGCAGCTCGGGCCCCCTTTGTGTCAGCCCCAAGCACGGCTGCGACTTCAACAACGGGGGCTGCCAGCAGGAGTGCTTCGAGGGGGGCGACGGCTCCTTCCGCTGCGGCTGCCGGCCGGGGTTCCGGCTGCTAGACGACCTAGTGACCTGCGCCTCCCGGAACCCTTGCAGCTCCAGCCCGTGCAGCGGGGAGGCCGTATGTGTCCCTGATCCTCAGGGGAAAAGCTACGCATGCCGCTGCCCCCAAGGCTTCCAACTGGACTCGAGTCAGCTGGGCTGTGTGGATGTGGACGAGTGCCGGGACGGCCCCTGTGCCCAGGAATGTGTCAACACCCCTGGGGGCTTCCGCTGTGAATGCTGGGTGGGCTACGAGCCGGGCGGCTCTGGAGATGGGGCCTGTCGGGATGTGGACGAGTGCGCCCCTGGCCGCTCGCCCTGCGCCCAGGGCTGCACCAACACCGACGGCTCATTCCATTGCTCCTGCGAGCAGGGCTACGTCCTGGCCGGGGAGGACGGCACCCAGTGCCAGGACGTGGACGAGTGTGCGGGCCCTGGGGACAGCCCCTGTGACAGCCTGTGCTTCAACACACAGGGCTCCTTCCGCTGCGGCTGCCTGCCGGGCTGGGAGCTGGCCCCCGACGGGGTCTCCTGCACCATGGGCCCTGCGTCCCTGGGACCACTGGCGGGGCCTTCCCAGGAGGAGGACAAGGGAGAGAGAGAGGGGAGCACCCTGGCCCCCGCCGCAACGCCCAGTGTCACCAGGGGCCCTGAGGGCACCTCTGAGGCAGCACCCACCTCCAGCAGGCCTTCCCTCCCACCCAACGGCCCCCTCACCTCTGCCCTGCCCGAGATGTTGGCTCCCAGTGGGCCCCCTGGCGTCTCGATGGAGCCCAGCACCCGCCACCCGACGGCCACCACTGGCCACCGTGACTCTGCAGATGGGGATTTCGTGGCCACACAAAGCGATGACGGCACTGACGGGCAAAAGCTGCTTTTGTTCTACATCCTGGGCACCGTGGTGGCCATCTTGCTTCTGCTGGCTCTGGCTCTAGGGCTGCTGGTCTACCGTAAACGGAGGGCGAAGCAGGAGGAGAAGAAGGAGAAGAAGCCCCAGAGCGCGGCGGACAGTTACTCCTGGGCCCCAGAGCGAGCCGAGAGCAGGGCCACGGAGAACCAGTACAGGTAAAGGCGCCCCGAGGACCCCGGGAGAGGGAGTGGGGCAGCAATGGGGGGAGGGGGAGACCCCGGCCACAGTACAAAGAGGCGGAGGCCAGGAGCCCACACAGGGTCCCCACAGATGACCAACGACAGGCGCCAACCCCTCCAGCGCCCCTCCTTCCCCCCCACCACTCAGCACAGGTCGCCACATCTGCAGCACGCACGGGTGCCTGTGGGGCTTTCTCTGAGGGTCCAGATGTGCACGTGGCTGGGGCACAGTGGCTCCCAACACTGTTGTCTTTTGTTCCCCACAGCCCGACACCTGGGACAGACTGCTGAAGGCGAGGTGGCCCCAGGGACACTTAGAGGTGGCAGCCACCATCCTCAGAGCTTTGAACTCCCCGGTCCCAAGGGAGGACCCACATCTTTGGAAAGACTGGACCAGAATCTCAGCAATCATAAACCTTCTCCTACGAGCCTGGCGATTTGGAATGTGCAGGTATTTTCCACACGTGTGTGGTGTTCCAGAAGTGGAAGCCGTGTGTTGGCCTGCCCGTTGTGGGGATTTTGTGAATGTTAACGATTCTCACTCCTTCTCCCTTTTCCAATCCCAATGTGACTGCTTCTGGATGGGGTGAGGAGTGAGCGCTAACGGGCTCCCTTGGAGCTGGCTTCTCTGCTCACTTTTCCCATCTAGGAGGAAACGGCAGATGCTAGTGCTCATTAGGATTGCTGTGATTTGTTCCTCTTCCTAGCTAGAAACTAAGTGAACCAACTATTTAATTAGACAAGAGGCCTCCTTCTGCTTGTCAGAGGGATCGGATTCTGGACATACTCATTGGCATGCATGCTTTCCCCAGCACAAGCCCTGCTGCTCGGATTTTGTTGAAATCCTCCGGGATGACCAGAAGTGCAATTAACTGCTTCGGCAGCAGATAATTGCTTAGGCAGCAAGGAAGCAGGACGTTTCAAAATCACGTTCCCTAGTTCTTAAGTTTCTAATAATCTTGGGTTTATTTGCGATCAGGGTTTGAAAAGTTTCTTTAAGCGAGTTAAAGGTGTTTGTGAAAACATACAACCCGAAAGGCTGGGTTGAGAGGGAGGCCAGGGATTGGTTTCACAGATACTTGAATTTATTTGTCTAAATGTACCGATATTAACACACACTTGACTCCTGATGAGATAAACACATAACAAGAAAAAAAGTCAAGGACAATGTGCCTTCGTGCCAGGGCGGGCCCGAGATGCCCGCCAGAGGCTCTGCCTCCATTCGCCCTGCTCTGACTTTGGACCTTTGAGTGCAGAGGGGGGGAAGCCCTGCAAAGTCTTCCGCACTGGCTGTTTGCTAAAGGATGTGTGAGCGGGAGATGATAGGGTGTGTTTTGAAAGCTGTCATTCTGAAGCACGTTGGCGGGGTTCACAGTTCACAGTGGATCCCACATTCTGAGAACTTGAATCCTGACGTGTGGGTGTAACGCACAGGGACTCGCCAGGGAGGACGGTTAAGGAACTTTTGTCATATCTCTCAGAAAGGAGAAGGAAAGAAAATAACCAAAAGCTTTTGCAACAGCAAAAATTGCTCGAAGCCATTTTAATTTATATCCTCGTTTTAAAGAGTACATTTGCAAAGATTTTTCCCTTACGATGTGGTTGATAGCACTGTTCCTTCTCTCTCTCTCTCTCTCTTTCTGTCTCCCCTGGGGTGTTGGAAAGCAGGCCACCCCCCTCCCTGTTCACCGTGGTCAGGGTTGTTACAAGTTGTCTGAGTATCTCTGGGAGGCCTTGAGTGTCCAGAGGCTTTTAGCTGCCACCATGCAGGACAGCAGACAGAGGAAATGTGTTTCCTTCCAAGGTTCCAAAGCCTTTGCCTTTCGGAGCCTGGGTGTCCTATTGTTCCTGGCCTGGCCTTAGCAACACATCTGTCCCAGAGGGCCACAGCCCGAGGGGGGCGGGAACTGAATGCCCTCCAGGTGCACGGCCTTGGGAATTAAGTAAATATCCTTTTGTCAATTGTGAAATGTAGATGCTATAGTTCAGATTTTTGTTTTTAAGAAAATGGAAAACTCAAAGGGTGGGGGAGATGACAGGAAAGATGGAGGCTTCCTAGGGTTCAGCGGGGCATCTGCAACTTCTGTTTTTGAAAGTCATCTCATAGTCTCCAGTTTTCAGCTGGAATTCCGATGTTTGACACCGAAGGGAGACAAAGGCTGGGTCCATTGGACAAAACTTCACTGGCCGCACGACCGTAGGCAATCTGTGGAGATGAGCAGTCTGTCGTTTGGAAAGCAAACGTCTGGCCATTCCGATGACACTCAAGGCATGGCTGGATGTGCTGCTAACCTATATCTGCACTTAAGGTAAATAAATGCAAGTGCAACACCTTTGCCTCTAGGCCTTTAAAATTCGTGCCCTTATGTGGGGTGAAGGAGACGTTTCTATTCTAGGTTTCGCACAGCAACCCCATGCACAGATCTTGTGGGCCTTGAGTCTGCTGGGGTTCCAAAGCACCCTCTGGCTTTCACAGCATTCTGATTGCTCACACACCCCAGCGCATCATCTGGTCTCTGAATTTTTCTGTAACTGGCAATTTGCAGCCCCATCACCAGCAGGGAGCCCCTCTGGGGGCCATGGCAGTGGATAAACAGATGCCCACCAGCCAAGTGGCCATTGACAAACCATTGTTTATCCAGAGGAGACAATTGCTTGGCTGACTGAGGCACAGCCAAAGAGAGGGCAAGGATAGGTGCACTCTGCCAGGTACTAACTTTTCGGTAGATACAGTATTTCTGTCCCAGTGACCTGTCTAGCAGCAGCAGAAGCCGGGAGATGGGGAGATGAGGAAGGTTCCACTTGGCATTGGGCTCCAAGGCAATGGAGATTTTTTGGTCCAAATATAATTTCCCATAGCTCACTCAATAATTCTGGGAAACTCTTAGAAAAACTCTGCCCTCTCTCCTTCCCACCTCCCAAAGCAAATAATCTAAAGGGGAGAACACCCCCTCAAACATGCCACTCGCTGTGCCCACTCATTCCTGGATTTCAGGTGACCTTCATTGCTCTTTTTTTCTTGTTCGTTATTTGGAGAAGAATGATGCAGGGTAGACAATTCCCTCAGATAATCTGAGGAATGCAGAAAAATCCAGGTTAGGACGATTGTCCACAACGTCCACAGGGCTTAGGAGAGACTTGGTGAGCATCCTCTGTGGCGGGCATCCGCCCCTGCACGGCAGCTGGGCTTCGAGGCAGGACCAGACGCAGCTGGTCTGCACCTGCGGTTGCTCACGCAACTATTCCCCACTGTCTGTCATAACATCGTGGTGCTGCATATCTGCATATCGCTTTGTTCAGCCACGCTGAAGGGACAAATGACACCGGACTCTGAGGATGCCGAAGCCGGCTGTGGTCACCACTGGCCTTACGGGCCACCCTGGCGTGTTATGCAGTGGCAGACCTAAAGGAAGGGCCAGCCTAGTGTCTTCTTCACTGTCATCAGGCAAAACAGGAGTAAAAGTGAAACCTGTTCATGTGCATGCTTATGTCCACTGTGCGGGGTGAACTGAGTGGAAATGGATTTCTTTTAAAGTTGCTGTCATCTTCTAAGTCCTAATCCAGAGCCCTTGTTTGAGCATATTATCACTGAGCAGCTTTTGGATGGATAGATTTGGTACTTTTGTCCTGACCTTCATTCCCATAAATACTTCTGTGAAAATTAAGAGAACAGAGATGAGATTTGACAAAAAAATGACTAAATCCAAAATAACAGTCTTTTTTTTTTTTTAAAGCTAATATAGGAAAGTCTTTTCCTATTATTTTTCTTCTTAGTGTCTCCATTGTCTAAATCAGGAAAACAGGAAGGCAGTGCTTTCTAGCAGCTGTGGAATGGTTTAATGCCCCCTGCATATTTCCATCCCCTTGAACAATAGCTTTAGCATGGGAATCTGAGATATGGTCCCTGAAAACATCTGTCTCAACTCTGGCTGCAAAGCCCACAACTCAAATCTGTGTGGCTTGTGCAGTTTGTCAACAAAAAGACTATGATAATCCAAATTCGCCACATATTCAATAGTCAAATACTCTGTTCCACACCAGGTTCCCAAGACTTGTTAAAAACTGAATTGCCTTTCTGTCTGTTCCTGTAGATAATGCCTGTGTATTTTAGGTAGAAACTCTGGACTCCCTTGCTTGCATTTTACCCTTGTCTGCAGGTGGCAAGTGCTTTTTTTTTTTTTTTTTTTTTTTTTAGACAGAGTCTCACTCTGTTGCCCAGGCTAGAGTGCCATGGCGTCAGCCTAGCTCACAGCAACCTCAAACTCCTGGGCTCAAGCAATCCTTCTGCCTCAGCCTCCCGAGTAACTGGGACTACGAGCATGTGCCACCATGCCCGGTTAGTTTTTTCTGTATATTTTTAGTTGGCCAATTAATTTCTTTCTATTTCTAGTAGAGATGGGGTCTTGGTCTTACTCTTGCTCAGGCTGGTTTCGAACTCCTGACCTTGAGCCATCCTCCTGCCTCGGCCTCCCAGAGAGCTAGAATTACAGGCTTGAGCCACTGCACCCAGCCTGCAAGTGCTTCTTTTCAGTAGATTTTGCTGTTGCTCCAGTTGAAGTTCTGTGCACAGATAAGGCTTAAGCTAGAATTAGATCCTTGCAAGGCCTTTCTCTGCGATGTCAGATGTGATTGTCAGGGTCAGTAATGGTTTCATGAAGGCTAAAGGAGAATATAAATATTTTTTCAATGTGTGTATTTGAAATGTTTGACTAATTCTGGAATTACAGGATTTCTGTGCAGGATTTACTTTCATCCTGTGCGTGCTTCCCTGACTGCAGGCAGGGGAGGCTGGAGACTAGCTTCTCTGCAGAGATCCAACAAAAGGGTAGCTTGAGTGGCATCTCCTCGGGTCGGCCTCTAAGGAGTACCAGCTCTGTCATCTTTGAGCTTCCTGTTATGCATCTATCGTAATAAACTCTGGAACACATTTGTTGTGAACTTGTTTTAATATATGTCATGGCAATGCAAAATACATGGCAGAACTTGCTTTTGTAGTCATTCAATTTACCCGTTTCCCTTTCCAAAGGATTGCTAAAAAGAAGATGCCTTGCTGGCGGAGTTTCTGCATTAGGTGCAGGGCTCTGCCCTCCGTTTCCTCGGTGAATGCACGCATGGCCCTCAGCACACTGCCCTCAGGGACATGGGACACAGAGGGACTAGGCTGCAGTGTGCCCAGTGTCCGAGGCAGCGGGGGCACCCACACTGGACTCGATGCTCCCTACCTTTGCATTCTGATCTGGAGCCACTCATCCATGTCTCCCTTTAATTCCCTGCATCTTTTTAAATGTATGGGTGATGGCCGGTGCAAGATTAAACACATCCAATTGATGTGATGTGAAAACGCCATTCTTTAATTATCATAGGAACATTTATCACTACTTTGTCAGCAAAGCTCTTTCAGTTTATTTAACTAATTGGACGGGCAGACCAGATCATTGGTTGTTTGGCGGAACAAATCTCACTGTGATTCCAAGTCAGAGACAGCAGATGGTGGTCGATTAGGAGTCTGCCTGCTGTAAGATTGTGTGCTTGGTAAAGGCCGCTGCAAAAGAACGGGGCTTAAGCAGGATAAAATGCTCTGCTCTGTTATGCTAATGCACAGGACACTTGCAATAAACACCCATTATTTAGGGTTAAATAAAGCCAATCCTTTTAGCAGTCTAGTCACTAACCACATACATTTGGAAATTATACCTTAATAAGAGCAACCATGGCTGCCTCCCCAAACACAAACACACAGACAGGCACCTGCAAACACACAACACAAACGTATTCACAAACGCACACACACATACAAACATGCATCCACAAACATGCAGATACAAACACACACGATTCTAACATCCTTTTGTTTTGTGCTGAAAAACTTGAGGCCAGCATTTCCTAATTTAGGAAAAGCTCATAAATAGAAATGCCAGCCTTTAATAGTGACTCCTCTTGGTGACTTTTGCCATTTAACTAAAATTTCTTAAATGCTAGGGTAAATCTTTCCAATATGATTCATTTACCCCAGATTTAGTTTACACAGTTGTATCTATTCCACAGCATAAAGTACATTTGTATTGCCAGCAGACAGCATGCAGATTAAAATGCGAGACTCAGATATATACTGTCTACATTCCATGGCATGTAACATGAATCGAGTGAGCGTATGGAGTTATAAGCCAACTCTTAAGTGTGTTCAGCAAGCAGAGACAGAGACAGCAGACATAATAAACTTGAAAGCTGAAAAAAGTCTTATTCATCCTTCCCCTGAATTATACGTTGACATTACAGTTGCTTAAAAAAGAGAACAACTGAGAGGTTTGTCCTGCACGGTCTCTGTATACCTCCTGGCTCCTCCTCTCATAGGAAATAATTGCAGGTCAACGGTGAAAAGGTGAATGAAGAGGCAAAAATATATGGGGGTATTTGAGGTTTTTTTCCTCATAGTCTTGGATGTTCTCTTGTGGTTGAAACTGGTCCGTAGAATTCAACTGAGCTGAAGGAAGAGGTGGAAGAAAGGAAGAGAGGGAGGGAGGGAGAGGGAGTAAGAAGAATGAATCAATGGAAGAAAAAGAGAGTGAGGAGAGAAAGAGAAAGAGGGAGGAGAACAGAGACAGAGAACAAAAGAGGCTGGAGGAATGACACAGACGTGGTGAAAGTCATTGGGTCACATTCCTAACGCCTTCCACCACCCAATAAAGGGCCCTGTTGGCTTTTAGCTTGAGAAGATGAAGGACTCCTTCCCCCACAGCGATGTCCATGTGACTTCCTGGGCCACACTTGGCAGCCACCACCACACTGGCAGGACAGCAGAGCTCCTTCTGCTGGCCCTGGGGAGGACCAGCACTCCCCTCCCTTTCCCTCCAAAGCCCTCTTGCTCTCCCACTGCATGTTTGCGCCTGTCCACATGATTTAGGTCATACAGCCTTAAGCCGAGCCCGTGACTTCTGCTCCGCTGGGCTCCTTCTATGTTCAAATATCACATGAAAATAACAAAATCTGTGAGGTGGAAGAAAATAATTGGGGCTTTTACCTTCTCTCTCCAGGGTCTGCCTGTCCCCAAAAGATTATGTCCCAAACGTTTTACTTCTTTGTTCAAACCACCGATGTCCCTTCCACACATGTGTGTTGGGTGGCATGCAGGCTCTACGGGAAAATCACCCCGGCTTGTCCCCTGCGTTAGGCACGGCCTGCGGGTCCTCGCTGACCAGCCTCTGTGCACAGCGTCCTACCCCAGGGCAGCTGTGGTTTCCTCAGTTTCTACTTATATTTCCACCAGTTTTGTCTCCTATTTAAAGCTGTGTGGTGAGGTGACTGATAATGTTTTTAACACATTGCTTCCTTTACCAATAGGAAATACACCTTTTTGAGCTTTTTCACTTCAAATTCTATTTTGTCTGACTTTAAAACTGATAATACTCAATTCATTCCTTTGCATCTGATGAATGCTAACTTTGTCAGATTTTTCTTTTTAATTTCAGCCTTCTTGTGTTTCTCACAAATAACAAAGCTGGGTTTCACTTTATTTTTTTTTTCTTTTATGCAATCAAAAGTCTGCCTTTTAATGAGAGAATTCAACCTATTCACATTCACTAAGCTTATTAATAAATTTATAGTGGTTCATTTGATACATTCTATTTATAATGGGTTTTTTGGTGCCTCTATTCTCTCATTCTTGTCAATGATTAGATTAAGTTTTCTTTGTTTCTACTTTTTCCCTCTAATAGTTTGGAATTTATGTGGACTATTTGTTTTCTTCAAATACTTAGTGTTAACTTTTCGCCTCACTTATTTGAACCTGTATCTTCCTATCAATGTCTCATGTTAGCTAATAGTCAAATCCTTCTTCCTGAGAAAAAGATAAAACCTCGGAAATTTCCCCTCTTCTCAAACTATCCCAGTTTCCACCACCATTGCCCACCTTGACTGTATCTGAATTTTATTTTTCCACTGTAATACGTTGGATCAGCACCTGTGTAGATATCATGAGTTTCACTTGATGTTTTTCTCCCCCTCACTGCTGATTCCCAGGGCTCTAGGATTCAGCTTTCAGAGGAATGTTTTGTTTTGATCATTGCTTTTTCCTGAGAGAATCATCAAAGGGCAGGCTTTCTGCATGCTTACTTAACTGGAAATGCCTTTTTTTCTTGGTCTAATGATGTCTTACCTGGATATACCTTTCTACGTTCTAAACTATGATGATCCCTCAGAACTTTGAGCCTTTGCTTTCTTGCAGACATTGTTCCTGATGAGAAGGCTGATGGCAAATGATGTGTTTTCTTTCATTGGGACACTTCTTTCTTTTTTTTTTTTCCCTTTCCTCCCCTGAGTGCTTTGATTATTTTCTTGTTCTCTGCTGTGTTCTGACGTGTCCCTTTAGGTGTACAGGTGCGGTTCTTTTCCCATCCTGCCTGCACTAGGTCAGCATTTTCCACATCAAGAGGATGCTTCATTCCAAGGGGTATTTGAACTTGAGGCTGTGTCAGAACCTGCTGGAGTCTCCTGCAGGGCTCATTAAAACCCAGATTGCCAGCCCCCTTCCCCCCCCCCCGAGTTTCTGACGCAGCAGGTCTGGGATGGAGCCCAGATACAATTTCAACAAGCTTCCTGGAGTAGCTGATACTGCTGGCCCAGAAAGCCCACTTGGAGAACTGTTGCTCTATTCCGTTTTGAGTAATTTTCTTCTCTTACTATTGCAGGTATATTCCCCATTCATTCGCTTGACTCTCTTATTCTGGAAACAATTTTTTGACTTTCCTTCCACGCTTTCCATTGTTCCATCCTGTCCCAGTGGGTTATGAGGTTGCAACTTCTCTCTCCCCAATCACCCTTTCCCTGCCCTACTTTTCTCAAAACACCAGTCACCTTCTAACTCAGTATATGATTTCATTTTGCACATTGTAATCTATTATTTATTGTCTATATTCACTAGAATGTAAAGTCTATCAGAGCACTTTTTTTTTTTTTTTGTCTTTTGGTCTCTGATATGCCCCAGGCATCTAGATGAGGGCCTGGCATACAGTGGTGCTCAATAACTGTATGTGGCATGCATGACTGAGCTAAGGGTGGGAGCAGTATAGCAGACAGGGTGAGCCAGTGCAACCCCTGGGTTGTCCTGTGTGAAGCCCTGATGTTGTCCAGGACCTTCCTCTCCCTCCCCTGCAGCCCTGAAGCCGACCCCGGCTCCACAGTCTGCTCACTGGCTCCTGGTCCCTGGCTCAGGGCACTCAAGCCTTCACTACTGCTGACCTAGGCTGTGGTCAGCGTGGCCATCTGGTCCGGGGGTCTTTCCGCTCCAGCTTCTGGAAGCAGATCCTACAACAAGGATTCAAGTGCATGAGTCCATTGGGAAGTGCAGGGGACAGGGGCAGGAGCATGGGACAACGATGTAACCGTGGAAACACTGGGAAATGGGGCAAAACACACCAGAGTCGTCCTGCCTGAGAGCCAAGGGACCTGGAGTGTAAACTCCCCGTCAGTAACGAGGCTGCTCCGGGTTGGTGTGGGTGCGTGATTTCCAGCACTTTCAGGTGACCTGACGTGTGGACAGAGTGGCCTCCTCACCGGGGAGGGGACAGCCTTCAGGGAAAGGGGCAGGCACTGGCCTGAGCCCAGGGAACAGTCCAGGGCCACTGTGAGCTCTGGCGGCAGCCTCTGAAGCCCTTCCTGCTCCCACAGGTCCATGTCCCCAGGAGGAGCTGTCCCCTCGAGGCTGGAGTCCCCCTTCGTTCTCTAACAGCCCTCATCACTGTGTTCCTCATGTGACAGACACCCCTTATGTCTTTCTAAGACACTGCAAGGCACTCAAGTACAAGGAGTATAATCTTTCTTGTGCCTGACTCATGGTCAAGTCTCTAATAGTTTTTAAATAGAAGACATCTGGATATACTATTTCATACTGTATATGTTATTAAAGCAATGTAGGGGCAAAATGTGCTGACTTTTTGCCCTCTACCAGATGTGAAAGTGGTATTTATTTATTGAGAAATAGGTAGTATTACTATCCCCACTTTATAGATGAGAAAATTGAGGCATAGAGAAGTTAAGACATTTGTCATAGCTGACAGGCGATGAAGTGGGGCTGGAATTTTGGGTTCTCACTCTTCATCCCCTGGTTCACGGCCTCCCGTTAAACACGACTGGGAGCTGCAATTGAAAAGTGTCAACCAGCAAAGAGCTAGGAGTAAATGGGTTTCTCAGCCTGCTCCAGACTGGAAAAGTAGAGCATTAAGCAATGTGGGTATTTTTAATAAAATAATATCTTATGTTCAAATGAACATACTTGCATTTGTGTACCACCCCCAAACACACACACACACACAAACACACACACACAAACACACACACACACACACGTACTGGGAGTAAAACTGCTCAAAAGCCCTCTGACATCCCCACAGAGATTATGTACCCTGAGATCCAGCTTGCCTGACCTGAGGGCAGGTCCCATGGGACACACCCTCACTGAACCAGCTGGCCACTCCCGTCTGCCTTGGTCAGAATGGCGTGTCTCTGTGTGTGTGTGGGGGGGGGGGGGGTCAGGGAGGCACAAATCACCCCGAGGGCCTGTCCTGCCATCAATGGCTACTTCTCAGCTGGAACTCTTGTACACGCTCATGGGAATGTAAATGACGAAACCTCTTCAGAAATGGGTGGTTCGTTTCTTAAAAAGTTAAACATACACTTACACATACATTCCAGCATTTCTGCCCTTAGATATTTGTTTAAGGGAAAGGAAACCATGATCTGCACAGTCTTAGCCACAGATATTCACAGGAGGTTTATATAGACAGGCTCAACCAGGAAACAACCCAGATATCAGCAGCAGGTAAAGGGGTGAAGATTGTGGGTTCTTTGTACAATGTCCTCACCAAGGAAACGGGATTCCTGATACACACAGCAAGCAAAGTCAGACAGACACAAATGGACAAAGTCAGCCATGCACTGTCTGAATCCATTTCTATGAAACTCTAGAATAGGTAGAGCTAATCTCTACCTGAACAAGGTAGTTCAGTGGTTGTGTGAGGGTGGGGGTGAGGGCTGGCAGCAAAGGACCTGGAGGACCTTCATGGGACAGTGGAAATAATCCATGTCCTGACTGGGCATTAGTTATGTGGGTGTTTTGTATTTGTCAAAACTCATTAAACCATACAGGGAAAACGGGTGCATTTTATTTTATGTAAATTAGACCTCAATAAAGTTGATTTAAAGATGTTGCTTATCAATGTTAGGAATAAAATAAAGGTTTACAAGTTGTGGCCTGAATTTTTTCTAGAAGAGGGAAATGATTGCTTTGGATTTTTATTATTTCAGAGGTAAGAAAAAAATGAACAAATCTACCGTGGGCTGGAGCTAGTGATTGTGAAGGCTCCCAGTCCCTGACCCCCGCGCCCCTTCCCCTCCCACCAGAGCAGCACCGGAGTCCTGAATCCCTCAGTGGCTCTGATCACCGTGGAAACACACGCGTCATGCAAGGGATCGGAGCCCCTGTCTGGTCCGTTACCATTTTCCTCTCGTCTGTCCTGGGTATGAGCTTTTTAAATTCACAGAGTTGGGTTCTTTCTTTTACCCTTGTTACTTCAAATCGTCCGTCTACATTTCCTTCTTAGAGGCGGCCCCAGTCAACCCTGCCCTTTGGCTGTAGGCCCTGCAGTTTGAGAGAAGCTTCTTTTAGTCTGGAAACAACATTTCACGTCATTAAACTTTATGAGTAAAAACAACCTCGTAAAAGCTTCTGGTGGAGTTTGCAGCTGCCCAGTTTGAAGTGAAGCCGGTGTCAACACGAAAGTCATGGCCTTTCATTAAGTGGTCTGTCCTATGGCCCGGGGGAGACCAGATGCCCAGCTGGACTTGTTTGCTGCTCACGGGGACTGGATTTGATGCTTCAAGGGTTTGTGGCTGAAATGAAATGCTTTTTATTAACTTTGGTTTTGTGTCGAATGATTCTCAGCGGAAGGTATTTTTGAGCAAAGGAAAAGATGATTCATTTGGGCTTCATAATTTTACATTTTGGAGTCACGTTGGGCTGGAATCAACTTGTTAGCTTAATAAACAAGAAAACAAACCAAAAAAAAGGAGGGGAGGAGATTTGCTAGGGGAAATGAGGTTTATAAGAGATTTTAGCTGAGCAGTTTAGTCTACTAAAAATTTATCTTATGGGGTACAAAACTCTATGTTTACATCTACTTGTGTAAAACAGTACAAATTATAAATGATTATTACATCAATGCAAGAGAATCAACGTCCGTTTAGGTATTTTATTCCGGTTCTGCCTATATCTGAGTATGTTAATGAACTTCTAATATTTAGCAGTAAATTTGCCTGTGTGTAACAAAGCCTGGTTAGCATAATGCTTATTTTTCTCACATGACAAGAGGTTCAGAGGTGGAAATGCCAGGACTGCTGCTGCTCCCTTTAGTCTTTTTCATCTTTCTGGTCCTCCCATACCAGCATGTGGTTTTCATCCTCATGCCTACAACATAGCTGCTGCACCTCCAGCCAGCCCACCAAGGCAGTTCTTTTTTTTTTTATTTCTTGTTAAAAAAAAAAAAAAACAACAAAGATTTGTGTGCAGAGAAAGGTACCAATCCCAACTGTACGATTTGGCACATTTTGATAAATGTATACGTGTCCCCGTCATTAAGTGACACAAGACTGTATATGTTTTGCAAATATTTCCTTCCAGTCTATGGCTGGTCTTTTCATTCTTTCCACAGTGTCTTTTGCAGAGCAGCTGTTTCTAATTTTACGCCTATTTTACTATTGCATTTTAATGCCTCTGTTGGGTGTCAGGAGTTCAGCTGAGCTGGAGAGAGCGTGCTGAGCTGTCAGGTGTTGGAGTAGTCGGTTAAAGCACCAGTAAGCCAAGGTGGAAGTGACAGTGGGGACTCCGATCACTTGCTACAACAGTACGAGTCTGAAACGAGGGGAAACGTTGACTTCCAGGTTTCATTTCCCCCGTGGGACTGCAGAGCATCAGTCAAAGTTCAGGTTGAGGGTCGTCCCACTATTGACAGAGTCCCACAAAAGGCAGCTTTATGGGCCCCCTGGAGATCAGATTGGGGGGACGGGCTAGTAGTAGATCAAGTCAGAGTAGGGAAATGCATTTAAGGTCCCTCCATAAGAAGAGGACCATCCATTGACACCCTAACCCTAGGATGTAGGTCTTATCCTTGTTTCGAGATGGAAAGCTGAGACTTGGGAAGCTTACCCATCATGGAAGTGGAGCTAAGAGAAATAACACTTGCGCGAACACATCCTATGGGCCCAGAATTGCCTTACTTCACATGTGCTGGGCACCATGGGTTGTGCCCATTTTACAGCTGGAGAAATTGAGGCTTAAAAATATTTCAGTAGATTGTCTGAGGTCACATAGCAAGCAAGCGTTAGAACCAAGCACTAAACCGAAGTCTGTCTGGCTCCTCAGAATCTTGCTTTTATTCAAAACATGCCACCTAGAGATGACAGTGCTGGACATCGACCTGCTGGACTTGGGGCCACAGCCCCTTACAGGGCTCTCCCCATGGCTTTCTTGCACTCCTTCCCACTTTGACAAGGATGAAATCACTGGTTGGTACGGAAAATCCGCTGCATTTGCTAGGGCAGCTGTCACATGAATAACCCCATGGTGC
The DNA here is from genome assembly GCF_040939455.1 of Microcebus murinus. Lineage (NCBI taxonomy): Eukaryota > Metazoa > Chordata > Mammalia > Primates > Cheirogaleidae > Microcebus > Microcebus murinus. The sequence goes on along the minus strand of NC_134119.1, from coordinate 45,332,952 downwards.
CTAAAGCAAGGGCGTCCTTCCGGTCGGGATCACCACGCATCCTTAACAGAGCAGGGAGACTGCTCCCCACACTGGGAGGAAAGGCCCGTGACCGAAAGAGCATGTGCTTTGCAAGCAATGTCTTTTTTCTAAAATGTTGCTATGAAAATTTTCAAACGCACGGTGAATTCCTATGTAGACACCACCTGGATTCTCCCTCTGATATGTCACTGGACTTGCTTTATCACACAGATCTGTCCATCTGTCCACCCATCAATACATCTTATCTTTGATGCATTTCAAAGTAAGTTGCAGACATCAGTGCATATCACCCTAGACATGGCAACCCATGTCATTAACTAGAAGCCAATATTTGTTTATGTTTTTCTTTTGGAGTAAGATTCACATACAATTAAATGTACACATTTAAATGTGCCATTCTGTGAGTTTCGACAAATGCAGACACCTGTGCAATCCAAACCCTTTTCAAGATAAAAGACCACGAGCATCACCCCAGGAAGTTCTGTCATCCCCCTTCTCAGTCAATTTTAACCATGTGGCCCCCAACTAGAGGCAGCCACTGTTTTATTTCCCTCCCCCCATCATGGATTAGTGTAGCCTGTTTAAAAACTTCATATAGTTAGAATCAGACGGAACATATTCTTTTATGTAAAGCTGCTTTCACTCAGCACATTGTGTTTGGGATTTGTCCATGCCAGTGTGGGTTCAATCTTTCATTGCTCAGTAGAATTCCACTGTGCAGGTATACCGCCATTTGTCTATCCGTTCACCTGCTGACAACACCTAGGTGTTTCCAGTTTGGGACAATTATCACTACAAAGCTTACTTCTAAGTCTTTCTGAAGCTGCTTTTCACAGGGCCGTATCAACAGAGCCTTGATACATCTCAGAGGCAGACCCATACACAGTACATCAGACTGCAAAAAGCACACGTTTCTTCTGATTTCTTTCTTTTAGCTTAAGTCATTTTACGGGTAGACATGTAGTTATGTGCCGGATGTCAGAGTTACACAGACTTGCAATTGAATCCTGCCTTCACCTCTGCCCTGTGACCTGGCTGGGTTAACTTCCCTAGATTTGCTTCTGTCCTCTATAAACTAGGAATAATAAAAATAATTTGATACTTGTTTGCTGTGAGGATTCAATGAGATAATCCATGCAGCGTATTTAATGTGGCACCTGGCACAATGGAAGGGATCAGAAATGGAATGGATAAGTAAAAAAGGATATACAACAAAGGTCCAATAAATATTAGCCAAAAAATGTAACTACTGGCACCAGAAAACAGGATGAAAATTCTAGAACTTTCCATAAGAGACATCTACAGTATAATTGCTTACATGTTTTATGACTCATCTGAAAAAAGTGGTTTTAATATCTTGCTGAAAATAAAGAGAGCTTTCCAAAACACACCCAGTTGTCCAGCACATGGACTATTTTTATTTTTTGTCTTCAAAGAGAACTTTGCTATTTGCCTTGGGTTGGGGGGATGGCTTGGTTTTGGTTAGCCTGGGAATCAGCATTCCTACAAAATGACATGCCAGTGTAGATCTTGCTAAAAAGAAGAATGGGAAGAACAATGAGTTCCTTGGCCACAATTGTCAACAAACTCCATATTACGCACCTCATTTTATCAGAAAGTCAGAGCTTAGGTGCCCACACTGCTGATACAAAACTTCGAGGCAAACATAAATCCTTGTCCAGCTCAGCCTCCACAGCCATTGCACTACCTACAACGCTTTCTTTTTAAGGGATGCAAAATGTGGGTAGCAAAACCTAGAAAACACGTTTCCTTTTAATAACCTGATTAATGCTTGCACTTTTATTACCAGGCACCTTGATAAGTGATGTTCTGACAATGGAAATTGTCTTTTTCTTCCATTAGGTTGTTAAAGCAAATAAAATCCCTCCAAAAATGAACTATTGTTATTCCCCCTGGTGCTTTCCTGCTTCTAATCATTCCTTTTCACCATAACATTAAGGTTGACAATAGTGCTTTGTGCCCACTTTGAAACTGGAGGAGTAACTGACAGGTGACATTTACATTTACCATTTTGGGTTTTAATGGGGCTTAAGATGTATGCTTTTGTGGAAGGTCGGTTCCATCTTTTCAATGGTTGTTTGGCCAGAAGGGGAGGTTCTCTTACAAGGAACACTAATTGCCAGGGAGAAGGAATTGAAAGTGACTGATACAGAATCTCTAGTCACTGTGTGGGCCACAAGCAGGGGGATCAGACCACCCACTCTGATGTCCCTGAGGCTCAGGACCTCTGGAGGAGGCACAGTATAAACCAAGTCCAAGGGAACAGCATACAGGTGAGTTTTCTCTTTCCATTTTCCTCATTCTCCTATCTTATATTCTATGGCTCCTCATGAAAAATAAAGAGTGTGAGATATTGTAAATAGACTGATATTTTCAAACTCAGATTTGCAGCCCCAACAATAAGCTCAAGAGACTTAAGAGTTCTTACAGTTCTTGCTGCTAAATCCAGGTGAGTTTTATTTTTAAACAACAAAGAACAGATGCTCTACGGTGGTCAGAGGGGTGCCAGAAATACAACTGGCCAGGAAAGTCTGGATGAAGAGGATCCATTACATCATCAATGCCCTCCACCCCAGCAATCAGCAGACAGTACAACAGTTTTCAGAGTGAGATGTAAAAGATTTTGTGAAACTCAGAAATGGAATTTTTAAGTGGGAACAGTAAGTTCAGTTCAAAAAGAGATGGATGATAGTCTTAACTCATTTCATTTATAAGCCATTTAAGATTTCATAAAACGCAATCCAAATAGTATTCTATATTACATGCCCCTGTGCTGTACCAGAAATGTTAGGGCAATTATGTCATGCAGGCAAAAGGATTTTTTCCTCTTGCTTTTATTGTTAATCTTCAATTGCCTTTTGACTCTAGGGCTTTAGTCTGGTTGGCCCAATACAATCACAAGGTCCTTAAAACAATGGGATGTTGAGGGAGAAGAGTTAGAGAAAGATGTAACAGTGGAAGCAGAGGTCAGAGAACAGAGATTAGAAGATATTAGGTTTGCTCTTGACTTTGAAGATGGAGGTAGGGCCTTAGGCCAAGAAATACAGGAGACCTATTAGAAAGGTAAAGAAAGAATTCTTCCTTAGATTCTCTATCTTAGAATCTTCCTTAGATTCTCAAGAAGGAAGGAAGGAAGCCCTGTTAACACCTTGATTTTGGACTTTTCATTTCCAGAACTGTAAGCTAATACATTTGTGTTGTTTTAAATTACTAATTTATAGTAATTGGCTACAGCAGCAATAGAAAACTCATATGCTCTATCACAGAAAATACTAATCTACTTACTACAAACAATAGATACTTTTAAGTTTTCAGAAAATATAACTTAATTCTGTCATATAGAATAATGGAAGTGCTCACCGTAGAGCCATTAGAACAAGTGGATGCAAAACGGTATATGAATCACGACAATGTCTGCAGGACAGTGGCCCCAGCACCCATTCGCCAACTTTGTCTGAACAATTTGTGGAACAGAAACACCTTTTGTAGCAAAACAGAGTGGCTTGGTTAACTGTTGTGGAAACCCACAAGAGAGCTTTGGCCTAGGTCTAGTTGCTCTTTGCACAAAGATCCAATTATTGAGACAATGAGGATGCCAAAGAAGAAGGAATTTTTAATACAACAGATGTCAGGAGAGGCTGCCTCAAATCCCTCTCTCTGACTAATGGAGGTCATGGGCTTTTTAAGGAGGGGCTCCTTGCCTTGGGGCAGGTTGTGGTGTAACTAACAAGGGGCAACTCGAATTGGGGAAAGTTTTGTGGGGCTTGGTGAATCTTGGCATCAGGAAGTCTGCCCAGGGGCCTTCAGAATCTCAGCTCCTTTGTCTTGCAAAATATCCATCGTTTCTGGGAAACAAAACTCAAAAAGTCAAGTAATTAAAGAGAGAAATATTTAAAAAAAATATAGGAGTTATTGAAATTTGCTCATGAGCTGGTTACATAACTAAAGAAGAAATGGGTTGTTCCTACTTTGGGAGCTATTGAGCTCAGAGTGTGGAAGAATGTCAAGCACAGACTCAGGACTTACTGAAAGAAGCCACAGGATGAAGGATTCCAGCATCCAATGGACAGTGGTCTCCACCAAGCTCACTCTGAGATCTGTGGTTCTGCGTGGGAGCCAGGTGGAAGCTTTCTTCCCTTTAACCAGAAGAAGAGAACTGTATTTCTCTCTTTGCAGTAAAAGCCTATGGCCATCTGAACTCTCACTTTCCCTTCTACAACTTCTGGTATTTTGCTTCTCCTTTCTCCCCTCTTCCTTCCTAATTAACAGCCTCTCTTTCACCCACTAGAATTGCACCACAGTGATAAAAACATCCGTAATAAGTGAAAATAAGAGATAGAGTCCCCCTCTACTCCCAGTTGACTCTTGTCTTTGAATAAAATGCTTCTTAGTGGTTGGGTTTTGCCCTGCTGTCTCCATATCTTCTTTGAATTAGAGGAAGTTTCTATAAGCAAGGTCTCTTCTGGGATTTTTCTTTTGGGACTTCTCCCTCTTCTGGGATTTTTCTTTTCTAATGTGCTTCAGGCAGGGGTTGGAAAATGATGGCCCACAGGCCCAGTCTGGCCCACTGCCAGTTTTTCTATGGCCCATGAGCTAAAAATGGTTTTTTACACTTTTAAATGGTTGGCAAAATCAAAAGAAGAAAATATTTCACGGCATGTAAAAATTATAAAAATCTCAAAGTCTGTAAACAAAGTTGTATTGGAAGACAGCCACATTCATGCATGCACATATGGCCTATGGCTGCCTTCCTGCTATAGCAGCAGAGACCAAATGGCCTGCAAAGCCTAAAATATTTATTATCTGTTCTTTTACAGAAAAAGTTTGTTGACCTTTGGTTTAAGGGGTAGGACCTAATGAACTTATAGAGGATACTATTTAATGATGGCATTTGACTAAACATAGTTTGAAGGGTTTGGATCAAATAAAAGGCAATCCAGGAAACCACACTTGAAACTTATACATGTTTGCACCAACTAGGCTGGCCTTGGCTGCATGTGACAGCAATCCCATCAAAGTGGTGGAACCAAATGGGGATTTATTATCTCCCCTGATAAGAAGTCCAGAGGGCCACAGTCTGTGGTTGGGGCCATGGATTCTTAATACTTTTAGCATCTTGGATTCCTCAGTCTTCCTCCTTTTCACTCTATGACATGACTTCATATTGATGCCTTCTGCACTTCCTTTGTGCAAAAATTATACAAATTCCCTTTATCATGGCCAGAAGTTGGATTTCCACCATCCCATCAGGTTAAGGTGTGGGGTACCTGTGCCCCTGCAGGCAGAAACTGGTTGTGGGGTCCAGGGAAGAGTACGTGGAGCCAGGGTCCAAAGTGGAAAGCCCAGGAGGGAAAGACGAGGAGATGGAGTGGTGAGGATGTGATCAGAGCCTTGAAGGCCACATACAGTGAGCTAGTGGTTCCCAAACCTGTGCATCAGAATCCACTGGAGGGTTTGCGAAAACCCAGATGGTGACGCCCAACACCCAGAGTTTCTGATTCAGGAGATCTGGGTTGGGGCTCTGGAAGCTGCCTTTCTGATACGTTACCAAGTGATGTGTGGTTATTACAGAGAGGAGATGATACAAAGCTGATGCTGGTGGTCTCTGGCTCTCCTTTTCCATGCACCTAGAGGGGAGCTTTGCAACTGTGCAGGATGCTCTCAGTGAGGACATCCAGTTGTCTTGTCAGCTCCTTCCCAGGCACAAGCACTGGAAGGGAATGTGTCTGCTGCAAATGCCTGAGCAGCCCTCCCCCAGGAGCTTATCGTCAGCAGGCAGATACTGATGCAGGAGATACGGTGTAGGGTCAGAGATTTTGCAATTCTAATAAGCTTCCAGGTGCCTCGAGGCTGTTGGTCTGGGACCACATGGTGAGGGACAAGGCTGCAGCAGACAGCCTTGGTTTGTAGACCCCTCCTGTTCCTGAGCCTGCACTGCAGCAGGGACATCCTCTCTCCAATGCTAGCTCCTCTCAGTCTGCTCATGGTGGCGATGCACCAACATTCTGGGCCAGGGTGTCCACATCTTTATCATTGCTGCCGAGCCTGGGGACTGACGCATCTGAATGACATTCTCAACTCTTTGGGAAAGTGCTGGGCCAGAAATGGAAACAGCCGCAGACACTTTCTGGGAAACAGGAAGCCAAATATTTTGTTTTCAATGATTATTTTCCCCAGATTCAGGGACTGCTTATTTCCCAATGAAATACAGCTCTGAGATGGCAAGATAAAGTATGAAAATGATGTCCACCCTCAAGAGCACGGGGCAATAGTGGAAAAAGTGTTGACCATGAGAAAATAGAGTTAAAAAGTGTCTCTGTGGCATGTTTCAAGTTCTGAATTGACTTATTATCAGCTGTTTGTGTTTATCCTGCCTGCAGTAGAACCAGCTGGAGTTGTAAGTGTGCAACGTTGGTGATGCTGCCAAAATTATTCTTTGCAGCTGTTGGCTCTGTGGTTCTCCAGGGCCAGCCGGTCATTGACAGAAAAGTGACTACTGGTTCCAAGGAGGAAGCATCCTTCCCTACTGTCCTACTGCCCTTCTTTTCTAGAGGGCTCTTTAAGGGACTCTGGAAGGCTACATCTTGCTGTATGTCCCAAAAGTCCCTTTCAAAGGAAAATAGACTCCAAAGAGGAGCTTTTGTCAGTGTCTCTCCTGGGGTCTGGGTTCAGAATTACTCCCAATCTCAAAAACATTCTCAACGATTCAGGTGTGGACTCAGAATTTCCCCGTCCTTTCTTCGACTTTTGTGCACCCTGGTGGCTGGCTGGCTCTGGGTGGAGGTGAGTGGCCTCTGAGGCCCCCCAGTGGGAAAGCACTCCCTCCCCCTCCCGCAGAGCCAGCTGGAGCCTCGGTTACCCACAGGCCTGCAGGTGGAAGTGGAATTCTAGTAATCAACTCAAGCATTGGCTACCGCAGAGCTTGTTCTCAGCCACCAACAGTCTGCATAGCTGGTCTGCAGTTTTCAGTACTGATTGAGCCAAATATCGATTAACTTGTCTGCCTGCACCAGCATCTGAAAGAACTCTGTGCAAATTTATTCAGTAACAACTTGGCTAGACAATGGAGTTTCAAATATTGAGTGTTCCTATCACTAAGTTTTGGGGAGAATTTTTATGCAGCGGTAGATACCCCGCTGTGCAGGGCTTTGCCAAGACTGCTCTTTTCAACATGACAAAGGCAGAGGTGAGAGATTACCAAAGAGACAAAAGGACCTGCCCCTGAAATATTTACTCCCTGGAACTTTACAGAAAAAAATGTGCCAACCCTGCTCTAGGACATCCACAGGATTCCTCTGGATATCTGGGTCTTAATGGGTGCTCTTACTGTCCTGCCTTCCATAACTCGAATCAATAATCCGAAAGATTTAGCAACTCAATAGTACATTGGTGATAATATGGGGTTGGTACAGGTCTCTACTACCCGGCCTGGTTGAATTCATGTGATAAAAATCTGTCCACTTGTGAAATGTGTGTTTGGGGAGACAGTGTCACTGACCTCAATGGGTACAAAGACCCAGATCTTCCCAAGTTCACAGGAGTGGCTTTCTCATGAAGTTAACCAAAACCCTTCTATTAAATGCTTGAAAATCAGTGAGCTAAGAGGAAGCCAAAATAGTTTCTGTTTTGCATGAGACTGCAAAAATGAGATTGTGTATTACTAACCAAATTGCTTTGAATTCACTAGTTTTCAATTGCCAAAAAAAAAAAAAAAACCTTTATCTTTTTTATACAGGAGTCTTTTACTCATCATGAAATACATGCTTCTTGTAGAAAGTATAGAAAATACAGAAGTAAAAATTATCTGTTATGCTTCAACCCAGAGATAATTTTATACACATATATATTACCTATATGTAGTTTTTTTCCTAAATTAGGTGCATCTGTTTCCAGCACCTTCCATCCAGTGGATATGTCATTTATAATCTGTTAAATGTATTTATTATGTGAACAAATGTTCAGCTAATTTTCAGAAAAGATTAAAAGCGAGCACTCAATATGTGCAGTTAGTTTTATGATAGATATTTTCATTGCTGAATTTCTCACATTTAATATATTTACAAACATATGAAAATATACTTTTGTGAAATAACATTAAAATATATAGCTCCCCTTCTCTTATTCTCCTAACTAAGCAAGTTATATTCTCTACACATGTTCATTTGTCAGCCTGTTGTCCTGCATGCATTTGAGCTGTGAACTTACCCCATGGGGGCATAGTTGACATTTTCAAGCAACACTTTTGGATTTCTTGGCTTCCTTATGAGGACTTTGTCTTCAAGGACAGTGTTTCTGAGTGTGAGAGCATTCCTTTCAAATATGCATTGTATTTTCAATAAAAAACAAAGATTAGGTTATGAAGTAAAAAGTTCAATTTCCTTAAATACTAAGTTTGACAGTTGATATCTCTGACATTTCACTTTGACACTTCTTGTTTTATTTATATTGTGAAGGCACATCCTCAGTCTTTCTAACACGTGGTTTGGCTTGTGATTATCTTTCAAAAATTTTTTAGAGCAATTTTTTGTCAAAAATTCGTGTTATTTTCCAATATGAGTTCCATCGTGGAAACAGTGCAGTGCAAACAGCTTGAAATACCAACGAAGTGCTTGGGAAGGATGTAGCTAATGAATGCACAGTACATCGATAGTTTGAGAAGTTCCATTCTCGCAATTTTAATCTTGAAAATGAGCCACGTGGCGATATGAGACCAATGTGGATAACGATGAGCTGCAAGGTGTAGTGTAAGCAAATTTTTCTCAACCGTCGTGTGAATTGGCAGCAAGGTTTGACATTACTATTCCAATAATATTGGACCACTTGAAAAAAATAAGAAAGGTAGAGAAGCTGGATAGATGAGTTCCACATGAATTAAACAAGGGTCAGAAGAGAAATAGTCTCAAAGCTTGACTTTCTTTGCTGTCATAACAAAAAGGTGAGCCATCTCTACACGGTATTGTTACCTGTGATGAAAAATGGATTCAGAGTTTATATATATATATATATATATATATATATATATATATATATATATATAATGTGAGGCAAAGGTCACACTGCTTCATGTAGATGCCCAGCTGTCCTAGCATCATTTGTTGAAGAGACAATTGTCTTGGCACCCTTGTGGAAATCAATTGACTATAAATATGAGGGCTGTTCTTAGATTCTCAAATCTATTCCATTGATTTATATCTATCTTTTTCCCAGTACCCTATTGTTTTGATTAGTGTACCTCTGTAGTAAGTTTTGAAATCAGGAAGTATGAGTCTTACAACTTTGTTCTTCTTTTCCAAGATTGTTATCACTTTTTGGAGTCCCTTGAACTTCCATGTGAATTCTAGGATCAATGTGTAAATTTCTGCAAGGAAATCAGCTGAGATTTTAATGGGGATTGCATTGAACTACATATCAATTTTGGGAGTATTGCCACTTTAGCCACATTGAGTGTTCTAATCCATGAACATAGGATGTCTTCCCATTTATTTAGGTTTCTTGCTATTTCCTTTGACAAGGTTTTGCAGTTTTCAGAGTATACGTTTTGTTTTGTACTTATTTTGATACATTTATTCCCAAGTATTTTACTCTTTTTGATGCTGTTATAAATGGAATTATTTTCTTAACTTAATTTTCATTTTGTGGATTGTTACTACATAGAAATTCAATGGATTTTTGCATACTGCTCTTATATCCTGCATCTACTGAACTAATTTATTAGTTCTTATAGTTTTTAAATGTATTCCTTAGGATTTTCAATATATAAACATGATAACATAATCTGCAAATAGAGAGAGTTGTATTTGTTCCTTTACAACCTGGATTTTAAAATTTCCTTTTCATGCCTAACTGGTCTGGCTAGACTCTCTGGTATAATATTGATTAGAAGTAGAAAGAGCATATGTTCTTGTATTGTTCCTGATCTTAGGGGGAAAGCTATCATTGTTTCACCATCAAGTGTGGTCTCTGCTGTAGGTTTTTTTGTAGATGTAGCATATTTTCTTTTATAAAGAATAGACCAGTGAAGGATTTTCCATATTTAACCTTGTTTCTTGAAGAAAATCTGGGTAAGAATCAGAGTTTAATAAAATATTTGTTATGCTATCCTGACAGCAGTTATTTGTTGGATACCTTTTGCTCAAGAGGCATTTATTTTTCCACCCTTGGATTTATATTGCTGCATAGAAACAGAGACTTAATTTTTATGTTGGCATTTGAGTATTGCTATGTCTTCTATATATGGCTCAGGTATGTATGGGATCAGCACAATGTCACTGGGGCCCCCTTCTGTTTGTGGACTCCTCTTCATCTCTGTTTTAACAACATTCACATGTTTGCTTTCAATAAAAATGGCTGAAGTCTGTTCACTTCCCAGGTAGTTGGTCCAGCCTTCTCCACAGACATCAAACAGAAACTGCCATCTAAAAAGCCAGACTTTCCGGAAGGATACAAGTGAACACAGGAGCCTTTGATAAAACTCTCTTTTTTTTTTAACCAGTAGTTGCAACTGTATTTGTTGAATAGCTGCTGTGTTCCAAGAATAGTAATAGTTACTGTACACAAAATTTATGTTTAATTTTTACAACAGTCCTGTAAATTAGATATTACATCTCCAGGTTTGAGGAAAGTCAGAGATTTTAGTAACTTAACCAAATTAACTGATATGTGGCAAAATTGGTGCTCAGACATACTCCATGCTGTATTTCTTTCACCCTAACATGAGCTGTTAGGTGAATCTTAGTTTCCCTCCTTACTATCTGTGTGACCTTGGGGACCTTGTCATTTATTGTCCCTGACCTTCAGCGTCCACATCTGGGAAATGAAAAAAGTAACAACGCATGCCTGCAGCACAGACTGGAAGCCTGAGACAGGACGAGCTTTTCTGGATATCTGCAATTTGCAGTTCCTCCCCTGTGCCTCCTTGGTCTTTGCATTTTTTCACAATTACTTATTGTTATTATTGGTAAAAATAAATGCTTAGCTGGACTTAATTTAATCCAACGAACATTTAGTGAGTCTCTACCACAGACAAGGAACCATGCTGGATGCTGAATACAATCAGTGGCTGAATCCAAATTCTAGGGACTTTGAGTGTTTCCTATTCTGTTAAAATTTGTTGAGAGTTGACTGTGACTCAACCATTCTAAATGCTTTACATGCATAAACCATCTAATTCTCATCATCATACTTTCAAGAAGGGATTGTTATGAGTCCTATTACACAGTGGAGGAAACTGAGGCACAGAGAGGCTGGGTTACATGCCAAATCTTCAAACAAACAAACAAAAAACTTGTAAATGATGGAGCTGGGACTCAATCCAGTCAAGTTGACTCCAAAGCCTACACTCTTAATTAACCCTGAGGCTATGAGGTCCCCTGTCCTTGTCTTTGCTATTTAACACGAGAAAATCACCCAGGAAAGGGTTCAAAGAAGCAACCACAACAGGTGCTCAAATAAGTCCTGGCACTGTCTAAGACAAAGCGTGCTATTGATATATGGGGATACAAAGATGTATAAGAACTATGCTCCACCCAGGGGAACCTAGATTGTAAGTGTAGAAAGAGTATGGCATGCACATGCTTACTTACAAAGCAGGGAAGCAGTGGTAAGTACTGAAGACCAAGACAATTGTCTCAGCTGAGAGAAAGTCCTGTCAATAGAAGTCCATAGAGAGATCAGTTCTGGTTGGGTTACTCAGAAACACTTGCTGATGGGACAGCCTGTCAAATGGGACTTAAGGGAAAGATTTCAGTGGGTGGCGATGGGGGCTAAGAAAAGCATGTTCCTGGAAGAGAAAGAGATAATGAGCCACAGAATGGAGGTGAGATAGGATGGGGCATTTCTCTTGGAATGACCAGGAACCTCCCTTGCTGGGATGTTTTGACTTCCATGGGGACTGTAGGACACTGGTCATCGAACTCTTGTGAGGAAGAAGGTGTACAGGCTCTCAGTCTAAATTCCAGCGCAGCCCCTCGAGTGCATATTTCCTCATCTTTGTCCACAGAGTAGAGGCACAACCATGAGCATGGGGGAGGGGAGTGGAAAGGAGCTTGGGCTTCCCCCAGCAGGTGGCGGGCAGTGCAGAAGGGGTGTGAGGATCCAGGTGGCATCAGCAGGTGTAAAGTGCTGGAGAGAAAAGCAAGGAAGAGAGCTAGGGACCCAACTCCACATAAATTGATAAGGCAGGAGCAGTGATGAGAAAGAAGGATGAGATAGAAAAACTGGTGAAATCTGAGGCAGAGGATGGATGATGGAGGGCAGGAAGTCGAAGACAAATGCATAGTTTCAAACCTGGGTGGATCAACTATTGATTCAGGGAAAGATAGAATTGGGGGCCCCTCTAGGACATCCTTTCCCCAGTCTCCTCTGACATCGATATCATTGCAAGGGGCATTAGTGAGTTCAACAAAGGTGGGTTGTGAAAAGATGGTGAAGACCACAAGCAGAGCCCAGCAGCCGGCCACCCTGGTGGGTTGAGTGGGAGGGCCTGAGGGGTTGTCCAACGGCCATAGAAGCGGAGAGGAAGGAGGAGATGTGTCTCAATAGTCCCTGGAGGAAGAGCCTTGAGAATGATGAGGCGTTGGGAATGCAAATGACACATGACATCTAGAAGGACAACTGAAAACACGTTTTTGGCATCAGTATTTAGGATATGATGGGTGTTCTTGGAGGTGACTGTTTCAACAGTAAAGCAAGTCTTGGCTGGTGGTCCACCATGAGGGTGGTGGGATCAGGGACTGGGCCAAGAAGAGGGAGGTGGATGTGTCACCCACATAGAGACAGAGGGAGTGGCCTGTCCTAGGCACACTGGAGGTACAGACAGGAAGATGGGGGGGGCGTGAACAGAGGCCTGGGGACCCTCAGTCATTGGAGGCAGTTTAAAACATGCAAAATAGTCTCCAAAGTGCTGGCTGGAGAGGAAAATGAATTGGCAAAGGGCAGGCCTGGGAGGTAAAGGTGACATGTGCTGTGGGCCAGGCGTAAAGCCCTGGTTGGGGGGGGGAGGGTGGAGAAAGCAAAATGAATCATGTCTACCCATCCTTCTACAGGGTGGCCTTGAGACAGCGGCTCCTCCCATGGCACAATGCTTCCTTTTGCCATTGCTCTAGTTTTTTTATAATATAGAATCATCCAATATCTCCTCATATAGAGTTGGGCCAAGTTTCAAAGGCATCATGGGTTTTCAATGGACTCAGTTACCAGGGCTGTTCTCATACTTTCCTTTTTTATTTTTTTTTCTTCTTTTTTGCAAGAATCAGTAATTGGTTCAAGGAGACCTGAATAGGGTGCCCAACCAAAAATGGTGGTGGTGAATCAGGTAGAATGCATCCAAGAGTCCAACAAACCTGGTGTGGGGCAACCCTGGATCCGGAAAATGATCCTCGGCCCCTTTTAGGGGAGGCGGGCTCAGAAGGGCCGTGCCCAGGAGGTCCCTCCCATCCAAAGGGCCCCACCCCCTGCTTCCTGCTTTGCTGTTATAGGGTTGAAATTCTTAGCAATTGAACGAGGGACTCCACATTTTTACTTTGCACTGGGCTCTGCAGACGATAGCTGGTCCTGTCCCCTCTCTTGTCTCATCCACCTGGGAGTTTTCCCCACTTTCCGAACCTTTTAGCAGCGCCCCAACGGGATTCCTGCCCCTATCTGAAGCCTCTCCACCCCCATGGCCACCCCCCAGGCATCCCTGCTTTGGAGGCGGGAGTGGGCAGGCTGTGCAACGGAGTCACGGAGTCACGATCCGGACTCAGCCCAGGCAGCCAGTGGCTGCCCTGCTCCCATTGGGGACTGCCCGACTCTGCAATCTGGTGCTCTTCTCTTCCTCCTCCCAGAGGGTCCGCCCTGGGGAGATGCAGCGAGCTCTGCAGGTCCCAGCTGTGGCTCTCTGCCCCAGGGCGTTGGGCCGTGTAGGGAGGGACAGTCCTACCAGCCCCCTTTCCTTTTCGGAGTGTCCACAATCACCCCCTTGGACACTGCCAGTCCAGTCCAGTCCGGCCCACTGGTGCTTGCCTTTTGCACGAGAGGACGCCACACTCTCCTGTTCTCCTTTAAAGACTGAACCAGGAAGGCAAGAGGTGTAAGCCCTGGAATCCACGCGGAGCTTCCGTGGAGCGGAGTCGCCTACCCTCGGGCTAGGCCTCTGCGACCCCCACACTCTTAACCCTTTTTAGCCCAAGTTCTCCAGCTTCTTTGGCTTTGTTTAGAGCTCAACAGCGCCGCCTCCCGGTGCTTGGCTGTGAGTGCCCACTGAGGAGGACCGCGAGGGTGTTTTTAAACAAAGTTTGCCTCTGGGGTTAGGTTTTGGACCCACCCCTCCGCATTCTTGGTAAGTGAACAAGCGGATGAGGTCGAAAGTGACAGATTCCCATCCCCTCCTCCCAGCTCTCCCCACCCTGCCATCCACAGGACAGTCCCCCTTCAATGTCCTTTGCTGAACCAGTGGCATTTATATGCACCTCTGTATCGATTCAGCCTCCGAACGAAATGGAAAGCTCCTTAACGGACCTTGGTGGGGTCCACTTGGAGCTTGCAGCGCCTCCTCGCGGGGGTGCCGGCGAACTCCGTTGGGGGTGTCCCTCCGTGACCCAGACGACAGCAGAACAGGCTGAAGCGCTCCCCCACACGCCCGCCCCTACGGGCCTGCGCAGCAATTCACCCGCCACGGCTTCTTAAGGGTGAGAGGAGCTCAGAGCCCCCTGCGAATTCCCCACGCGACGACAAGGGGTCTGGCTTCGCGCCTGGCAGCGCGCGCCCAGGAACGCACAGGTCCATAGCAAGCCACGGGGAGGGGGCGCTGGTGTCAGGCCAGTCCTCTTGGCTTTGACCTTCGCCCGGGTCACACTCACTGTCCTCTGGGGACAAGCGCTCCCCTGGTCTCCTGAGTCAGGTGCCCTGGCTCCAGACCGGGACCCACCGCTGTCTTTGTGGAAGTCCACGTACTAGGCAGCCCCTCCCAAAGTCCTCTTTGTGCGGAGCACCCCCTCCCAGAGTGCTGGGCACTGTCTCCCCCACGTCGTATCAAAGCCCTTTTCTCTCCTCCCGGGTCTCCAGTTCCCAGGGCTCTGCAATCCAGGCTTTCTTTCCTTGAAATCGGTGGTAACATTTATGGTGGGGGCGGGGGTGGGGAAGGACTAAGAGACTAAGGAGGGGCTGCACCAGTGGGGTCAGGAATGGTGGGGGCGGGGACTGTCGCCTTGCTACGAGGGTGCTGTCCTCCGTGGCGCCTGTGACTGCCGGCCCCGCCCGAGAACCTCCCCGAGCCCGGCCCGGTTTACTCATCCCCGCGAGGTGATCCCAGGCTCGAGGGCGGGCGCATGGCGTCCGGAGAACCCAGTAATCCGAGAATGCGGCATCAGCCCTTCCCACCAGGCACTTCCTTCCTTTTCCCGAACGTCCAGGGAGGGAGGGCCGCGCACTTATAAACTCGAGCCCCGGTCCAACGGCATGTCAGAGGCTGCCTCGCTGGGGCCGCGCGCCATGGCCAGAAGCGCCTGGGCTGGGACGGACACAAGCGACTGTCACCAGCGGCACCCTGCGCCCCTCTGCTCCGGCCCGGCCCTGTGGCAGCGCCCGTGCTTTCCCCGGCGCCTGCACCCGGCGCACCTGGGCAACATGCTCGGGGTCCTGCTCCTCGGCTTGCTGGCCCCAGCCGGCCTGGGGCTCCCGACACCCGCAGAACCGCAACCCCGTGGCAGCCAGTGCGTCGAGCACGACTGCTTCGCGCTTTTTCGGGGCCCTGCGACTTTCTTCGCTGCTAGCCAGATCTGCGAGCGCCTCCAGGGCCACCTGATGACCGTGCGCTCCACAGTGGCTGCCGAAGTCATCTCCCTGCTGCTGAGTGGCGACGGCGGTGATGTCCCGCGACTCTGGATCGGCCTGCATCTCCCACCAGGCTGCAGCACCCCCGGGCACCTCGGGGTCCTGCGCGGCTTCCAGTGGGTAACGGGGGACAATGGCACCAGCTACAGCAGGTGGGCGCGGCTCGACCGCTATGGGGCGCCCCTCTGCGGCCCGCTGTGCGTCGCTGTTTCGGCGGCTGGGGCCCCTGCACCGAGCGAGCCCGCCTGGGAGGAGCAGCAGTGCGACACCAAGGCCGATGGTTTCCTCTGCGAGTTCCACTTCCCAGCTTCCTGCAGGCCCCTGGCGGTGGAGCTCGGAGCCCTGGCGGCTGCCAACGCCTCGATTACCTACAGCACCCCGTTCGCGGCCCGCGGCGCGGACTTTCAGGCGCTGCCGGTGGGCAGCTCCGCGGCGGTGGCGCCCCTTGGCTTGGAGCTGGAGTGCGCTGCGCCGCCCGGAGCGGCCGAGGCGCGCTGGGGCCGGGAGGCGCCGGGCGCCTGGCACTGCAGCGTGGAGAACGGCGGCTGTGAGCACGCGTGCAATGGGAGCGCCGGGGCGCCGCGCTGCCTCTGCCCAGCTGACGCCGCCCTGCAGGCCGACGGGCGCTCCTGCGCAGCACCTACCGAGCAGTCTTGCGACGACCTCTGTGAGCACTTGTGCTTCCGCAACCCAGACGTGCCAGGCTCCTACTCCTGCATGTGCGAGACCGGCTACCAGCTGGCGGCTGACCAGCACCGGTGCGAGGATGTGGACGACTGTTTGCTGGACGACGGTCCGTGCCCGCAGCGGTGTGTCAACACGCAGGGTGGCTTTGAGTGCCACTGCTATCCTGGCTACGAATTGGTGGACGGCGAGTGCGTGGAGCCCGTGGACCCGTGCTTCGGAGCTAACTGTGAGTACCAGTGCCAGCCCGTGGGCCAGACTAACTACAGCTGCGTCTGTGCGGAGGGATTCGTGCCCAGGCCGCAGGAGCCCCACAGGTGCCAGATGTTCTGCAACCAGACTGCATGTCCCGCTGACTGCGACCCCAACACCCCGGCTAGCTGCAGGTGCCCCGACGGCTACATCCTGGATGAGGGTTTTATGTGCACTGACATCGACGAGTGCGACAACGACTACTGCGCCGGCGGCGAGTGCCACAACCTCCCTGGCAGCTACGAGTGTATTTGTGGGCCCGACTCGGCCCTGGCTGGTCAGGTTAGCACCAACTGCAACCCCGGCAAGGTGAGTGATGACGAAGACGGCGGCTCTGGGGAGCCCCCGGCCAGCCCGACGCCCAGCTCAACGCCCAGCTCCCCCTCAGGTCCCCCGTCCCCAGGGCAGGTGCATTCAGGTGTGCTCATGGGCATCTCCATCGCCAGCCTGTCCCTGGTGGTGGCGCTTTTGGCACTCCTCTGTCACCTGCGCAAGAAGCAGGGCAAGATGGAGTACAAGTCCGCCGCCCCCGCCAAGGAGATGGTGTTGCAGCATGTGCGGACCGAGCAGACGCCACAGAGACTCTGAGGGGCTCCCTCCCTCCCGCAGCCCGCATTGCTGTGGCCTTTCCCTCCCTCCTGTGCCCGCCCGGGCCCCAGCTTTACTCCCTGTCTACCCAAAAGCACTTTAGCTGGCGTTAGAGCTGGAGAAGACCCTCCTCCATCCTCCCCCAGCTGTTTTCGCTGACTGCGTGCCTCGCTGGGGAGGAGGTGTTTGGAAGGGGGTTGAGAAGCCCCAACCTCTTTCAGGACATCACGGGACAACTGGGCAGAAATGGCGATTTTACAATGAAGACACAGACTGCGTAGTGTGTACCGTCCTCGTCACAGGGCGCGGGACGGGTGAGCGTTTTTTGTAGGCAGCCTTTTGGGCAGACCTTGACCCAGTGATGACCAAGATATTTATTTTTTTAAGTATTTAGGAATTTTTTCCTTTGCTCCTCCTCCCCATTTTTCCCCACCTGTAAGTCTCCAATCCTCACTTTACACACACTCCTCCTCCCCTTCCCTAGAGATACTGCACACTCCCACTTGTCCCGTGGCAGTTAAATTACCTTGGTGGATTTATTCCCCCGCCCCCAGCCCTCTAAAATTTATGAAGCAAACCCCATTTCTCCCCTCATTCCTCCCCGTTTTCTCCTCGCAGAAACTGGACTCACCCACCTAAGTCACTTTACCTGTGCCTGGCCCTACTTCTTTCCCCCTTAGCTGTCTGCCCAGACAGAACTCCTATGTGAAACACAAACAAAAACACTAAAAGTGAAAGTAGTTGGTCATTTGCTCTTTCACCAGATTTGCTAACTTATCCTGAAATTTCCAGGTTGCTAGAGCAAAATAATTTTAAGAAAGGTTAAGATATAAAAGGTGGTAATTAAATGAATGTTGCTGGACTATCATAGAAATTAAACCCAAGGAGTTTTTTATCTTTATTTTATAAACAGTGAGCCTGAGTTTTGTTGTGTTGTTGTTGTTGTTGTTGTTGTTTTGATTCGGATTGAAAAACAGTAATAGTTGTTAAGCTTCTTATGCGGTTTCCTTTATTATTATTATTGTTCTTATTTTTGACCGTGTTGAAACTATTCAGATGGTTGCTCTAGATTGAGATAAGAGAGAAACACCTCCCAGGAGACAGTTTAAGAACATTTGAGCTGCGTGATTCATGCCAATTATCCATCGACTTGCACTGTTCTTGTCACTTTGTAGACCAAAATAAAACCAGCTTTACTAGTTCTGTGAAATTAGGAGCTGGGTGCAGCCTGAAGGAGGCCCCATTAGGGCCACCTTAATCAGGTCCTTGGAGAATTTCTTCCATTTCAGTGTGGACTTCAAGCCCTGCCATCGGAACGTGGTCCCTAAATAAGAATTGGAAGCTGCCCGTGGGAGCTGGTTAGAAATGTAGGATCTTAAGTTCCACCCCACCTAGTTCATGAGAATCTATATTTTAACAAGATCTGCAGGGGGCTTGTCTGCCCGGTAATTTGAGGACAATTGTTTCAGACTGCTTCCAATTTTCTGGAATACATTAAATATGAATCAGTAATAAGTAGCAGGCCAAGTCAGGCCTTTTATTTTCAAGAAACTGAGGAATTTTCACTGTATAGCTTTGCTTTCTGGTAGAAAAGAAAGTACTCTGCTACATAAGGTCCAGATGATCTTTGGTTCAAGTAAGCTAGGCATGAAGTTGTACTTCAGTGTATGGAAACAAATGTATTGTATAAATGTATCTTTTGTAAGGCAAAGGTTTTTCCACCATTATTTTGTAAACTCAACATAGTTGTACATAGTTATTTATTTATTGGAGATAAACTAGAACACAGGCAAAACCCTTGCTTATGACGTCACTTGTACGAAATAAACAAATTTCAGTGTGCTCTTGGGTTGTGTGTCGGTTCAACTTTCCTCCCCCAGGTCCCTCATTTAATATCATGAAATGGGGCTAACAAACCATGCAAATGCCAGGAGATGCATTCAGGGCTGCTCTGCCCCCAATTTGTGCCGTCTGGGGATAGCACCATCTCTGACTTTCAAAGCTCTTTCCAGAGGAGATTATTTTCACTGTAGAAAGATTTCTTGTTATCTCTGTGTGCACAAATATTTATTTTTTCCTTCCGTAACCATAACAACTTCATACAGGAGGACTTGTGTCTCTGTGTTTTTAAATACATTATTGGATCATTTGTTGGGGTGAATTAAATAAACAGTCCTTCCTGGGGCATCTCTAGAATCCCAGCAGTTTTCCTGTGTATGGTTTGACATTATCTGTTTATGACTTATCCAAACTCAAAGTAGTCATGAAGGGTCTCAGTCTGTGGCTCTAATTCAAGTTATGGTTTCTAAAGATCTCATTCAGTATTAAATCATTCTCATCTCTGTAGGAGAGTAAAAACGCTGCCTTTTCAATACATAAATGTTGAGGGGTTCCCTTTTCTGGGATGGCTGAATGCTATCTGCAAGCCCTGAAAGTTTTCATAAAGCAGAAATTAGAAGTTATAGTTCAGGAAAATAGTCAAATGTTTTTTATGTGTCTAGATAATGCTGAATTTCTGTTTTAACCCTAAGTAGTTATTGTGAAGACACAGTTGAAGATTTCAACATCCATCGCAGATGACGTGGACAGCTTTAGTGGTGAGGGGCAGCTGCTGGGCACAGGGCCCTGTGGAGATATCGAGCCGGCCAATGTCCCCACTGAGGACTGTAGGTCTGTATGCAGGGGCAAAACAGGTGCAGAAAAATGGTGCTGGGAGGCCAGAGGAGATGGTGATATTGCACAAACCTGCCCCAGTTACCCGGCCTTCCATTTTTCAAAAGGGTCTTCTCCCAGCAGCTGTCAAATTGGCTCGCAGGCTCATTGCTTTAGGATTTCATCTTCCAGGGAGAGGTGTTTTCTTAAGGAACACAGGAAGACCAAAACATGCTTTCAAGATCCAGAGGCTAAAACCCCTAATGGGGCTCTTGGAACCCAGAACACTAGTCGGGTGGGGTCCAGAGCTTCCCTGTCCTCACCTCCTGCAGTGTGGGGGTTTGGAGAAACCAGAGGTTCTGTTTGCAGGCCTCATCTGAACTTGAGATTCTCAAAACAACTACATAGCCACAGCTCCTCTCTGAGAAAGGTACCAGAACCACATAAACAAATCAGTTAGCGATGAACTATCCCCCAGCACTTAAAATGAGGATAGAGCTTATGAAACTAGGGCCATGGGTCAACCTGCGTGGTCTCTGCCTTTTGTTCACATCCTAGGACATCCAGGACCAAGGGAGAGTCCCAGGGCCTGTTTGACCTCTGGGATATCTCACAGCACTAAGGGGCTGGGCAAGAAGGCCAAGGTGGTACTTCTAGATAAGCCAGAATATGATTCCCTAAGTGAAATGACTGTTATTTTTCCCCAATCCTCATCCCTTTTCTTAGATTAGCTCAGCAAATATTTACCGAGTACTTACTCTGTGCCTGTCACAGTGATGGG
Organism: Microcebus murinus; assembly: GCF_040939455.1. NCBI lineage: Eukaryota > Metazoa > Chordata > Mammalia > Primates > Cheirogaleidae > Microcebus > Microcebus murinus. Next base: position 45,312,143 of record NC_134119.1, on the reverse strand, counting down.
CATGGTGACAAGGCCCTGCCCCGTGAAGCTACTCTCTGGCCGGAGAGACAGACATGAAGCGCATGATCACCCCCAAATGATACTTAACTTGAAAACCATGGTAAGTGCCCCAGAGGAAAAGCACAGCACGCTCTGAGAAGGCACAGCAGGGGGACGGGTTTTAGACTGTACGGCTGGAGAAGGCTTCCTGGACGTGCCAACCTGCAGGGGGAGTAGGGGCTAGACCCATGCAGAGGAGGGGAGCAGTCCAGGTGGGAGGGACAGCACAGCATGTGCAAAGGCCCTGCGCTGGTGCTGGGTGGAGGGGATGGAGCGAGGCAGGGCGAGGGGGTGCAAGGTGAGGCAGAAGAAGTAGAAACAGACATAATAAAGGCAGGCGTGGGGGTTATAGGCTATCTCAAAGACATTGAAAAAAAGACTTTTAGAGAAGGACATTGAAAAACGTCCTAGGTTCAAGTGGGCCACGCAAGGAGTTTTGATAAGAGTGTGCTGGGATTAGATTCGTGTACTGAAATTGGGAAAATAACAGCCACGTCCAGACTAGCATAGAGTAGGGGACATGATACACACCTACACTTGACCCCACCCTGACCCCTGGTGGTCATGTGACCATGGATACCTGTAGTAACCCCTCTAAGGCTGTAAAGCCGGGTGGGGAGGCAATGCCCCCTCGCAAAGTTTCCAAGAGGATTAGAGGAGGTGAGTGAACATGGTTCCTGTCACCCATGGTAGGTGCCCACTGACTTTTGAGCTCATGTGCCAGTGGAATAGTGGATGCATAAGTAAATATGGAAAAAATGTTATATTGGAATCATGTCATGCAGGCAGATTCAAGGTTGCAGAAAGTGTTCTTTTGAAGAAAACTGTGGTTCCTTGGAACCGTTGCCAGTGCTAGAGGAATTGTAATGGTGGGAACTGGGGGCATCCATCACCCCCTAAGGGGAGACATGTTTGTGCACTGGGAGGAGTGACCCCTCAGTTCTCTGTAGTGGTAAAACCTAGCTTCAAATGTGCTGGTCTATTCTCCCTGCTCACAGGACCTATCCAAATAGAGGTGCAGAGCCCCCTCCCTGTTCTCCCAGGGGGGCCACAAAGAAGGGGAGATCATGCCCCGAAGTGCCCTTCTCACTCTCTCAGGGCGCAAAGGAGAGAGTGGAACACGGCTCCTGCCCGGGCAGGCTCAGGCCTCCCCTCCAGAGCTGTGGGGAGGCTCCTACATGCGACATTGTGGTTTTGGATGGGACCGAGGACAGAAGATCCCCAGCCTCTCACTTTGGAGGCTCCTGATGTTTTTGCCTTGAATGAGATTCATTATCGTATCTTCTATTCAAGGAAAACTGAGATTACAAAGAATACATAAACCCACATTTTCATCCTGGCTGTGGCTCGGTGGGGGGTACCCCAAACACACCCCCTCTGACCTCGTCAGCATTTCTTCATAAAATAACACAAGCAACATCCAGCTCTTACTTTCTTTCTTTTCCAGAATCAATGTCCTGGGTTCAGCACTATCCCTTTTTGTTTTGAGTCGGCCCTTCCTCCTTTTTTTGGTCAGCAGGTTTGGATGTAGGCAAACAACCGATTTCCTCTCACAAGAGAAACTAAATATTGTTTTAACATCAGATTCTAAGAGAATCAAAATCCTTTTTGGTATTTTTCGAAAGACTAATTGCCAGAAATAAAAGAACCCTGGGGCTGGGTTAACTCAAAGTCACACCCACTTGAAAGGGGAGCAGACGGCAGAGGGTCCCAGTGCAAAACACAAGAGATTCAAAGCTGGGGTACCTGGCAATTAATGCCACCAGGCCACAGCCAGGGATTTCCCTGGATCCCTGACTGAAAGAAACCTTCTGTTAAAATAAGACATTTTGTACCAATATTATTCTGAGACAAACCCACTTGTCTTCTGCATAGGCAATGAGTGGCAGCACACCTCGCTACCGCCCTCCTCCAGTCTGCCTTCTGCCTTCTCACTGGGGCCATTCCGAGCGCTAACTCACTCCACCGTTGGAGTCGGGCAAACCTTTGTTCAACAGTTTTCCTATTCCTTCCCTCTCTCTTCCATTTACTTCAATTTAATTCCCTTGAGAACGGGGACCCCACCTTCCACAAACTCTGTGGATATGCTAAGGCTTGTGCACCATCATCCTCATAATAAGAGCACACCTTTTCATTTATTTTTAAATGATGATATAATGCAAACCCAAAGCACCCTTCACGATGATTCTTTGCTGGGATTTGACTCCCATCTTTCTCCAAACATGTTTGCCCTCCTCTAAGAGGTGGCACTGCAGAAATCCGGCAGTGAAGCCAGGAGAAAGGGAAGTCCGAGAAGGGCTTGGGGTGGGTCCCAGTGTCTCTGTTTAATTTGTGACTCTCCAGAGCACAAAATATGGCCACAATAAACACGAAGCTAAAATGAAGAAAGCTGCACAAACTCAATGGCAAGCTGTCCACAGGCCTGGAATTAATGGAAATGATGGCTTTCTGATGGGGCTGAGTCTTGAGGGATACTCTGATCAGTCTATCTGGAAAGGGGCTTGGAGTAGGGGCTGTACTCTCTCTCCAGTGCTCAGAGTAAAGGAGTACAAGGTCATTACAAAATCAGCAACTTGCCCAGGGATATACTCAAACCCCTAGTTTGTCCAGGTAGTTTCTGGAATTCAGGATGAATTTTTTTTTCAAATTTGGGAGGTCAAAAGAGCACCAGTTTCCTGAGTAAATTGATTGAGCTCTCCCAGTCTGGGGAGAGGAACTTAGAAAATGGTATTGTCAGGTGGCCTCCCTGGATTTGGGGATTGCACCATCCACCATTCTGCACCCCCACATGCCCCCTCCTTAAGCCACAAGTCACAGCCATGAAGAGGGAAGTAGGTGGCGATGGAAACAATCCCTGCCTTGATTAGGGTGGCAGTCACTCAACTGTAATTGCATGTCAAAATTTGGAGAACTATGCACCTAAAAAAAAGTGAATTCTACCATATGTAAATTATAGTTCAATAAAAATAGATTAAAGAGAAATCACAGCCTCTTCAGCACATCTAATGAAAGCCTGATTAAAACAAAATGAAATAAAGAAGCCCCACTCTGCACCCAGCTCCCTCTTCCTCCTTCCATATCATCTCATGGAAATCCCTCTCTGTTGTTTGGTCCTGAAGCAGTCGCCATCTGAATGGACAGACTTCTTCTGGGGCCAGGCACGTGGTCTGCGTGTGTCACAGCCAGCACTGAACTTGGGCAGCACCACTCTCCGGGCAGATAGAGCCTGAAGAATCCAGTCATTTCAAGCCCTGTGTTGCAGTGCGTTGATGCTCATGGTGTCTTTTGATAATAAGAAGCTACACGTCTTTATTTGTACAAAGTCAGCACTCCCATTGCAGGCAACACCGTTAATGATCTCAATTTTTTTTTCAATGTTGGTTCTCCCCCATTTTAAAAAATGCCCTTGCTGTTAGACCCGAAGTCAATCCATTCATATGACTGGGGACCTTGCCTTTCAGTTGATACAAAGTTGATAAAAGTTGAAATGAAAAGAAAGACACGATGGTCCACCAACCCCTCCCTGAAGAGTGGCAGCAGGCGAGCCCCAGTTTCACAAAGACCTCAGAACTCTTGGTGAGCGTCTCTTGCCAGGTAGACCCAAGCCCCTCATTAGAGCCTGTCACCACTGACCCACGTCCCTTAGGACAAAGTCCTAATCCTTAAGGCGGCTCATAAGGCAATGCTAATCGTTTTCCACCCATCAGTGTCTGCCAGTGCCTCTAGCTGATTGGCATCACCACCCATTGTCTCTGTCCTGTCACATAGGGGCCCTTCAGTGCCTGCCATTGCGGGCCCTTTGCACACGCTGTTCCCTCAGCTTGGGGCCCACCCCACCCTGTGCCCTTCCCTTTCCTCTCCTAGTATTTCCTATGTATCCTTCAGAGGAAGCGGTCTCCAGCAACCTTCCTTGGGGGAGTCTGATCCCCAAGGAGATCAGACTCCCCCAAGGAGACAAGGGCAGGTTCTTTTATGATATCATCTCATGGAAATCGGATTCATTTCCTGTAGAGTGCTTATTTCACTTGAGAATTGCACTCTCATTTCTGTGGTTGTTTGATTAATGTCAATCTTTTGCCGCTGACCTCCAAGCTCCTGTCTGTGCAGACTCACCATGTTGTCTTGAAGCTGACTGCCCTGTCTGACAGATGCACTTTGAACTGTCCAGTGTGTCCCACCTGCACACAGATCAACGGGGCAGAGGTTCCAGGGTTCGGTGCTGGCTGACATTATACGACACAGTAGAGTCGTCTCAGAAAACACAGGCTTAGGATTCTGACATTTGTGCTTTCAGCAATTGGAGGCTATACTGTCATCTGCCTCTGGTGAGAGGGTGAGAGAGATGGGGTGATTCACAACTTACAACCTGTCAGAGAAGAGCTTCAGTAGCCAAATTTGCTGGGATTCATTTCTGAGGCTGTGCAGCCGGAGCATGCTGCATTTGATTCATCCTTGGCAGCAGCCTGTAGCACCTAAGAATGCCAGGTATGGTGCTTTTAATGCAAGTAAAGTCAAGAATTCACAGATGAGTAAGAAAGTGTGCTCCTCTCTGGTCAAAGAAGACTGCTGAGAAACTGGGCAGGAATCTGCTGAGTGACCGCCTGTCCTGTCCAAATGCCATCTTCCCCACTGTCTGGAAAAATGGAACACCTGGCTTGTCACGGAACAGTAAATTAAAGGCAATTTAGAAAGGCAAGGCAACTTCTCTGACAGATTGAGGGGTAGGCGAAAGCCGTTCCCACCTGTAGCATAAAATGTTTTCATTCACGTTGAAGCCGAAAGCTGCCACTCCCGGTCCTAGCAGGCAGGACAAGACGACCATCAAGATGTGCCTCTGTGCCGGCTTCCCCGGCAGGGGAAGTGTGCCAGTGGCCCTTGGGACCCTGGCTGTACAGTTCCCTGACTTCAATTACTGCAATCTTGCTGCACACGAACGAGGAGGGAGGGTTTTATGCAACCGGTTCTTACAAAGACCTCAGGGTCAATGGCAACCAAAGCCAGCTGTACTGCTGACAGGCTCCAGACACACCCTGGACAGACACTCAGGATACTGGATACTTCGCTGCTGCTGAGCTGTCGAGCTCCAAGAATTGCAAAAGCTCCACAACTGAAGAACGGAACAACCGACAGGATCCCCCCGCTCCTTGCGGGATTTATAGCTGCAGGGTTGATGGCACTGTTCATGCTCATTTCTTACTAGTGATGGGGTGGGCCCTGCCCTCCAGGAGTGTCTCTGAGAAAGCAGAGTTTACAGCTGGGAAGAACTAACTAAAAAGTCAAAACGTCCCTTTGTGCATATTTCAAGGGGAAAACTGAGGCGTAGAGAGATTAAATCACTACTCATGGGGCGGCTGAAGCTGAGGTCTCCTGCCTCCCAGGGACTTTTCTTTCTATCACCTGACACTGCCTCTCCTTCAACCATCATCAACTAAGTTAAAAAGGTTTGCAGTTTTAAAGTAAAATGTGTCTTATTTATTCTGTGCTGACCTGCGCAGCTGAACATGAGTGTTGCCAAGGCTTCTGGTCAGCACTCCATCTTGCTTATTGGAGACTTTGCCCCTATGAGTCACTGGGAGACTGAGGAGGGGATCCCCATCCCCAAAAGGATCCCAAAGGCCCAGCACCCCATGCCCATCAGGGACCGTTGCCAGTGCCATGAACCCCCACTTTGCTTTGCTGCTGTCAGCCTGGGTGTTCTTTGCAGTTCAGTTCACCCACATGCATCAGGTCCCAGGCACTGGGGCACAAGTTCAGTCTTAAAAACCTCCAAGAAGTTGCCCTTACCTAAGGCCCACACACATGGGCGCTGACTTACTCTGGATGTCCAAGGTCACTCTGGTGGGTGCTGGTAAGTTAGGGGAGGTGGGCGTCTGTGTGTGTGGGCATGCATGCTATGGGATCAAAGGGTTCCGTGCCTTAGTTAGAAACATCCAAGCCACAGCCATGTCTCTGGCATGCAATACAGACTTGGCTACACAATTCTGTCAGAGATGGATGTAGACCATTTTTATGGACTGTAAACACCTGCATGCCCACCGACCCTAAGATGAACATGGGATCAACATGGATTAACACTCTCAGATCATTCTGCTGGCTGAAGGGGGCAAGTGTTTAATAGCTATATGGGTTATAGACACCAAAGGCAGTTGAGGCAAGGCCTTTCCTTTTCATGTTGTAAGGGGGAAGTTGGCATCTACAGCAGTATGGACAAAAGCATAGGAGCTGCCATGTGCTAGTGCTGGAAGGACCTGCTGATTTTACAGGAGAGCTCTGAGGACCTGGGGGATGACAGTCCCTCTCCTGGGTCACGCAACTTTTTTAAGTATAATAGGACCAGCACTCAGCTCTCCTGTGTGTTTAGCACTCATCCAGCAGCTGCTCACATTGTATGAAACTCTGTCTCCAGACCAGCACCCCGGAGGAGGGCCTCATCCTGCTGACCCTGGGCTCTGGCCACCTGTGGGAGTGGAGCATCCTCTCGGGCTGGCCCTGCTCCATTGGTCCTACCTGCGTCAGCTCTCATGTGTCCTAGAAGGCCAGGAGCCAGGCATCGCCTGCTAGGCTGACAGGTCCAGGGTGTTTTCTCTCCAAGTCCTCCTGCCTGGTCACTGGGGGCGCTGAGAAGCTGACCACCCTGGAGAGCAGAGAGGCTCACCCCATGGTGTCCCCCTACCCACACCCTTGGCATATCTTCTCCAGCAGGGTCAGGTCAGTCAAACCCAGAAGTAGCTTTTGCGATGCTAAGCCAGGTGGTGCCAAACAGCATCCCATCCATGTTTAGACCCATCTGGTTTTCACCCCAGATGCCAATGTAAGCGTTGAGAGCTTCTCCTTAGCCTCCTCCTCTGCTTCTGGCAGAAAGTGGAACTCAGGCTCCTCTTAAGCTGACTTTTTCCTTTTGAGACAGCTAGTTTACCATTTGGTTTATATATTAGGTAAAAAGTTATGGTCTTTTGTGTTCATCTTACATGTTACTATCTACATGCAGCTGATGTTTTAATGAATGTTGATATTTTAAAATAGAAAGTGACAGAGCTGCCTCTTCTATCCCAAACCTGGGCTGGTTTCCATCCCCACACTCTCTGGTCTACTTTCCCCACCCCGGCTCCCCTCCCACTCACCACCGGCATAAATCGCTGCTTTAATGAGGTCTCATGTTTCTATAACAAAGAATCAGGGACAAAAAATTACATCATAGCAGCTAGATGAGATTTTATTCTCTCTACTGTTTTTTATTACTGACCTGGTTTTATGTCTTGCAACAAACTCCATGTCATGTCGCTCCAAATCTTTTCTACTCACAGGAAGACTGCTTCTGGCCCAGGAAAACCTGGGGGACTCGTGTGATTGCGAGCAGGTGTTGGACTTGGTGGGGTGACAAAGAAAGTGCCCCAGACTGTTGCACATAAGTCTCACTTAGCAACAAGAGCCCAGGAATAGATGCAAAGGGAGTGAGCTTGGGGGCATCTTCCTCCCTCCCCTGTCTCTCTATGCATGCTGTGCTCCCCCCACAAGGCAGAGAGTCTGCGGAGAGGGAGGGCACTACCCCCCTCCACCCTCTGGAGTCTGTTCCCAAGCAGTCACTGTAACAAGTCATAGGCAGGTGGCCATTCTTTTGCCACCTCCTGCTTCCCACCCCTTGAAAATCAGCCAGAGGTTCAGGAATGATTAATAAATACTCTAGCCCAGTACCCAGAGCAGTCCTACCCCCATGGAGCCATCCTTCTAAAGCCGGAGCTCTGTGCAGAGGAGAACAGCAGAGGGGATCTGATGCTCTTGGCCATGGCACATCGACTGCTGGAAGGAGAAGGCTTTGGTAGGGACAGGTCGTAGTCCTTAGATGAGCATCCGGGAGATGCAGTCTGCTAGGCTGTAACGTGGTGCCCACCCCTTAGGAGGTGGCCAAGCCAGGTGGGTGGTGAAGGCTCTTCAGAAGATGGTGGTCTTGGTGAGGGGCATGTGCTTGCGGCTGGGTTCTGGTGGCACGGGCTCCTGCTGGCAGGGGAGCGGGGGGCACATGCATCCTGCCCCACCTCTGCTCTTGAGAGCAGTGGCGTAGTAGTCCAGGGGCTCTTCCTCCGCCCCGCCAGCAGCATCCAAGAGGCAGCAGCGCAGACAGAGAACCCGCTGGAAGGAACGCCGGAAGTTGTCGGAGAGGAAGCCATAGAGAATGGGGTTGGCGCAGCTGTTGGCATAGCTGAGGATGAGGGACACGTGGTTGACTGTGGCATCAAGGCTGGTCACAAAGAGGTTCAGCAGCTGCACCACGTAGAAAGGCATCCAGCAGAGCACAAAGACGGCCACGACCATCAGCACCAGTCTAGTGATCTTCTTCTCCGAGCGCCGTCGCTGCTGCCAGCCAGCCCGCAGCGCCACGGCCCGCATCTTGCCCACGATGAGCAGGTAGCACAGGCCGATGGCCAGAACCGGCAGCAGGAAGCCCAGCAGGAAAGTATAAACCACGAAGACCGCCGACCATGCCGGGTGCGGCCAGTGCAGGTTGCAGGCCACAGCCTGGCCCCCGCGAGCCGGCCTGGTGTCTGCGAAGATGGCGATGGGCAGGGTGACCAGCAGGGACGCCAGCCACACTCCCAGGTTGATCAGCTTGGCCACGCTGGGCCGCCGGTAGGTGGCCGCGCGCAGAGGGTGCACCACGGCCACGTAGCGGTCCACGCTGAGCACGGTCAGGCAGAAGACGCTGGTGAACATGTTGAGGCCGTCGACGCTGAGCACCGCGCGGCACAGCACCGGCCCGAAGGGCCAGTGGCGCAGGGCGGCCGACGAGGCCACGAACGGCACGCTCAGCATGAACAGCTCGTCCGCGATGGCCAGGTTGAGCAGGTAGATGTTGGTGGCCGTCTTCATCTTGGCGTAGCGAAGGATCACGAAGATGACCAGGGCGTTGCCCACCAGGCCCAGTAGGCACACCAGCGCGTAGATACACTGGATGGTGACCATGCCCGCCGCCCCCGAGCCCCCTGTCCCCGCCGCCACCGCATCTTCTGCGGGAGCCTGGCTGGCGTTGGCTGCGGGGGGCCAGGCCGTCTCCAGCCCCTCCTCTCCCTCAGGGGGCAGCGTCGCGGGGGCGCTCATGCCCGGGGGTGCCGGGCCCCGGCGGCAGAGCGACACAGAGCGAGCGCAGCGCGAGAGACCGCGGGCGGCCGGTGGGGCGGGGTGTCGCGCGCAGACGCGTGGCTCTCAGCCTGCTCCGCCTAAATAGCGGGTGGCGGGCGCCCGGGAGCGCAGCCAATCCCTGCGCCGCGCGCCCACGGCCGCGGGGTCCCTGTTGCTTCACACCGGCCCGGGCCCCTCCGTACCCCCACTCCGGGGTGCCAGTGCCCCGCCTCGCCCCGCCCCGCCCTGGTCCTCCGACCCGTTTCCCCACCTCGGCCGCCCCCGCCCCGCTGCAGACGCCACCCGCTCCCCCTGCGGCACCGCCCCGGCGACACGCCCCCTCCGCCCCCAGCCGACCGGCCGCTTCGCTCTGCTCCGCCACCCAGGGTCACAGATCCTGTCTTCTCCAGCCCCCAGGCGTCCACTCCCCTGCCCCGCTCCCTGGGACTGCAGCCGCGGGGTCGGGGGTCTCCGAGTCCTCCGTTTGGGTAAAGAGGGGCCGGGATTGGCCCCGGACCACCCGGAACACCCGGAGCCAATTGCCGCACACTGGCCATCCTCTCCCCCGCCCCTTCAATCCTCGCGACGACCTGTCCCATCATTAGACCCACATTATACAGGCGAACCTGAGGCTCCCTCCGTGTGGTGCTGAATTCCAGGCCGTCAGGGGGCCCCAGTTTTTCCTGCTTCTCCCGCACCTTCCCCCTCCCCCACCGACCCTGACAATTGGATCTGGGGCCTTTTCACTTAGTTTTCCGAGGGGTTGAGGTGTGGTGGCTGCAGGGAATGGGGGTGGGCAGGCGCAGGTAGAGATGCCACGGAAGAAAGCCAACCTGGGCGCTCCGTGCGCGGGCTCCACGTGAGAAGACAGTGGCAGGTGCTAGAGCCGGACGCCTGGGAACCCGCACTTTGTGACCCTGCCAGTCACCCACGTGGGGGCTCCAGCCCAGGTCTCTGAAATGTGCCTGCCTAAGGGGGTAGCGGGGAAGCGTTGAGGTTCCTGCCTGGGTTTCCCCCTCCCCCAAAACTCCAGGGACTGTGAGCTCACGGGGCGGAACCTCCGCAGGCAGCCCCCAAGCCAGCCCTGGCTCCCTAGCTGTCCCGGGTGCGGCGGAAGTCCTGAAGTGGCGGTTTGTCTTGGAAAATTATTCTCAAGGTATCGCTGACTTTTAGGGGCCCGGCTGGCTTTAACCCCACCTTTGTGAGGCGGTGGCCTCCTCCTACCTTCAACACAGCCCCCAGAAAGGCCTCTGGCGAGTTTGGAAGTGGCCTCCCTCCTGGGCTGGGTCCAGTTCTCAGGCTGGGTGGCTCGGGGTGGGGGAAGCGTAAGGATGCTTGAGGCCAACCACAGGTGCCCTTTCCCAGAAAGGGGTTGGAGGCTGCCCCTGCTCTTCGCCCAGGCTTGGGATGGGGGTGTGGCGTGGTCGGCGCTGGTGCAGCTCCGTAGTTGACACAGCCGGTCTCCAGTTTCTGCCACCCAAGCGGACTCCTCGGGAATATTTGGCCTGGCACTTCTCCACCCCTTTATGTGCACTCTCTGAGTTGGTCTGTCCTTTCCTCTGGTCTCATTGACATCATTGTCCCTAAGGGAGAGACCCTTCTCCCAGAAAGGGCAAGATGACACCTTTGTCATTTTAGATGATGCCAGTGTTTAGTGGAAGGGAACAAGGGGAGCCTCAGATTTGGGTGGGAGGAGGAGTATGGGGGCTTTTTCCTTTACTCTTGGACTTAGGGAGACCCTTAAACGGCCCCTTAGCAGACAGCCTCCTCTGGGACCAAGGCAGAGGTGCTGGGAGCTGTCCCATCTTGCTGGACTCCTCTTTTCTGCTGTTCTCTCTGCCCACCCAATGCTCAGCCCCCTCCCTGTCCTGAAAAGGTATTTCCTGTTGTCCTGCCTAAAGTGTGAGGCTTTGGAATCTTCCCCATTTCTACTTTAGAGTGTTTTCCTGATCCTGCCCACCCCCTAGCACACACATGTACACACACCTAAAAGCAAAGTAAGCTAGATTTAATAAGATAAACACGTGCTTCTGCTTCCATGGTTATTGGACAGACATGGTAAGCAGTTCATGTTAATGAACTTGATGGATGTAATATCATGAACATCCGAAACCAGCACTTCTGGAGTCCCAGGGAGCGGGGGCACAGGTCACTCATTTATTTGTTCATTCAATCAACAAACGATAATCAGGAGACTCTGTCCCATGCCCAGCACTGCCATGGAGCAGCATTCAAGGCAATGCGTCGTCTGCCTCAGTGTGAGATGACAGCCCACTGTGTACAGAGCTACTGGGCCCCTGTGACTTTCACACCACCTGGCAGAAGAGCAAAGACAAAGTGCTTAGGATTGTAGGAGAAGGGCAGGAGTGGGAGGGGATTGCAGGGAAGACACAGAACAGGGTTCTGCTATGGCAGTGAGAGGCAGGGTGGCTTCCAGGGCAGGTGCTGCCAGGGGCCTGGGACAGGAGGCCCAGGTGGGCGAGAGGTGTCTGTAGTGTGGAGTGCCTGCCGGGAGTGTGGAGAGGAAGGTGCTGAGGCTGCAAAGGCTTGAGAGAGCCTTGCATGCCCAGTGGAGGCCTGGGGCCGTCATGGAAGCATGGAAATGCAGAGGGTGCGGGTAAGCCGGGTGTCAGGGTCAGAACATGGATCTGTCTGGCTCCCTGGCTGCTGGCATAGAACAGTGGAGGGCCCAGGTCTGTGAGATCTGCACAAGGAATCCTTTGGGGCAATATTGCAGGCAAGAGCTAGTGTTGTGCCGAGGCTGCTGCCGCAGGGAGCAGAGCGGGACATGCCAGGCGCTCAGGCACACGCTCTGGGCGGAGCAGGGAGCATTGCAGTGTAGCCTAGCATAAGACTACTGGCCTTGAGCCTAGGCCGCCTGGTTCAAATCCCAGCTTCACCTCTTATGCAGCTTTGGGCAAGATCTCCAAACTCTTTATGCCTCAGTTTCCCCATTTGGAAAGTGGGTAACTACCTTGTGAGGTGCTGTGAGGATCTGCCACATCAGGATGCGTGCAAAGACTGGGAGAGTACGCAGCCCTGTGGTCAGTTCGCCCGGTCATTTCTTTTTTGACACTTCTAAGGGTGGCTTTAAAGGTAGAATCTGAATGATGAGACTAAAAGGAGGTCCCCTGCTCCCATACCGCAGGACATGAGGGCAAAGGGCAAAGGGGAAGGGGTGATGTGGGCCATTCATGGTCCATCCTGGATGACTGTTTTTGTTTTTGTTGTTAGCTGTACGTAGGTTTCAATTTACAGTCTTTTCACATCTAACTTGTATTTAAAGCAATCCTGACACGTGGGAAAAGTGTGAATGCTGTCCCCACTTTGTCCAAATGACCAGAACCGAGCAAGCTTCGGTGATAGCCTGACCCTTATTCTGTCCCCAGCTCACACCTTGGTGATGGCTGTGCTCAACCAGCTCCTTTGGAGAGCAAAAGGAGGCTCTAGCAGTCACCCCCCCGCCTGGAGCAGCACGGGTAACCCTGGCTATTCCAGCCAAACCAGGACAAATGGATTCTCTAATCATGCAGACTTTCCATTTTAATTTATTTATTACTACATTAAGTGGTTTTTATGAATATATTATAATTTTTAATCAGAAGAAAAAGATTTGAAAAGTAGGCACCAAGTTAACTTCCAAGGGGTTGATGCTTCTATTTTCAAAACATTTTCTGGACTAGAGTTTTGCAATGGTGAACACGAGGTGTGCATTTCACCCATAACCCCAGGAGCTGCTGGGGGTTGCTCTGAAATGTCCTTTGTGTCCAAGGAGAGTGGGGACCACTCTGTTTACAACACATCCTCCCGAGACTTGTGTGTTCAGGAAGGAATTAGAGAAGAATTTGAGACATGGATCAATCAAGCACACGGGTGTTTGGCCCTTCCCAAAGTGACAGGGTGTTTGGCCCCTCCCGAAGTGATAGGGGGTACACAGGGCTGTAGGGAATATGACCCTTTTCCTGACCCCCCATCCGGCATTTCTACTTCACCCTCAAATTCCACTAAGCCTCGAACTCTGAGCCCATGTCAGATGTGGGGTTCAGGGATTGGGGAGGGCATCTTAGGTGCTAAAAATTGTACAATAAGGAAAACAAAGTTGTGTTGATACCAAGAGGCCCCTTTCTCAGCAGAGCCCCATCCCAATGACAGATTCTCCTGAAGGTGGAGAATGGGAGATTAGGAGATTCAGGTCTGATATGAGAATTCTTTCCTAAAGTCAAGAGAAAAATCATGAGGCTGAGTTAGTTGGAGTTTGATTCTGCTGGCAGTGTGAGGTGGGGGGGGGGGTGAGTTCTGAATCTGGAGGCAGTGTAGCATGCTGGGACTGCTTTGGTGTGAATCCTGGCTTCACTGCATACCTGCTGTGTGGCCTTGGGCAAGTCACTTAACCTCTCTGTGCCTTCCTGCCCTGTAAAATGGTATTAATCCTAGCTCCATCACAGGTGGGCTGTTGTACAGTTGACAGACAGGAAGCAGTTAGAACAGCGTCTGGCACTGGTGAGCTCTACATGTGTTTCTTATTATTAACGCCCCAAGCCAAGGCTCTGGTACTTGTTCGAATCTCCTGTGTGCACCTGCTTTTGCCCCTTAATATGCTGATGTTAAACAGCGTATCCCGTTTGTCAGAGTGTCTTTCCCGGAACGTGCTAGTTGTTGGATTGTGACAACAGAAGAGGAGGTCCAGTCCTGCCCTAGTGCATAGGACATGGAACTGGCCCAGCCCCAGCTTCCGGAAACTCACTTCCCTGAGTGCCAGGCCCCCTCTGCACATGGGGTTTGCAGGCCAGGCTGCATGTTGGAATCACCTGGAAGCTGCACAGACACTGAGGCCTGGGCCTGTCGTCCTCAGAGACTGTGAGTTCATTAGCACGGAGAGGGCCCAGGCATCCACATATTTTGAAGCCTCCCAGGTACTTCCAAAGTGCATGGATATAGCCCTTAGTTAGATAGAGGGACAGACAGGCAGGCAGCCTGGGGACCACAGTGTACAGCTATTACTGTGCCTCCAGGAGGCCTGGAAAAAGAGTCAGGAGAAATGTCAGGAGAGCCAAAAACAGACCCCTCTGCTCAGAGGGGCAGGAAGCCAGAGATGGGGGAGGAGCAGCCGGGGGCCCCAGGGCAGCTGGGTACCCCTGTCTCTCCCAGGACACTAAATTTGCACCCAAAGGTGGAATTATCCACTACCTTTCTCCACCAGGAGAGGAGACCCAGAGAAACACGCACGCTGAGCACAAGTGCTGGAAAGTGAAGTTTGTTGAGAAGATTCTTTCCAGCCGGCCGGCCAGCCGCTGTGCTGTAGGACGTGCACCCTGGGGCCTGCTTCTGCTCTGCTGATGGCATGCCTGGCGTCAGGCCCACACCGCTCCCCGGCACGTTGTCAGGAGCGGTGTGGAGCCCGAGCTGGATCCAAGGGGCCTTTTCCTCCAGGTGAGGAAAGGACCCAGCACAGGCCCAGCTGGGCCCAGCTGCCGGGAGGGCTGTGGAGTTTCCAGGCAGTGATGACAGCGTGAGCCAGGGCCGGGACAGCACCCCCAAGCCGAGAGGAGCAGCTCCTTTGTTAGCGACTTGAATCCTTTGCCTCCTCTCTCCTACTTCAGATGTGCCACCGAAGGAGCTCAGGAAATTTCACCCCAAAATATGACTCCTTGGTATAAAGAGTATTTTGAATTAAAGGCCCTTAGAGATCCACAGGCATTGGAAGGGGTTCTCCCTCTGTCTGCATAAACCAGCCAGGGCCCATCAAAAAGAACAATTAATTTCCCTTCCTCTCCCTGTTATCTCAATATATTGCAGGAAAGAAGATCAAGGATGCAACCAGACCTGGCCCAAATCATTTTAAATATGATACCTATCTCTCAGGTTAATTTAATTTGCAAAGAGAATCATTTACAAGTCAATCTGGTCCTCCATCCCTTCATTCTCCCAAGTGTCTATACAACCCCCCCCCCCAGTAACCATTTGTTGCCCCTCAACAGAATTATTTGTATTCCTCATTTCCCCTCCTCTCTAAAATGAGGTCATATAAATATATGGCCCCCATTGGGATATTGGGTAACCAATCTGTGATTCTCCCCACGTGCAAGGTAAGTAAATCTCTTTCTCTTATTAACCTGCCTTATTGTGAGTTGGTATTTCAGCAAACCTTCCCAGGCAAGTTTCCTTCACCTCCACACTGCTCAGGCTTGCAGGCACTTGCTACCTTGAACTAACCTCAGAGCCTCTGTCCCATAGGTCAGGGGGACGCAGTTTCTCCTGCAAATAGCCATGCATCAAGGGGAGACTTGGCTCTGGGCAGCAATGACAGCTGTCCCTGAGAGCTCCCTATCACCTGCTGCTGTAGAAAATCCTCTGAGCTGCTCTCAGCAGCTCTGAGTGGCTTTGACCAGTTCTATCATGGAGCACATTAAAGGCGTGATTTACCCAGGGCTAAGCGCAGGGCATTGCCAGAAGTGATTTACACTAAGCGATCCCCAACCTTTTTGGCACCGAGGACCGGTTTCATGGGAGACAATTTTTTTCACAGATGGGGGAGGCGTGGGGAAGATGGTTTCAGGATGATCCAAGCACATTACATTTATGGTGCAGTCAAACCTCCCTGCTAATGATAATCTGTGTTTGCCGCCGCTCCCCAGAGCTAGCATCACCGCCTCAGCTCCACCTAGATCATTAGGCAGTAGATTCTCAAAGGGAGCAGGCAACTGAGCCCCCTCGCATGAGCAGTTTACAGTAGGGTTCACACTCCTATAAGAAAGAATCTAATGCTGCCACTGACCTGACAGGAGGCGGGCTGCAAATACGGACGAAGCTTTGCTTGCTCACCTGCCACTCCCCTCCTGCCGTGCAGCCAGGTTTCTAACAGGCCACCGACTGGCACCAGTTCACAGCCCGGGAGTTGGCTACTGCAGATTTATACCGTGTCCTCTGTGGATCAGGAAAGCATCTTCAGATTCCTTCAAATACAGATTATCATTAGCAGAGAGGTTTGCCTGCACAAGAAATGTAATGCGCTTGTATCATCCGGGCGCATCTACTTCCGAAGACCCTACTCTTACACTAAATTTAAGGGTGAGGGCTTCCTTAACATGTGATTACTTATTAACTGATTTCCTTTAAAGAAATGGAACCTAAAATCGTATGAGATAAAGGAAGAGTCAGCATGAAAAAGGCACAAGTCTGGGATAGGTAACATTGGCACGATGTTTACAAAGTATCCAAATTATGTAGACTCTGCTGTTAACCCTTTGGAGAACAGGGGCCACAGCCCACTGGAGGAGATGCGAGTGGCATTCTGTTCTTCGGAAGTTGTTTCCAGACTGTCTCAGCACCTGGGCCTTATGGCTTTGTGTATAGAAAGAGAATGAGCTGGAAAGCAGAAAGCAAGGGTTTTAATTCTGAACCTTCTACTTACTGGGGGGTGAGCTGGGATAAGCAATGGTTCTCTGAGTGTGAACTTAGATGAGCAGTGGTTCTGAGTGTGGGCTGGGGTGGGCAGTGGTTCTCAGGGCGTGGCCCTGGACCCTGGACCTGCAGCATCAGTGTCACCTGCTAGTGTGACAGGTAAGGGTCTGAAAAAGGGCAACATGTTTTACGAGTTGTCTTTTTAAAACCTCTCACCCTTTTTGAGGAATTAAAACCTGCTTTCCTGCCTGAGGCCAGTAATCAGAGGGGCAGGGGAATGTTCTCTGTTCTTTGTTTTCTAGTATCTAAAACCACAGGAGATGGCTCAGCAGAATTATCTGGACAGAGGTCATGAGATCATCTTCACTGGAGTTGCTATAGTTAAACAGCAATAGCCTGAAAACCCCCTTTAGAAACCCTGTATTTTTGCTTAAAGGGGGACTATGATTCTTTAAGACGGGAGTCTGCCATCCTCCTCATTTGCTGGCAAATGAATAAACTCCTCTTTCCTTTTCCTCAAACCACTTGTCCTCATTCTTCATTGGCTTTCAGTAACATTAGAAGTGCACATCTTGGGGCTCACCCAGACCTCTTAAACTGTTGACACTCAGGGTGCAGTCCAGTTGTCTGTGTGACTCTGATGTTACACAGATTGACGCTCAAGTCCGACAGCCTCTGGCTTAGCTCTCTGAGCCTGGCTTTCCTCATCTGGCTTTCCACTCCCCAGAGTTGTGAAAGAGCGTCAAGAAAGAGGATTTTCTGTGAATGCTTTCTGAAATCTCTGGGCCAGTGCTGGCCACATGGGCTAGAGAGCACTTGACATGTGGTGAGTTCAAACGAAGAGATGCTGTGTCACGGGACTTCAAAGACTCAGGATAAACAAAAGACTGTAAAATATCTCAGTAATATTTTTTATATTGATTGCATATTGAAATGATACATTTTTAATATATATAGAGGTAAAATAAAGTATATTATAAAATGGATTTTACCTGTTTCTTTTTATTTTCTTAACTGTGGCTACTAGAAATTTTAAATTGCATTTGTGCCTCACATTATATTTCTGCAGCATTATAAGCCTACAGGACATTATTACTCCTATAGAGATGCTGCCCGGGGTCATAAACAGTGCTACTATCATGCTGGCCTTGTGCTGCCGAAACAGTATCCACTAAACCCCTCTGGCTCTTTGAATTTAAGTTAATTAACGTCAAAAAATTAAATTAAATTTCTCAGCACATTAACTATATTTGAAGTGCTCAGTAGCTGCACGCAACTGTGGCCACCGTGCCAGACAGTGCTGACCTGGGAAGCTTCCATCACAATGCAAAGTAGAGCCGTCAGACCCCAGGGTTCCAGTCTGGCTTTGGCAGTTTCAGTCTCTGTTACATGCCTCCCAACCTCCCCTGCTGCTTTTTCCTTGTGGGCAGGTCTCTGATTTTATTAATTACTGCATTTTAAATGCACTCGTGTGCTCAAGTTGGTTTCCTCCCTGGAATCTGAGATTGCTTTAAGGGTGGGCATGGAGGCCCCAACTCGGGCCAATGAGACTTTGGGGGAGGTCTGCAGGAAAGGCTTGGCTCTTGCTCTGGGGAGATATTACGCTTGGAGGAGCTGCAGCTGCCTTGTGACCATGAGGTGGAAAGCTTGTGCAGTGTGATAGCCACTGTGTTGAAGATGGTAGGGTAGACGGCAGGAAGCAACATGGTGAGAGCTGATGATAAGGCAACCAACTTGAATTTCTTTATATGCGGGATGATCTACATTCTTGTTTTATTGTGTTTAGTTGTGTTTTCTGTTACTTGCAGCCCAAAACACTCTAACCTGTTGTCCTCGGGTAAGTCACTGTCTGTTTGAAGCTTCAGTTTTCTCATCTGTAAGAGAAGAGCACAAGAGTTCTTACCTTGTCAACAATGAGATAATGTGATGATAAGAATAGCAGACGTTCATGTTGCACTTCCTGCATACTGCACCCTGTTCATCTATGAGTTCATGTAAATGAATTGACTCATTTAACGTACATAAAAGGCTTAGCATAGGATTCTGAACCTTATATGTTCTCAGACTCATCCTTGCGATCATCATAATTGCAGAAATCATGGTATTAATTCAGACCTTCTGTTCTGAGACATTTACTAATAGTGAAAAATAGCCTTTCCTGTGCTCCTTTTGCCATGCCATGAGGAAAATTACAGAAGCATTTGAAAACTGTTTCGGAAATGCAAATCCTCTCACAATTGAATGGCACAGGAATCATTGCATAGAAAATGTTGCCTTTCCAGTGTTCAGGGTATAATGAATATATTTAAAAATAGATTCACTAAAAGATTTTGCAAATCTATTTGGAAGCTAAAAGAACTAAAAGCGTTTTTCTAGATGGATTCTAAACTTCTCAGTTTAGAAATGGGTTTTGTGCTTTTTCAGTACGCTGTACTCTCTACCTATCATTCTTTCCTGCGTAGGTGGAGTATCTCCCTAGGAGAGTGGGGAAAGTTCCTCTTTCTTCCATGAGGCAGATTAATGAGAGGAAGAGGTTTATTTACCATGCACAGGGGGAGAATCACAGAGTGATTACCCAATATCTCAACAGGATCCAGAGATTTTATACCTGTCTTTTGGGGGTGGAAGGGAGATGAGAGGTATAGGTAATTCCTTTTAGGGGTAAGAAATGCTTGCTAGGGAAGATGAATGGATGGGGAAACAGATTGACTTGTAAATTAACCTGAGAAACAGGTATTATGTTTAAAATGATTTGGCGATGCGTACCATATGGGGCATGGACACGCTTGAAGCTCTGACTGTAGGTGGGGGGGGGGGAAGAAGGGAACACATGTAACCTAAACATTTGTACCCCCATAATATGCTGAAACAAAAAAAAATGATTTGGGCCTAGTCTGGTTGCATTCTTGATCTTTCCTGCAATACAGTGAGATAACAGGGAAGGAAAGGGAAGTCAATTGTTCTTTTGATGGGTCTGTCTGGTTATGCAGATAGAGGGAAAGCCCCTTCCAAGAGCTTGCTGATCTCTAAGGGCCTATAATTCAAAATGCCAAGGAGTCATATTTTGGGGTAAAATTTTTTGAGCCCCTTCAGTAGTCTATTTCTTGACTGTCTGTCAAGGACTATAAAGGGCTGAAGATTTACCCTACTTGAAAGCTAATCTCACGGATGCTGGCCAAAGGCAGGAGACTCCTGGGTCAGAGATTGAGGGCTGCTTTACTCAGGGTACAGAGGGCATGGTCACCCATTCCCCTTGCCCTCATGGTAGGGAGGTGGGGTCAGGTAGATGCTGCACATACTATGGGTTTATATCATAAACTCAAGAGCCCTGAGTTTAAGAAATCTTAATCTTACAAAGGTCTGATAGCTGACCTGCCCAACCTTTGCCCCAGTGGGAAGTATTATCTTTATTTTCCTGATCAGAAAACAAATCTTCCCTCTGCCCCAAAGAAATATTATCTGTTTCCTAAGACTACTGCTATACAAACATCCTTGAAAAGATAGTTCAAGGCAAAGGCTGTCAGAGCCACAGAAATGGGACAGGCCCAGAAGAATTTTCTCCCAGCACTCCCCAGTATAGTGGAAACCCCATGGTCACTGTCACCTCTACCATACTCCTCAAGTGTACCCTATTTTTATCTGTGCAGATCCCCTCACTGTATTTGCATTTGGCTCTAAGCTGCCCCCATATCCCAAGTATTACCTCTTGGTGGTCCACGGCTTTCTAAATAAATTATTCTCAGTGGTCCAAGTTGAAATTAGTAGGGAAGTGATTGGTCCAGCACAGGCCCAGTATCCAGGCCTTGTTCAATTAGCTGGGGCTAATTGAATTGGCAATGGCATTTGACACACTTTGGCCACCCTCTGGAGATGATGGGTAAGGACAGGGAGACAGGTTTAGCAAAGGCTCATTCAACAAACATTTACTGCTTAACTGGTATCATAGTCGTTAGTAGCAGTAGTCTCTTTAGAAATCTTGTAAATCACTTATCTTTAAAAAAAAGTCATCAAATATGACTCAAATAACTTCAGCAGAAAACAGTCACCATAATACAGTCATTTAATTATATGTCTACAAATTCTGAATATTCAGAAAAGTGGATTGTGCCATGCAGCTGCATGTACTCAGAGCAGTGCTTGACAGCTTCTTTTATTGCTAATGGCTTGCTGGGTTTATGCTCTTTGGAAAGTGCCAGAATCATTTGTACTGTCACTGAAATGTGCTGTTTATGTAAACCCTACTTAGAAAAACAGAACAGCAATTGCAAACCAAGCCAGCAGCTAGAGGAAGCGCAGCCCAGTGGGAAGGGTGTCCTGGGAGAAAGCAATGCTCCTTGCATCTGCCCTGCAGGGTGTCCCTCTGTGCCATTCTGCTGAATGTAAACAAGGGGTAGGACTAGCCAGGCATGGCCTCATGCTATGATCACCCTCCTCAGTGCAATCCCTCCAGTCTTCCAACCATCACCTCTCAGAAAGAACAGGCTCTGATCTTGTGAATTTCTGCTTTTGTGTTGGATGAGTTTCCATTCCCCGGGATACTTCATGGATTTATTTGCATTTTAATTATTCTCTCTTAATAAAATGAACGAGCTGTCAGAGAAGCATGACTCAAGTTTGGTCAAGACAAAGCAAGAGATAAGAAATGGGCAGCTTTGAGTGCTCGGTCAGAGCTAGTCTCTAGTTCACAATATGTCAAAACCCAGCATTAAAGGGGAAGCTTGAGGGCGTGGGGAGCTGGGCCTGTTTCCTTTGCCCTTGGGATTATCTGGACCCCTCTGGCTCCCTGCCCTGCTCCTATAACTGGGGAGTCCTGCATCCCATGACCCCTACCCACCAGTCAACCCCTTCCACGCAGATTTCATCACACGCTGAGCACCAAGCCTGCCTTCTCCCAAACACACGCCAGGACTGGCTTCCGGCCTTGCCCTGTGCCTGAGTCCCCACCTTGCAGCCCTGACATGAGGCTGTTTCCTCTCTCCTGTGTGCTGCTCCTGGGTGTGGGAACTCCATTCCTCAAACAGGGGCTTTCTGCCTTGTATCTGCACCGTCTGTCTAGAACTGGGGTCCTTGGCCATTCATTCATTCATTCATTCATCCATCCATCTAGGATTTCGTAAGCTCAGACATCAGATAAAGCATTTTGAGAGAAACAGCGATGAAAACAAACTCCTGGCTTCTACTTCTCTTGAGACCCCACAATCCACTGTGGGGGTAGAGACAGGCAGGTAAGCAAAGAACTCCCCTAGCACACCAAGGGCCCAGGCAGAGCCGGGTCAATGATTTAGGGAGCAGGGAGGAAGGAGCTTCTTAGCTTGGGGCCTGGGGCAGACTTCGCTGTGGGAGATAGCTTGAGAATCAGAGAAGGAGGGCAGGGATGGAGCCGCGTGGGTAGGGGGCAATCCAAGGACTTGAGTTTCTCCATGAGCTAGAGCAGAGCACCGTCTCTTCATCTCCCCTCTCCTTCCCCTTCTGGTCCCCACAGGTGCCTTATAGGAGGACATTTCTCCCCATCACTTTGGCAAAGAGAGTTGGATTCTGGGTGGATGCCTGGACTGGAGAATCTTCAACCGTTCACTTTTGTCCGTATAATTCAATATGTCTAGAAAAGTGCACACAGAGGCATGCTCAGAGGAAAAGAAGGTGTGTTTTAGGTCTCCATGTGCACTCTCTTCTCTGCCTACCCCCTGGAAGCTGGGCTGCAGAACGTGGGGAGTGACGATCATGTTCAAAGGCAGCATCTGGAACAACCCCAGGAGGTGTGTTTTCATAGCATTAGAAGCAATTACACCAGCAGGTTCCAACTCTTCTGTTTTGGTAACAAAATTCATGCTAAAAATAAATATTTCCTGAGTGACTGACTTGACACTAATCGTGCAGAGGCTGGGAATGGAGCTATCCACTTTCCTTTTGAACAACACTCCTCTGATGAGCCCAACGTGCTTGGTTAATGCAGGTTCTGGGGCCCAACGCTGACTTGAGAACTCAGGGAGAGATGGGGACTTGTGGCCTGGGATCTGTATTTTTAACACAACTCCTGGGATCTGCATTTTTAACACAACTCCCCAGATGATTCCAGTACGAACCAAAATGTGAGAGTCTTGCTCTGAAAAATGGGTAAAAGGGCAGTGTAAAGGAGATCAGAAACTGTCACAGCTGATCCTCGAAGCAGCCCTGCGAAGGGTTCATAACAGGAACTCTCAGAAGCGAATGCATGTCTCTTGGATTTTCTTGTTAGAGTGCAGATTCCTGGGCCCACTTAGCTCCAGAGTCTGGAGCTAAGTGCATATTCATAAACATTCCCATTACTTATAAATGTGGACAAGATGATGATTTTGGAGCAGAGCAGATAGAATGGATTTGCAGTATTCTCAACATCATAAACCTTTTTCTAAAAAAAAAATCTGAGCTCCATGATTTGAATGAGGTGATTTCTATAGCCAACATTAAACAACAGTGATGTGAGGAGCTGGAGGCCACAGCGGACTTTGAGATGGTGGCCATGAACTTCTCAGGTTTAGCCCGCAGGACAGGATAACTCCCAGAAAAAGAAATCCCCTGTTTGGGCAGGTCGCTGCTAGACATCATCATTTTAAAGACCACCAGGCCACTGGTTCTCAAAGTGGGATCCCTGGACCAGCAGCATAAGCATCCCTTTGCACCCCAGATAAATGCAGATTCTGGGCTCCAAACTCCATGCTCTGGCTCTGAATCATTCACTCTGGGGGCCCAGGAAGCTGTCTGACATCCCCTCTAGAAGATTCTGCTGGTGCTCTAGTTTGAGAGCCTGTGTTCTTGACTTTGGTGGACAGTCGGTGTCTTCTGATTGGATGGAGACCCCAAATCCGCCTCCCTCCTCCTACCACCAGCAGCAGCACCCAAGCCATCCTGCAACCTACATGCCCATATTTCCTTGACATCCAACTGCCACCATTTTTGGAGGATTCAAATGAAGCTCTTTGTCTTTTATGGGGCAGAAATGTTCTCTAAAGTATATAGTAACATTCTGGGTTGATGCAAGATGAAGTGACAGAATTTCACTTTTAGAAAATAGTAGCTTTTCTATGAAGAGACCTGGTGAGCACCACCTTAAACCAAGTGATGGAATCTCAAATCAGCAACACCGGGACAGACCAGCTAACATAACACCTGATGTGATGCCCCGATGGGAACAGAAGTCACGTCTGTGGCATTACTGCCCAAATGGATTCTTTAGGAAGCATCAGGCAGACCCAAACCGAGTTATGCTGTCCTGCAGCATAACTGACTTATATTCTCCAAAAAACATGAAGGTCTAGGAGCACAGTGAAGAGCGAGGGGGCTGTTCCAGACCAAAGAGATGCAAGGGCACTGACTGCACAGTGAATGCCTGAGTGGTCTTGTGTTGGATGCTGGACAAGGAGGGGGACACGAAGGCATCCCTGGGACAATTGCTGGCATTTAATGTGGTTGTGGATTTGATAGTAGTACAGTTTAATGTTAAATGTCCCGATTTTGATTATTGTACTATGGTTATGTAAGGGAATGTTCATGTTCTCAAGGAAAAAAAAAAAAACATTTAAATGTTTAGGGAGTATGTCTGTAGGATGTTGTAACTTATTCTCAAATTATGTATTTATTTATTTTTTTTATTTATTAGAGGCAGGGTCTTGCTCTGTTGCCCAGGGTGGAGTGCAGTGGCATGATACAGCTCACTGCAGCTTCAAACTCCTGGGCTCAAGGGATCCTCTTTCCTCAGCCTCCTGAGTAGCCGGGACTATAGGCGGGTGCCACCACATCCGGATAATTTTTGATTTTGTTTTTGTAGAGATGGGGTCTCACTATCTTGCCCAGCCTGGCTTCAAACTCCTGGCCTCAAGTGATCCTCCCACCTTAGCCTCCCAAAGCACTGGTATTACAGGGTGAACTACCTTTCCTGGATTTACCCTCAAATAATTTAGAAGGGGAGTTAGAGAGAATGATAATGGGGTGAAATGTAAACATTTAATCTGGGAAAAGGGTATATGGAAGTCTTTGAACTATTGTTACAACTTTTCTGTGGAAATTTACTAAAAGGACTGTGTATAGATATATAGAAAGAATATTCAAGTCACTAACAGTAATTTTTGAGTAGTGGGATTATGGGTGGTATTTCTTTTTTTTTTTTAAAGAAAAAATCTGTTTCCCCTCAAATATTCTATAATAAGTATGACCTATACTTGAAAAGAGAGCAGAATAAAGGAAATGAAAAAAGTGGCTCTTTCTTTTCATACTTTCTTCAATGTAGTATGCTGAAAGAAAGGTTTAGAAGGCTGGAACAGGACGTGAAGTCCCCACCACCCCCATCCATTGCTCACCCTCTTCAGCCACCACCCCCTGAAGCTGGGAGTGTCCTGGGGCTCCTGCATTTTCTCTTTTTTCTGCTGGCTGGAAGGTGCCATGTTTTGTTGTTCTTTCTTCCATGTCTGCTCTTCCAAAGGATAGGCAATCTCTTCGAGTGAGAAACACAAGAACCACCTGTGACAGTCGATCACAGGAATTGAGTCATTCTCCTCATACCAACTAAAACGGAGTCCAGAAGCTGGGAGGAAAAAACACTCAGTATACACAGCCCTGCTCCAAGGATGTAATTCTCTGAAAGCTGGGCTGCTGAAACTGCTTGCTGTAACCTGAAACCGGTTTTACATACCAGTTGCTAAAATGACCTGCTGCAGCTCTGAGACTCATTTTACCCACTGCCTTTGCTCACCAATTGGAACTCAGTGGTGCCAATGAAGTTTCTCACAGAGCAATATGTAACGTTCCTCTTTGCTGTAAAACCTCCAACTTTCCCTTTGTTCTTTGGACATTCTGAAGACCACAGAATCTTCGTGTGCACCCTGAATTGCAATTCTTTCTTCCCAAAAGAGGTGCTAAATTTAGAGATTCATCTCTGCATTTTTGTTTTGATTTCAAAAAATAGGACAAAACTATACATTTAACTAATTCGACCACTGATGAGACCATTTACTGCCTCAGCCCCTTTATTTTCGGAAGCTCTAATTTTTCCAGGCCCTAGTCTACTGATAATATCTGTCCCCCACACAAAATTGTTAATAGTATGTTCCCAGCAGTTATCCTATCTAAAGGACACTCTTTCTCCTATCCTGCAGCTGCTTGCTCCTTTGTCCTGCCATGGGTGAGGTCACCTGGCCTTCAGGGAGGCACTAAATTACCTTCCTTTTGCTTTGCCTGCCTGGCTAAGCATCTTGAGGTATTATGTAGATACTTATCTTTTCTGGTAATTTTAGCATTGTTACCATGTGCAGATCAGGACAATACTTTGCAGATGCCAAGCATGCAAGATAATGGCTGTTATTTTAAGGATCTTCCTCCTCTGCAAATACAGTTACTGAGATAACACAGGCAGATCACAGAGGGACTCAGGACAATGAGCTTGGTTTTGGACACATAAACAGTACAATATAAGGGAGTCTCTTGATTAGCTTGAAGTGCAGTGGGGTGGAATCAGGACCTTAGATCTCTGCCAAGGGTGGTCAATGCACTCCATTTTCCTTCCAAACAATGGGTGGTGAGCCTGAAGGAAATGCTTCTAGAAAAGCTCTCTGCTGAGCTAGAACGCCCTGTCCTTGTCTTAAAGGGCCAGAGCCGAGGCTCTCCCCAACCACTTTTTTTTAATTCTCCCATGTGTATTTCTTCGTTGGTTTTTTTAAAGATATATTTACTACTGCTTTGCCAGTTGTTAAAAATAACGCAATTTCTTAGAAATACCTGTTTATATTTGCAGAACTCTGTGCTAGTGTTCAAGAGCAGACTCTCAATAGTGACAGCTGTAAAACACACTCTAGTTAATAAAACCAAGACCTTTTGGTCATGAAAGACCTGCTGTGGCCCATGGCACCTTTGTTCAATAAATACCTGTTGAAGTAAGTAAATCATTGGATGTCTAACCAACTACTATGAGCTGCGCTGAGGCCTCGCTCCCTCTTGCAGAGCCGAGATTTCCAGATTCCACGGAGTAGCAGAGACCTCTGCAGCCCTCCTGGGAAATGTACTCTTGTGTGTGAAGTTGCTTCACCAGCTGGGAGCAAGTCAGAAATGCAGACCCTCCGGCCCCACCCCGAAAGTCTGATTCAGAATCTGCATTTTAACAGGATCCCAAGGGGATCTGAGCTCAGTTCCTGAAAGAATGCAGCCTGGGGTGTAGGCGTGCCTGCAATTCCACAGGGCCCAAGCACTTTCCAGTCTGCAGTGGGGAGGAGGAGGGGTGACCTAGAAAGGCTTGGTGACAGGATAGAGGTCCAGTGTTCTTTAAGATCACATTTTAGAAATGATACCCATTTTATGTTTGTTTAGGAAGGATATTGTTTGGAGGAGACTTGTGCATCATCTGTTCTGGAGCAAGGATGAGGAACGTGTGCCAGACACCGCCAGGCATGGTAGGCGTGTGCGTGTGTGTGTGTTCGTGTGCGCGTATACACAGAGCCATGCATATGTATCTGGATATGCAGGTTTGAGGGGAAACTTGCCCCTTCCTCCAAAAGTTGGCTGAAAGATCATCTCACAAATAAGGCAGATTAATAAGAGAAAGGTTTATTTATCATGCTCATGGGGAGAATCACAGAATGATTGTTGAACATCCCAATGGGATTCAGATATATATCTATATACATATATAGATATATATATTTTTAAAGACACATTTATTCAGCGTCATAATTACACTATTACATTTAGCAATCAACAGCATGGGTGCAAAAAAAAAATCTGCATTAAAACCCTTTGTTGGAATGCTTTCCACTTTCCACAGAACAGAAACTAAAATAACCTGTTATACAATTAGTCACAAATACAATCCTTGAGTTTTTTTGCCCATACACATGAGTATTGTCTAAAACATGTCTTCTTTATAGCAGCCAGGCCCTGCCACCACTGTGCTCGGCTGAGTTCACAAATCTGTTGTAACCCATAGCTTCCCTGTCACTTCTCAGGCTCTCCTCTCCTGCCAAGTTTTGTTTCCTGGAAGTAATTAAAATCTTCTGCCACTGTCATAGCTACTGGTACTACTGGAACCACCATAGCCACCTTGGTTTCATGGTTTGGCAAAGTATTGGCCTCCACCACCTTAGGGGCCGGAGCTTCTGCCTCCGAAATTTCTTCCCTTCATGGGTCCAAAGTTTGAAGACTGATTGTTGTAATTGCCATAATCATTGTAGCTTCCCAAACCTCCAAAATTGCTTCCATCATTACCAAATTCATTGTACTCATGCCCACTGCCACCATATCCACCACCACCACGGCTGCCACCAAAGCCACCTCGACCATTGAAGTTTCCTCCATGGCCAAAGTTGTCATTCCCATCAAAACAACCTCCAAGACCATCACCAAAGTTTCCAGAACCACTTCGACCTCTTTGGCTGGATGGAGCACTAGCCATCCCTTGCTTCCACAGGGCTTTCCTTACTTCACAGTTGTGGCCATTCACAGCATGGTATTTCTGAATGACAGTCTTATCCACAGAATCATGGTCATCAAAGGTTACAAAAGCAAAGCCCCTCTTCTTGCCAC
Source organism: Microcebus murinus (assembly GCF_040939455.1). Lineage (NCBI taxonomy): Eukaryota > Metazoa > Chordata > Mammalia > Primates > Cheirogaleidae > Microcebus > Microcebus murinus. Next base: position 45,284,045 of record NC_134119.1, on the reverse strand, counting down.
TGCCTCTGTCAGTCATGATTTCAATCACTTCAATTTTCCCATGCTGTTCAAAATAGTCTCTTAGGTGATATTCTTCAGTGTCTTCTTTAATGCCACCAACAAAGTGGGCACCTGGTTTTTGAGAATCTTCTCTGGAGACAGCTCTCTTTGGTTCCACAACTCTTCCATCCACCTTGTGCATCCGCCTCCTCCACAGTGGCATATGTGACAAAACCCAAAGCCCCTGGAGTGCTTGGTGTTTGGATCTCTCATTACCACACAGCCCATGAGCGATTCCCATCACTCAAAATGGCTCCTCAGATTCTCATTGGTCGTTTCAAAGCTCAACCCTCCAATGAAGAGCTTCCGCGGCTGTGGGGTTCTTTAGGAGACTCTGACTTAGACACAACGGCAGTGGGAAGAGAGACTTTAATGATGCTTCCTTGGCAGTGTCCATGGGCAGAAAGGCGGGATCCAGATATTTTTATACTTGCCTTTTAGAGTGGGGGGGGAATGAGGAGTGTTAGTAATTCTATTTAGGGGCAATAAATGGTTGCTAGGGAGGATGAATGGATGGGGGAACAGATTGACTTGTAAATTAACCTGAGAGACAGGTGTTATGCTTAAAAGGATTTGTGTCAGGTCTGGTTGCATTCTGTAATATATTGAGATAACAGGGAGCAAAGTCCGTTACTCTTTGATCTGTTAGTCTGGTTTAGGGAGGTAGTGGAAAGGCCCCTTCCAATGCCCTTTTTATCTGGAAGAGCCTTTAATTCAAAATATTCTTTATACCAAGGAGTCATATGTTTGGGGTGAAATTTCCTGAGCTCCTTCATTCTCTTTGTCTGGAGCTGCCCTAGAATTTTCACATAGTAAAAGTTGAGTGATGGGTGTGGAGGGAGCGATGTGTTTAGAAGTCAAGTAACAAGAGATCTGAAAAGGGAGGCAAGAACACAGATTAGAATGAGAATAAATAAGTAAAAAAGAACAGATCTAATCACATTTGCCCATACCCCATTAAACCAATCTCCCATTCCTAGGAATAGGTCCTCATTAATCTGATAGAGAATATTTACCTTCTCTTTGAAGACTTCGGTCTCCAACCCCAACCCCTGGTACCAGTCCATGGCCTGTTAGGGACTGTGCCACAGAGCTCTCCACCCCCACCTCCATCCATGGAAAAATTGTCTTCCATGAAACTTAGGAAGGGGGAGTGCACAGCAGGAGGTGAGTGACGGGCAAGCATGTTTACAGCAGCCCTCCAGAGCTCTGCCCCAATCCCAACCCTGTCCATGGAAAAATTATCTTCCATGAAACCATGATGCCAAAAAGGTTGGGGGCGGGGGACCGGTGTTTTAAGAGGTATAGATGACAGTCTGCACTCGCCCTGAGTGGCAAGCGTTTTTGCCAATAGTCACACAAGCTCCTCCATGTTGGGGTGTCAGGGCACCCAGGACACACGGTTTTGAGACACAGCAGAAGGCAGGCTGTTGACACCCAACTGAGGTGCTCCCAGGGATTGTATGGCAATATTGAACTCTTGTCCTGTTACCACGGGGAGAGTCAAAACTGCCTTTTCAATCTCACGAGTTCCAAATGCCAGGCAAAGAGTCGTGAGCACCAAAAAGAACTTAGAATCTTGATATACAAATGGTTTTTTTTTATTGCCTTTGATTTGCCAAAACTCTATGATTGGCAAAGAGGAAGGAGCAGGGAAGAGTGAAGGCGAATGGAGCAGACTTTAGTGGAGGAAACAGCCGGCATTTTGCTTGAGCAAAGTTAACTCCATTCATCTTTGCCAACCATAGGGTTTTGGCAAAGCAAAGGCAGACAGTGTTCAAACCGTACTTAAGTAAGGCAAATGCTGAGCTGTAACCAGTCCAGCCGTGTCTATACCTCAGTTCCACTCTCTGTGTGTCACTGTCTCTTTTCTGTCCATGACTCTTCACCAGCGTTGGGGTCTCTCTGAACCTGTTCTAGTTCAGCTGCCTAATTTGCGAATTGCTCTTTGCTCAATTTAACTCTATCAATTTACTTTTTATCAAAAGTGGGTTCGGAGATAGAGCTCCCAGAGATCCCAGGGGCACTGAGAGTCCGAGTGCGGGACCCGTCGTGGGACCTGCTGTCCTTTTCTCTCTCATTGCAGCTGGGCTTGGGGGTAAGTTCTCCTTAGATCCCAAAGTGCCACAGCTCTGTGTTTTGAGCTCTCTGAGTTTGTTTGAGCAAATTTTTTTATCCTAACTGGGTTGAGAAGTCACGACAGAAACTGAACTAGGTCCGGGATCAGATTAGATCTGACAATTAATGAGCTTAGATTCCAGTTACAGGCCTCAAATGTCTGACTGCGTCAGGCAGACACCAACAGTAAATGGCAACACTGCAGGGGTATAGACTCCAGCTTTCAGGAATTTGCAGAGATTTCTTTGTTCTATCCCTTTGTTCCTTTTGCTTGTGCTCTTGGGTAAGGAAAAATCATTGCCTAAGTTGATCATAGAGAGAGCTAAAGCCAAGGTTCAAGGTGAAAATAGGATCCTTAAGTTCTGAAAAACTGAGTGCTCTAGTATGCCATGCATATATAAATATTAGGCCCTGGAAACAACAAACTCTTACAGAAATGGCAAAGCCTTAATAAGGGCAAATTGTTGCCTAGCTAGTAATTGCTTAAAATAATAAAATAGGTAATTAAAAGATTGGTAGTCTGAATAAAAGAAGAGAAATATTTAAGAGCTGGCAAATAAATTCTTTAGAAGAGCTACTAGAACTGTTTCTGTCTGTATATCTATGTTTGAACCTTTAAACTAAAGTATCTTGTTTTTTGAGACGAAGTCTTCCTTTGTCACCTGGGCTAGAGTGCCGTGGTGTCAGCCTAGCTCACAGCAACCTCAAACTCCTGGGCTCAAGAGATTCTCCTGCCTCAACCTCCCGAGTAGCTGGGACTGCAGCATGCGTCACAATTCCCAGCTAATTTTTCTATTTTCAGTAGATACAGCGTCTCGCTCTTGCTCAGGCTGGTCTTGAACTCCTGACCTCAAGCTATCCTCCTGCCTCGACCTCCCAGAGTGCTAAGATTACAGGCATGAGCCACCGCACCCAGCCTTGAGTATCTTTTTAAGTGAAACCAATAAGGCTTAACCAAGGTTGTAACTTAATCAAGGAAGAAAGAGGTGCCTTTAAAGAGGTGGAGAACAATTTTTGCAAGATCCAGAAAAGTCACAAAAGCACCTCAAAGAAAGAAAAGTCTCACTTGTCATAAAAAAGATCGTGTAACCCAGAATTTTTTCCAGTCTTGTTTTCTAGGGTCCCAGTTTTTCAGCTGACCATTCATACATAAATATCTAAAAGCCTCAAATGTATCCACAAAATAAAGGAAGGCAAAAGCTATGAGCAGAAGGGAAGAGAATCAATGAACAGTGAAAGTTATACAAATATCAAACCAGAATAGGCCTATTCCCTGTCTAGGAATCAAACCCAGGCTGCTGGGGTAAAAAGCATAAAACCTTAGCCATTAGGCTATGACACAAACTGGCTTTTGCTATTATTTCTACAGGGATAGTAAGGAGTCAAAGGATTTTTATCTTGTTTTAGATCAGATATTTGCTCTTCAATTTTGTCAAGAGAATCTTTAAGGCTAGCCATAAAAATCTGTGTCTTTCTTTTAATCTAGCTTTATTAATACAAATAAGGCAATTGTTTCCAATAAGAGATCTCTAAAGTTTATTTTTAAAAAATCAGAAGTCTTTTAATTTAAAAGAACCACCTTGCGGTCGTTAATCTCAAGAGCATATTTACTGCGAAAGCGACTCAATCCAACGCCTCTTCATAGAAAACCGAGGTGGTAATTTTCCAGGTTTAGCCTGGAAAAGGCACAGAGAAGGCAGTTCCCAAGATTCCTGAAAATTCACTCTCAGAAATAGACTTATGATAGACAAAGACCTTTTAAGACAACGACTCACTCCCCCAGAGCTTGACACGTTCGGTATAAAGAGTGTGCAGTTTAGAATCTTGTGTGTCTGGGACTCCCAGTCTCTTCAGATTGGCCGTCTGACATGTCCCCGGATGGCGGAGACTGAGGAGAGAATTCCCCACGCAGTCTGAAGACGAGCTCAGGGACATGAAACAGGACGACAGGGAAACCTGACTCGGGTTTGTCTGCGGGAACCTGCAGCAAAGTTTGTCTTGATAGACACCGGTCTAGCCAGAACCGTGTCACTGGCCCGTGCACAGGGCCGACTCACACGTCGGGCATCTGGAGGTGCTAGGCCTGGGTTCTGGTCCATGGTAACGCTCTTTATGACAAAAACAACACAGAAAGACAACGGCAGAAGAAATCAACAACAATGAATCAACAATGACAAAAAAAAGGCTATTTCTGAGAGCAGAGGGAATCAGACAATATGAATATTCATACCGCAAAGTACCAAAAAAAGCACCAATACCAGAGTCCCTCACAAGACTAGTCACTCACAAAAAGCTTTCCTCTCATTAATCTGACATTTGGAAAGCACAATGATCTTTCACCACCTGCTCAACCGCAGCCCACAGAGAGACAGGAGAACCAGGAGCCTGGCCGGAAAGTTAGGGAATCTTACCATGTTGCTGGCTGGTTGGAGTCCCCATTTTCCTCTCTGTGGCCTTGGAGAGAGTGAGCAGGGCAGCTGAGGCAGATTAATAAAAGAAAAGGTTTATTTACCACACACACGGGGAGAATCACAGAGTGACTCTCACAGAGATGGCAGAGAATCACAGAGTGATATTGAGTAGTGGACTCAATATCCCAGTGGGATCCAGATATTTTTATGCTTGCCTTTTAGAGGGTAGGGGAAAACGAGGGGTGTAGGTAATTCTATTCAGGGGCAATAAATGGTTGCTAGGGAGGACAAATGGATGAGGAAACAGATTGACGTGTAAGTTAACCTGAGAGACAGGTGTTATGTTTAAAATGATTTGGGCCAGGTCTGGTTGCGTTCTGCAATATATTGAGATAACAGGGAGAGGAAGGGAAGTCCATTGTTCTTTTTGATCTGTCAGTAGGGTTTATGCAAATAGCAGGAAGGCCCCTTCCAATGCCCTTTTTATCTGGAAGGGCCTTTAAATCAAAATATTCTTCATACCAAGGAGTCATATTTTGGGGTGAAATTCCTGTGCACCTTCAGATATGAATATGGGAACATGTATATACACATATATGTATACATGTGTATGTACACACCTATCTACATAATTACAGACACACACACACACACACAAATGCACATATATATACTTTCTCCTCGTCCACGCGGACTCTCGACTGTCCGTCCCACTCTACAGATTGAGACGCTTAGGAAGGTGATGCTTGGGTCAGGCAGGGGCAGAACTTGCAGGGAAGTCTGGGTGCCTCAAATCCATTCCCCACTGGCTCTACATGCCTCCTTTTTTTTGCATCAAGTGAAGAGTCCTTTTCTGATCCCAAGCATCCCTTGATCTGTTCTGATCCTTGGATTATGTACATGTGGGGGAGGGGCGGGGGAGGCTCCAGTTACTATTGCTGTATCTTCAATCACCTAATCTGGGAAATCTCACATTTACTAGAAAAATCGAATGCACACCTGCTGCACCAGGCGTTCTTGGTGGAAAGACCCAGGTGGAGGCAGAGCCCGGGCGCGGCTGGGCCTGGTCAGTGGCCCTGGCTTCCTCCCTCCTCCCTGTGTGCTGCAAGCTCACCATTCACCCTCTCTGCCTCTGTTTCCTCATTTGTACAGTGAGATCATAGTGGCGATGACTCCTAAGACTGTGGCGAATATCAAAGGAGGGAATATGTGCACAGCGCTTAGCATCATACCTGGGAGAGAATCGGTGCAATAACAAGGATGCTTGTGTGACAAGGCTGTGCTTGTGGGCACCCAAAGGATGACGACAGACTCTTCTGAGACAGAGGCACTGAGGACGTGTGCAGGGGAGGGCACCCCGCTGCCAGGCATGGCGGTGGTGGCACAGCGGCCCCTGGCTGGAAGTCAGCTATTTCGCCAGGCTCCACCCACAGCCTCAGGGACCCAGGCACCAGGGAGGGAGCAGTGCAGGCTGTGGATGGGACTGTCTCTGCGTGTCTCATTATGTCACTGCCATGGTGGGGGCCAAGAAGAAGGAGCTTTAAAGTCTAGGTTTTTTACTACAAGCCTTTAAATGTAAAAATCTTCTTTTTTAAAAATTATGTGATCTTAGCCCAGCATGGTGGCGCATGCCTGTAGTCCCAGCTACTTGGGAGGCTGAGGCAGGAGGATCGCTTGAGCCCAGGAGATTGAGGTTGCTGTGAGCTAGACTGATGCCACGACACTCACTCTAGCCTGGGCAACAAAGCGAGACTCTGTCTCAAAAAAAAAGAGATAAAAAAAAAGATAAAAATTATGTGATCCTTGGAAATAAGCCTCCTTTGAAAAATCAAACGCTAACTCATCTGTCACAGACGGGCTTTTAGTTGCTGGCAGTGTTCAGGCCTGGGGTAGCATGACCTTTGGTATATTTAAATAAACCCTAATTTTGTGCTTTTTCTTTTGAACCTGACAAGCAAGACGCTAAGACAGTTTTGTCGAAACAAACAACCTGTGCTTATGAATTGCTGGAATGAAAAACAGATGCAGGTGATTTTTTAAGAGCTTGTGAACAGTTATCAAAGCCCTTTTGTGCCTAAGGCCAAATCCCCGCTGGAGAGGAATGTGTGCAGAGGCCGTGGGGCCCACAGATCGCTAGTGGCAGGCAGGCGGCAAGGCTCTGCAGAGCGGGACTGTCTCCTCCACCCAGGCTGTGGCTCTGCGCACAGGAGGGAGCAGCTGCTCCGTCCCAGACGGGCTCCTGTGAGCGACTGCACTGACAGCCACTGAGTGGCACTCGCAGCATGGCGCCTGCTCTCCAGCCTCCTGCAGCTCCGCGTTTGGATGTGGCATGGGTGGATGGGAGAGGCAGCTCACGGGGACCATGACCAAGTGAGAGCCACCTTGCCCAGAGGGACTCCCCATCCCTGAGCCGATGACTGACATGGATGTACAGGGTGCATTTCCTCTGCCTCCTGGAGAGACCCACTCTGGGTGCCGATCATTCTCCAGAGCCCCCCGTGGGGTCAGGTGCAAGCTTTGTCTTTGGCTGATGCCACACCCTTGCTCAGTTCTCTTTCCTTTTCCCACCCGCCTCCCATCGCTGTCCTAGAGGAACAAGAATCCTGCCCGGGCTCCAGTTCTAGGAACCAGCCCTGATAAAGACTAGAGTCCAGAGTGGAGCTTCCTGCCAGCATATATGTGTGTGTGTGTGCACATGTGTGCACGTGTGTGTGTGCTGAGAATACCAGCCCAAGGGCAATTGATCAAGGAAGAAGTCACCACCTACCTTCCAAGCAGGGTTGCCAGATAAACTACAGGACACCCAGTTAAATCTGAATTTCAGATAAACAATGAATAATGTTTTAGGATAAGTAAGCCCCAAATATTGCATGGGACACATTTAAACTAAAATACCATTTCTTATCTAAGATTCAAATTTAACTGGGAATCTTCTAGTTTTGTTTGCTAAATCTGACTGGGTCTGTTTGAATTGATGCAGAGCTTGAGAAAGCATTTGCAGCCACGCAGCTTCTCCTCATGAATAATAATTGTAGTATTAATAGTAATAGTAGCACCAGCAATAGTAATAGTAGTAATGATAATAGCGGCAGTAGTAGCAGCAATAGTTAATGTACTAATGGCAGCAGTAATAGTAGCTGAAGTATGACCAGTGGCAGAAGCTCACTCATAGTTAGTGCACATGATATTCCAGGCAAAATCCCACGTGTGTTACACATAGTAACTCATCTAATCCTCCAACATCCCCTGCCTCCCCTGACGTGGGTACTGTAGTGATCACATTTTACAGATGAGAAAACTGAGGCCCTAGGAGGTGAAGTGATTCTTCCACTACCCGACAGGTAGAGGCATGGGCTTCGGACTCAGCTGCCCAGGGTTTGTGCTTTTAACCACCACACAAATTACACTCCATAGCAGTCTCTTAGAAAACTCGGATTGTGTGAGCTTTCTAGAAAAGTGGAATCATTTCCTGACCAAGGCCTAGGAAGCTTTTTGGAACAAGTGGGGTAGACAGGGGGATGGTCCCGGCTCTCCCTGTGTGGCTTGCTTCTCATCCTGGCCCTGCCCCGCACAGAATTCAAACAGTTTGTCCTCTTCACCACCTGTAGGGAAATTAAATCTAAGCTTGTTGTGAATACCGGTAGAGCCGGTCTCTTCCCTAGCTTCCTGTCTAGCCCACTCCCTGGGCTCCGAAGATTCCCCTCCTGCGCTGGGAGGAAGAGGCTCAGTCTCTCCAGGGACGTGCAGGAGTCTCTAGTACCCTGGCTTCTGCAATAGCTCATCAGTCAGGGAGGTTTGCATTCTTCCTCCAAGTGCTCTGCCCCACCTTTCTGCAAATCTTAAGAAGGTCATGGGTGGCCCTTCCCTGCCTTCTCAGCCCCCGTGATGGACCTCTGTTTTGCTCTCCAATTAGAACTAAGAGAGGAGTAGTCGCTCTGCGCTCCCCTGGGGGGTGGGGGCATCTGAGGGTCCCTCCCTAGCCCTATCTCTCAGCACCTCTCTGTAATTTCAGCCCAAAACACAGCCTATGCTGATGGCTGTCTGGAAACTATGCTGAGCAAAGGTGTCTATACCGACAAGATGGTTTCACAGCCTAAAGAATAAGAACTTGGGCTTCAGAGTCCAACTGATCTAGGTTTGATTCCTGGATGTGACATTTACCAGCTGTTACCTTGATCTTAAAGACATAATTTACCCTCTTTGAGCCTCTATTTCTTCCTCAGTAAAATGGGAATGATTATTAAGGCATTGCCTTCTTGCAGGAAGGCTGTGAGGCTGAAATGGGAGGCACATTTAAAGTACTCGGCAAAGTCCAACAAGAGGCTCTGAAGAGGAGCCTTCAGCTCTGGAAGGGAGTCAACACTTGGAAAAAGGGAATGGCATAGTGTGAGCTGCCCAGTTTTTTTCAAGATTTTAGCCAAGGGCAGGCCCTGCTCTGTACCACCCTGGGAAGCTAAAACCCTGAAAGATGATTTGCCCCTTTACTGGCTTGAAGAATCAGAGGTCAAAGTTCAGAGTGACCACAGCTGCTGGGACATGAAAACCCTGAGAAGGAGAGTCCAGAGAGGGGTCCCACTAGGGGTATAAACCCTGCCCACCTCTCTGCCTGAGCCCTGAGCCACATCCGTGTGGAGCAAGTTCCAAGTGTCCCAGCTGAGGACCAAGGAGCTGACGTGAGATTTGCTCTCTTCCCTGAAATAGGGAGTTTCCAGTTTAAGCCCAATCGTGTTATCTACCTGCTAAAACAAACAGACAAATAATCAAACAAACATTAGCACTCTTCTTAGACTGTAGCTGACTCCACAGCATTATGATCCCAATGCCAGAATACGATACAAAATTACTCAGGATATTAAGAACCAGGAAAATGACAAGAGAAACCAACCTGGAGATGACCCAGACATTGGAATCAGTGGCCAAGGATTTTAAAGTATTATTGTTACTATATTTAATGAGATAAAGGAAAATATGCTCATAATAAATGAAAAGACAGAAATTCTCAGTAGAGAGAGAGAAATGATTAAAAAATGGATTTTGAGAACTAAAAAAGTACAATGTCTATAGAATAAAGCATATTGGGAGGTACTCAATAAATAGGCAGATAATAAAGCTACATAAAATGGAAAGAGATATTCAATTTTATCAGAACTGAACTATAGCAGAATATAGTGTACTTTCAGACAAAAATAAAAGCTATGCAGATGTCATTGATTATGCAGACTGTCTTCTTTGTGAAACTGAATTTTTTCCTGAGTTGTTTTTGAAAGAACACTCTTTTAGCAATTGAACTATATCGCGCTGATCTGGAAGCTTGCTGCCTGGCTGAGTAGCAGGTCTTGGTGGGGGCAGGTAAGTGGGGGTTGTGTTTTAGCTAAAAGTTTTTAGGTTTTTATGTAAGCATGGTAGGGAGAAAGAATACAGACTTTGGAGAGAGATGCTGATTCAAATCCCAAGTGTCTTTTACTAGTCTGCGACTCTGGCCAGGGCATTTTGATTTCTTTGATTATGTTTTTGTTGTTGTTTGTTTTAATCTATAAAGTAGATATTTTGAAAGTTGTATTTATAGATTTGTTATAAGGATGTAATATTCATCCATACTAGGCATGAGCCTGGAGTGTAATGTCACTCCATCCGTGTTTGTAGAGTTGAACACAGGACTTTTCTGGATGTCTGAATTTCTTGGGAGTTTTGTTGTGGGCTGGGTCCCTGCAAGGGTTCAGAAGTTCCATTGCAGGACGGATGGGAGGAGTGGTCTTTAGCCTTCCATTTGCAGGAAGCCTTGCTCTGCTCAGGCACCAGCATCATCAGCCCAGGAGCCCAGGACCCAGGGCCTGGCATGGACAGTCTCAGCTTGGTGGCCACACATCTGAGGCCCCGGGGAAAGGGAGCCCAGGGGCAGATTTTGGAGGGGCCATTTTTAGGATGGACTCAGTCAGATAAGGGGACAGGGACACAAGCAGCACATCTTTGAGGCCTGGGTAATAAAGTGCACCCGAGGACAGGCTGCGGACCACCTCTGTATTTTGAGAGCAGCCCAGAAGGTCACTCACCCAGGCCCCCCAGAAGGCTGTGTCCCCCTGACAGCTCCGGGCTCTGTAGCTTTAGCAGCATCTGCTGTGCTCAAGACGCCCAGGGCCGGGCAGTGATGGCTGTAGTGAAGTGCTGCCCCCACATGGCTGGTGAGCGCAAGGACCAGCGGGGACCATTCTCTCCGGTTCTATCTCTCCTTTGTTCTCCCTGTCCTGGCAAGAGCGCTGGAAACTGGGGATGCTCATGGATGCAAACCAAGTATACTTAAAAAAAGTAATTTTTGCTATAACTTTAGAAGAATTATAACTGAAGGTTTAAACCAAAATACTCAGGTGGTAACATTTATACTTTGGCTCCTTCTGCTTTTAAAATAGACTGAGAAATGCCACTCCTGAGCACAGAACCCAGAGGGCTCCCTAAGGCTCTCAGGAAATCATTTCGCACCTGGATCTGCAAGATATCACTTACCTCTTTAGCTTTGTGTTTTGCCTCTTGAACCCATGCTAGCCCAATTTCAAGCTCACTGATAAACTGCACCTTCTTCTAACCCATCCAGCACTTTTCTACCACAGGACCTTTGCACTTGCTTCTCTCTACACTTGGCAATGTCTTAAGCTCACATTCAGGGACTACTCCCAATGTCCATTTTTCACCCACGAATTCCTACTGATTTGACAAGCATTTGTGTATTTCTTTGTCTGAGAATTTCTCCCTCCTCCCCCCTACTTCCAGAGTAGGCCAGGACCACTTTTTAATCATGTTATTAGGATGACTCAGTACTACAGAATTAACTGTGCAATGATGTGTGTACTGCAGATATGAGTGGAAACTGGATAGTTCAATTGATGTGTTCAATAAGGGAACAGCAACTTGACAGTACTACCTAACGTTCTAGTTATTTTCTTAATTTCTCTCTCCTCCAAAATCATTTCTAGGAAGAAATTAATGATCCTAGGAACAAATAAATCTTGTTCAGCTAAATTATTTTTCAATTTTAAACAAAGTGATGTGTGTGCTAAATTCAGGTTTAGTTTATATACAGTTTATACACAGTTTCTTTATAGGGGGCACATTTATGCCCCAGGGTCTGGAACTTTCAATTAATTATGTGCTACACCACTTTGAGAGCAGCACTGTTGAGTCTTAGTAGCAGACTAGGCATCAGCCATACTGTACTTTCTTATCAGCAACTAAAGCCATCCCCACTAACTACTGGGACTTAGTACTTTCACTAATGGTGTTGGGTAGACCAATGTTATCAGCTGTTCTTATCTAAGCTTCCGTAGGACGAGGATGAGAGCTGGGGGCTTTGGAGAAAGAGTTGTTATATATTTATTTCTGAAGATGTTTATCCTATGGTGATGAAATGGTGGGTTTGATAAAACTTGATTTACGTGACATGAACGTAAGAGGCAGACAGCCGTCTCAGGTGGAGACACCTGCCAGCCTCAATTACTCTTGGAGCACCATTTCCCAGGCTTGAGAAATTTAGATCCTTTCAATGCAAGCTTTAGAATTTTCCTTCGAGAAAACAACAACAACAACAACAACAAAAAACCATTAGATTCTTCAGAGTCCAGGTGTGTGCTAGGTCAGACTTCAAAGAGTTTCATGTATAAGGGTCACAGTTTGTGAGCTCAAAGGACAAAGGAAGTTGCAGATTTCATACTCAGGGGGCTTCGGCTGAGCATGTTGAATTCTCCAAGCAGAGATCATTGGCATAAAGGTTTGAGAGGGAGGGGCTGAAGGAAGGGTTGTATCAAGGGACATCGATCTGGTGCATTGTTTTTTCTTTCTGTCCCAGCCTCTCCCCAAAGACTTCAGCTTTGGCTTGCCCAGGTGTGTTCTAGGCCACCTTGTGTGTGGACCTGAAGGAACAGGGCAGGATTTTAAAAGAAGAAAAATCACTTTGGAACAGCTCATCCACAGGGACACGTAATAGAATGCGGTGGAAGGTGGCTTGTTCCCTACTTTCAGACCCAACTTCTAGCTGTAATCTTCAAAATCCATTTCAAACGCCATCCCTGTTCATCTCACCACTGCCCTGTGAGGTATCAGCAGAAGGTATGGTGGCTCCTTTTGGAGATGAGGAGCCTGCGGTTGAGTGGTTAATTGCTTGCTGGAAGAGATCTGCAGGCACATCCTGGGTCTTGAAAGGTCTGATTCCAGTAGTCCAGAAGTCCCAGTCCCAAATGCCTACAGGGGTCAGGCAATAATATAAAGAAGTAAAGTGGACCAAGGTAGCAAGGCATTAGGGAGTGGTGGGGACTGTGGCCAAGTGGGGAGCTCTTCCCCATCTAGAAGGGGGGCCCATCTGGTGACATGGGCTCCACTTTGCTAGATCTTCCAATAGTACCAAAATTCATGTGTGATGAGAAATTATTTGACAATTACTTTTAAAAAGTGTGCAGTCTAAACAGACACATGTTTAGGTGGTGTTGAGCCCACAGGGTGTATCTGTAGAAAGGGGCTGGGCCAGGCAGAGGCCGTGGCCAGGGCAGGGCAGTTGAGGACGGTCACCTTCTGTGTTACCGCAGCCAGCCTGTCCTGCTTGTGCTGCAGAGGCCGGGCTGTGGGGCCAGGAAAGTGCTCCCCATCAAACTCTCTTTGAAAAAAAATTAAAAAATGGTGACAGTTAACCCCATTAAGCTGGAAGACAGAAGCAAGGGAACCCACATCTCTGCCCCAACCCAGCTTCCACCAGAATCCTGCCTGTGGCATACACTTCGGTAAAGTCATTTGTGGAGTTTATGGCAAAGTTTCTAGTTCATTCATGAGAGACGCAGTTAATATCTAATCTCTGCTTTTCTCAGCCAGCCTGCTTTGTGTCACATCGTCTGTAAAGACAGGATGGCAATGAGACGCCTTATCTGCAGCTGTCACCTCTGAGCAGTTCATCCAGTGTCACAGCTGGTTTCTTTGCAAACAGTCCCGAGTGGTGGGCAGGACCTCTGCAGCCCCAGCAGCAGGAATGGGGCTCAGGAAGGAATATCCTGTTTCCCCCAAAATAAGACCTAGCCATAAAATAAACCCTAGCAGGATTTCTAAGCATTTGTGCAATATAAGCCCCACCCCAAAAATAAGACCTAGTGACGGGCGTGGCTACGCAGTGCGTCTGCACAACTCATGCATTTTGTCGCGGAGCAGTAAAGATGACGAGCAGCCCTTCTCATCTGCCCCATCGTGACAGCTACTGTCCCAGAGGTGACAGGAAAGGTGCCGGCAGCCCCACCAACAAGGTCGGCTCCCCTGTCAGGTCCCGGCCATCCTGTGCGTGCTGCGAGCTGAGGCTTTGAGGGGAAAGTGTCCTCAGTGACGTGAGGAGGGGACGCTCCGCTTTAGGTATTGTGTGTCCCCAGGGGGAAGGAAGAAGGAAAGCTGTGGCTGCCATTTTACTATGATGATGTTCCAGAAGAAGATGACTTAACTCTATGTGAATAAATGTAGATTGTTGTACCGTACTTAAAAAAATAACACATCCCCTGAAAATAAGCCCCAGGGTGTCTTCTTGAGGAAAAATAAATACAAGACACTGTCTTATTTTCGGGGAAATACAGTACGGATTTGCCCCACTCTGCCTTTTCACTGTGGAATATTCTGAGACTCAAAAGAGGCCTCGCTTCCAAAATCTCTCTCTCTCGCGCGCGCGCGCCTAATTCTACTTAAAGAGAGTAAGTGTACAAGAGGATATCAGGTTTGTTCTGGAACGGTGCTTGGAAAGTTATGCATGGATGGCAGGATCTGCAGCCCACACACTCAGGTATGCAAGAAATAAATGTCATTCTGACCCAGAGCCCCTGGCCGCAGCTGAATTCCTGTGGACTGCCACCCTCGGCAGTACTGGGGGCCCCAGCCCTGGAGAAGAACATTTGACATCTGTCGGTGTTCCCCCCACCCCCAGGCTCCTCAAGTGCAGCCTTTGGGCCTTGTCCCCTTGCTGGGGTCCCTCAGCTGGGCTGTTGCCAGCCTTCTGCCCAAGGCCCACACTCCTTGTCACCTTCCCAGCTGGCCTAGGGCACCATCCCAACAGCTCCCCACCTCTTCTTCCGGAACCCTCCACGCAACCTCCAATCTGCACAGGCTTTTGGGAAACACCGTCAGGCAAATGAAGTTTCTTGCAGACAAACTCTTCTCCCTCCATCTACCACAACCTCCTCCAAGGCAAGGAAGCTTGGAGCTGGTCTGTCAGCTTCCCTGCCGAAGGTAAAGGGAGAAAGGTCAGGGGAAAATATATAAATCAATATCCCAAACCGATAGTGTCACATAGAGGACAAGCGGAACAGACCCGAGGGGGGATGAAAGAGTTTGCTTGGATGGAATGATTCAAGGTGTCATACTGCTGGGAGACTCTATAATTTAGAATCTTTCAAAGCCCATGCTGTCCGACATGCCCAGCGTTAAAACAGATTTTGTCTCCAGGAAATGGCTCTCATGTCCAGGCATGATCTGTCATCACTACCATGTGGGCCTGTGACCAAAGATGACCCAGTGTCTCTGTCACATGGCAACCGCAGAGGAGGGTGAACATCTGGCAGGGGCTGTGCAGTGTGGGCCTCGCCCCAAATGAGTGTGCCCAGCTGCGGCCGGGCAGTGCCCAGGGATGGCACCTTGAGGACCCAGGGTCCTGGTTTGAAGGAGAAAGTGTTCCCAGTAGGAGGTCACGTTGGGCCATGGGTGCTGCCGATGTCTGGGGTGCAGGGGGGAATGTCGCTGCCAACACAACTGGACAGTTTCCACTGTTGCCAGAGCATGGGGCTGGGAACGATATTTCTCAGGGTTGGCTTCAGGTAGCTTTTCCCAAGTTCTGCCCCCCTTCCCCATGCTTTTCTTCATAGGCCAGGAAGGAAATTTTTAAATTTTCAAGACCTTAAGGTCTCTAGGTGACTTGAGTTTTTCCTTTTCTTAGTCTTAAATTTCTACTTTTCCAAAAGTTACATATACCTCTTTTAAAGATAGCCCTAGTGTTAATTTATTTTTATTTGGGGAATGAGGATGCATGATATATGTAGAAGAGGCATATCATGAGTGTCTGCTCCCCCCACCCCATCTCTGCCCACCCTGGGTCCCCTCCCCAGGGCAACCAACGCTGCCCCTGTCTCTCGTCCCAGACATGCAGCAAGCTACGAGCTCTGGTCTGAACTGCCACTCGTTTCAGCTTGTTTTGGAGATGACTCTATGTCATTGGAAAGACAGCCACTTCATTTTTTAATGACTTCATAGCATGGACATTTCATCCTATATTTAATTAAATTCTTTTAAATAAATATTTAGGTATTATTTTCTTCAGTCTTAAGCATCTATAAATAATGTTTCATTGTGCATTCAATATCTCTGTATACACATCTTTTCTTTTTATCCTTAAAGATGATTTTCCTGTTCCTGATTCTTTATCTCTATGTCCATTTCATCTGCTGCCTTTCTTAAAAATATTGTCTGTGTGTGTCTTAGTTGTAAGCCAGCTTAATTTTTTGCAGACCAAGGAGAGGGAAAAAAGATAAATGTTTTCTGTCCCTTTGCCATCCTTGTAGAGTGGGATAGAATCGAATTCCTTTTATGTGGCTCTTACTCTCTCTGTGACTCTGTTGCCAAACACTTGCATCTGGTACACATTTACCTGGGAAATTTATGGACCTTTCTAGCCAACTGAGAGCTCAGCCAGTCTCCTAAGATGCAAAGTAAGAAGATGAATTTCATTGGCATTCTTTCTCATTCGCCTATAACAGAGCTATAAAATTGTGCACAGTAGTAAAAACAGTAATCTGAGTGAGTCAACACACCTTTCATCCTAAATGAATGGCCACTGACTCACATTTGTTGAGGGCTCAGAGTCTTCCTGGCTTCACTTGTAATTAGAGAAGTTTGGAGTAGCTCAGTGTTCTCAATCCTGCCTCCACATTAGAACCACCCAGAGAATTTTATAAACAGCGTGATCATCGTCCCAGACATTTACCCGGGATGTGCCTCTGGGCTGACAACCCCTGGGACAGCATGACTATTGAGACCCTATGACTGAATGACTATTGCCAGAGGGTTCCGATAGAACCAGAGGGCTTGCAAAACATGACCAACTTGAATGGCGGTTGACTTCAGCATTTTCATGCTCACGGTTTTGAGTGTCCTGAAATATTTTCTCTCTAGAGTTTCATCCCTAAGTTTTCTATTGATTGGAGTAGAAAAGACAAAGTTTGGATTTCAGTCCTGCTTGGGGAAATACTAAGCTAGAACTCGATAGTGTCCAATATTGGGGATGAAGATAGCCGAGAAGCAAGGTGAGCATAACTTTTCAACAACTGAGAGTAGAGGTGAGGAGTAATAGTTTGAGACATCTGCCCACACCTGGAGGCAGGTTCCTTGTCCTTCCCTGGAAATCTTCTTATCCATTGACTCAGTTGGACCAGATATGATTCTAGATCTCTAAGGCTCTGATGGAATCTCAAGTTTTGAGTTTCCCTTTCTTGGGACCTCAAAGGGGGAACATGCTTAGGGTCTAGTTTGGAGTAATCCTTCAGCCTAGAGTGTCACTCACTGTTCCCTGTGTATTAGCACCCGCCTTGTCTTTCATTTAGGGGAGGGAAGCTTACCACTTTAACTAGTATCTTCTTAATGGTAAGAATCCAGCTGACCTTTCCCAAGCCTTCATTGTCATTTTGCCAGAATATTATGTATCTTCCCAGTAAAGTCCTGTCATCTTTGCATTGCTGGGTGTCAGAGACCTTAAGTCGTGCTAGGACCCCTGGCTATACGTAGAGGTGATATTTTCGTACCACATTTAAACAAAACATCATCTTTAAGGTGCAAGCAAAACTGTAGGCGTGATCACACTATGCATGGCTACGTGGAAACAGAGTGAATTTGCAGAGGCTGTGGGAGGTATGCTTTGTAGTATCAGGAGGGTGGGGTGTCCCCTGCTTCCTGCAGGAGGATGGAACTGGCTTATTTAAACATTCCTATGGGCTGGCAGGCAATTGAAACCTGTTACTCAGGGAGAAGCAAAAGCTTCACTTGGTGCCCTTGATAATGAGTGTTGTTTGACTAAGGGGCCTTATCCAACAGAGCAGAGTCAGGAGAGGGCCTTGAAATTAGACCACTTGAGGTCTTCTCAATTTTGCCTGATGTCAATGCAGCACATAATACTGGAACTTAATTTAAAGCCTTACACTACAATAGGAAGAATGAAAGAAAACAAGGAAGGAAGGAAGAGTGGATGGATGGACGAATGAACAGGGAAGATGGAAAAATGAGAGAAAGGATGGAAGGCTGAATACACTGGTTAAGAGCTCAATTTCCAGAGTTATACAGATGCTGAAGCATTTGGTTAAGACACCTGACTATGCCATTTGCTATCTTTGTGAGCTTGGTAAGTTACTTAAATTCTAAATACAACTCTTTGAACCACCACCCAACCCCTCATCTTGTGAAATATGGATTTAGTAACACCTCTCATTGAAGGATTAAATTCAGTCATGGTGGATAAAGCACTTTGCATTGTGCCAAACACACAGTAAGTTACCAACAAGTGCTAGTTATTATTCTTTTATTCCGTTTATTCCAAAGAAGTTTTGAGCTAGTGTTGAAACACACCCCAGATATTTACTGCAAATTTCTTATCCAAGTCTACATCTTGCATTTTTACTCTTATAATAATATATTTTTATGAGGCATCTAATTTTTAAGACAGTCTATTTTATCAGTACAAGTTGAGCATACTTAATTTTAAAATCCAAAATGCTCCCAAATCTGAAATTTTTGAGTGCTGACATGATGCTCAAAGGAAATGCTCATTACAGTATTTCATATTTTGGAATTTTGGATTAAGGATGCTCAACTATAAGTACAGTCCATAACAAAAATATTTCAAAATCAAAAAAAAAAATAAATCCAAACTCTGAAACACTTCTGGTCCCAAGCATTTTAGATACGGGATACTTACCCTGTGTATTGTTTTGAGATGGATGCTTTTGCATGCTGTCATAGAAATCTTCTCCTGTTTTCTAAAAGCTTTATCATTTTACCTTTTCATATTTCACTCTGTGATCTGTCTGATAATGATTTCTGTGCACGGAGTAAGGGTTGACTTCATTTTTTCCCACATGGAGGCCTGATGGACCCAGCACTTGATTGAAAAGCTCCCATTTCCCCACTCCCTCTTAGTGGTCCCCGTGCTGTAACTCAGGCAGGTCTGGCACTAGGTCTCTAATCTTTCCTGTTGTTCTTCTCCTCTATCTTTGCAGCACTACTACCTTGCTTTAAGAACACATATCTAGAATATACAACAAACTCTTATAGAAAAAGACAGCTAAATTAAAATGGGGTGATGAATTATACCAGCACCCAAGCTCATTCTAATTCTCAGCTCGTAATCACTGATTAAACGTGCGTGTATTGAGTGCCTGCAATGCATCGTTCTGAGACAGCAAAATGTATTGCCTCTATTTAGTTAATTGATGTCTCTTTATCTCTGTGTTTTTCACTTTACTTGATAATAGCACGTGACCAGTCAGGTAGATGTCCAAGGATTTTGAAAGTTTAGGATGGAATATTGGCAGCAATGCAAACAGAAACCATGTGAAAGCAACTGGCTGGAGTGTGGACTCGGGAGGCAAGGGCAGGTGGAGGAGACGCTCCAAGTGACATGGCTTATTCCTGCTACAAACGGGAAAACGTCCAACTGGCATGTATACTAATTACTATGTACAGGAACCAAATGTTCAAAGCAGTTAAAAAAAAATTGGAGCTTTCTTCTTTTGGAAAGAACAGGAGACTGGCTGGGCATGGTGGCTCATGCCTGTAATCTCAGCGCACAAGGATCACTTGAGGCCAGGAGATTGAGATCAGCCTGAGCCATATAGCAAGACCCTGTCCCTACAAAAATTTAAAAAATTAGCTGGTCACCGTGGTGTGCTTCTGTAGTCCCAGCTACTTGGGAGGCTGAGGCAGGAGGATTGTTCAAGCCCAGAAACTTGAGGCTGCTGTGAGCTATAATAACACTACTACACTCCAGCCTGGGTGACAGAGCAAGACTCAGTCTCAAAAATAAAAAAGAATAGGACAGGAGACGACAAGTGAAAGCAAACTTGGAAAATGGATGACAAGTAAAGGGGCAAATGACTAACAGTAGATGCTCAATCTTAACCAAATATTTAGAAATGATAACTCAAATGTGACATTCATTTCATCATAAACATCCCAGGCATGCAAGAAAAGTTATGCTCCCATTTCAGGATTGTCGTGGTGACCATTTACTAAAGTAACTGGCAATCTTTCGTCCAAAGACTTAACTAGCAGGGATATCATGCAATTATGTTTGAGCTTAGGATGGCAATTGTTAGATTACATGTGTAGCATGCAAGAGCTGAAAGATAGAAGTCATAAATATGAAGTAGATGGAAAGGAAAGAACAGAGGGTCCTGGGTTTATTGGTCAGCTGGGGGAATCCAAACATTTAAAAGACCTATTAAAATGACTTTTCGAAGCATCCAAGTTGAGAGCTGAACTGTGCCTGTTATTGTGATGTGACATTTAGTAAGTTTAACAGGAAAACTTGACTTTGATCATAAGACTTAGGTTTATATAAACCAAGTTTCTGGCAAGATCTTGAAACAGAATCTTGTGACACTGAGAAATGAGTTCTCATTATACACGAAATGAGTTGTTCCTCTTCCTTTTTGGTTTTGAACACGAGTCCCCAAGGACTAGGGCAATACTGAATTTTCTGAGGTGTGGCGAACTGAACCGACGTCTACACTCAAGTGTCTCTTGAGTCAAAAATGGACGTGGGTGAGGTAGCTGTGCTTCGTGGCAGTATGCTCAGCCAAGATTGGTCTGAACTGCAACATAAGCACGGACCACCCTTCATTTCTTCCGGGAACAAAGGAGAACATTGGCGCAGACGTGTGGGAGCTGCCTGGAATAGTAGAAAGATGTACTGGATTCGGATCCTGAATCCATCCCTACTTATTAGGGCACAATGGGGAGAGTCCCTTCTCCCTGGAATCCACTCCCCACCCAACAGGTAAGCAAAGGATGTGAAAATGCCTTATAAACTGCAAGTGATATTTCCATTTTGTAGTGAAGAAACAGTTGAATATCAGCAATTAAGCATAATTCTATTTAATAGGATGGTGTTATTAGACTAGAACAAATGCATTGGCTGTTCTTGTCTATTATTGCTTCATTTGAATATGTCTACTTGTTCCTTCACCAAAAGATTATTAAATGCCAGCTGAGCAGCAAGCCCCATATTAAATACCAAGAGCAGAAAGCTACAACAAAAGTTAGGGTCGAAAGAAGGGCATAGTCTGCCCAATAATCAATGAGTCTATAAATTGCAAGAGGCCTGTTAATAGAAATAGCTCCTCAATTAAGGAAATTGGCATGTATGCAAAAACACTAATTTGGTTGCATGAAATAGAAACAACTTGAGTTGAAATAGCTGCTTCCCACACATAGAAAAGAATTTATCCCACAGTTTCAAGGGTGGCTCGGGGCAGTGAATCTCAGTGGTAGGAATGTGGCTACACTGGGAAAGAGCAGGAACAGGAAGATGAAAAGCTGTGGGAGACCAAGAGGCAGTGTGCCCGTCTTTTGGGTCGCCTCTCTGTTTCTGTTTCCTTTTTGATGATCCACAAACTCACTTCTCTGCTAATCACACGGAGGGAGGAATTCAACACTCCCAGCTGCAACCAAATGTGCACGTAGCCTCCTGCTGCCCAAGGGCACCTAGCTTTGGAACCCTCAGGGGGGGACTCTGATTGGGTCAGTTGTCCTCCTCACCACCCCAGAGCTCACTGCTATCGAAGTTCACCCTGGTTCAAACACACTTTCAGTGGTTCGTGTGTTGATCGGTTGGGAGATTGATTAGGCTGGAAGGACTGTCAGACCGAATCTATCGTTTCACACTTGTTTTTGCCACTCCATTAATCTTAGCTCCTTCCATTGAAATGTACGTGGTTTCCTTTATACCTTTTAACAACTGCATAGCATTGCAGAGAATACGTTCCATAGTCTATTTGACAATTCCCATGTTGATGGATATTTAGATTATTTCCAGTTTTTCATAGTATATACAGAGTAACATTCACCGCCTGTCTGCATATCTCCGTTTAAGTATTTCTCGAGTATAGAAATCTCAAAATGGAATTGCTAGATCAAAGGTCACACACACTTTAAATTTTCATAAATATTGCAGAACTGTTCCCCAAATTGTCTTTAGTAATTAACAGATCCACCAATACTACTTAAGAGTGATTATTTCTTATCCCCTCAACAGCCTTGTATATTAGTAATCCTTTCAATTTTCCCCAATCTGGTGAAATGATATTTACTTATTGCCCTTATTTGCATATCTAATTGTTGTTTTTCTATAAAAACTAGTGAAATTGAACACATTTATATGTTATACTTACATATTCTCTACCAGGATTTCAATTGTGAATTATTCATTTTTCTTAATTTGCTTAATGGTTATGTCTAAATAGGCATAGCCAAAAAACCTTTTCCTTGTGAAACTGTCAGAGATTTTCATATATTAAAGGTCACTACTTCTTATTAAAAATATTGCTTGTCTTTTTATTTTGTTTTGGTGCTTGATATTATACAAAATGTTCTTCACCTTAAAGTATCTAATTATAGGATTCTTCTTTTCCTCCTAATTTTTTGGATTCTAAGTGCTTTGTTTGCTTTTAAAAGAGATGTCAGGGGCCTTGACCTCTATGACCCAGTTGCTGTTTGCATTCTTTCATAGCTTTGGAGACTGGTTAGTTTCTGCTTTTATTGGTTTTGTCTGTCTAGTGCTCACCCCTCTTAGAATCTCCTGATGGTGGACAGTCTCCACTAAGGTTCCAAGGACTGGGCAGGTTTTTTGACTGGGACAAGCTTGTTGGATTCTCAGGGTTCATTTGAGTTGGATTGTTAAGAAGTATGGAGTTTCTTCATCGCTTCCAGGCTAGAAGCGGTGCGCCATCTGGGACATGGCCCACCACACAGTAGCTTTCTTTGGAAAGGCCACCTGCCCCTCGGCCTCCCCCAGTGCGGGCTCACAGCTGGAAGTCCTGGCCTGCAGCTGCAGTGCCTCTGGGCTTTGTGCTCTCAAGGGCTAGCAGGAAGTGTGGCTCTCTGCAAGACACTGACATCTTTTCATTTATGATCTTATCAAAGCAGAACTAGGAAACAGCTGGGGGCGGGGAGATGTTGGTCAAAGGATACAAAATTTCACTTAGGAGGAATAATAAGTTCAAGAGATCTATTGAATAGCATGGTGACTGTAGTTAGTAACAATGTATTGTATTCTTAAAAATTACTGAGACAGTAGACTTTATGAGTTCTCATCACAAAAAACAAGTACGTGAGGTAATACATGTGTTATCTAGCTTGATTTAGTCATTGCACAGTATATGCATGTTTCAAAACATCATGTTGTAGACCATAAATATAAACTTTTGTTGTTGTTGGAGACAGGGTCTGGCTCTGTCACCTAGGCTGGAGTGCAGTGGCACGATCATAGCTCACTGCAGTCTCAAACTCCTGGGCTTAAGTGACCCTCTCCACCTCAGCCTCCTGAGTAGCTGGGGCTACAGGTGTGCACCAGCACACCTGGCTAATTTTTTTTATCTTTTGTAGAGATGAGGTCTCACTATGTTGCCCATGTTGGTCTCAAACTCCTGGCCTCAAGTGATCTTCCCAGCTCGGCCAGGTCAGATGATCAGAGGAGTTTAGCTCAGGCCCATCTCGCAGTGGGTCCAACGGCCCCTGCACCCACCTGTGGCTGTTTCCTCGGCTCTGGAGTGTGTAACTGGAGCCGGCATACTCAGCACCTGGCAGAACCCCCTGGCCTGTGGAGTGAGGGCTACTATGGTAGGAAAGGCCAAGTGGAAGCCACGAGAACTGCCTGTACTGAGGAAAACAGTAAAGCCAAAAGAAACACCGCATTCCAGGAGGGATGGCAAAGATCGGTGCCATCACCAAGGACTCTCGGGACACAGGGGTGGCGATTCCCAACACATTCCCGCTCAGCTCTCCCATTTGGCCTGTGTGGAAGAGATGGATATTGGAGAATGACAGTGGAACACCGTAAGCTTAACTAGTGGGGACTCCAATTGCAGCTATTGTACCAGATGCAGTTTCATTCCTTGAGTACATTAATACACCTCTTGCTACAAGTTGAGTATCCCTTATCTGAAATGCTTGGGACCAGAAGTGTTTCAGATTTGAGATTTTTTTCAGATTTTGGAGTATTTGCATTTACAAAACGAGATATGTTGGGCAGGGGACCCGAGTCTACACACAAAATTTATTTATGTTTTATATATGCCTTATACACATAGCCAGAAGATGATTTTATAAAATATTTTTAATAATTTTAAGGACCTGTAACATGAGTTCGGTTGTGGAATTTTTGAACATTGGTGACATCATCTCAGCTCTCAAAAAGGTTTGGATTTTGGAGCATTTTGGATTTTGGATTTCAGATTAAGGATGCTCAACCTGTACCTGTTATGCATCTATTGATCTGGCAACTGTTTTTGTCCTCATCTCTGCTAATAAAGTCCGCCAGGAGCAGTTTGCTTTCAGCTAGCAGGGCCAGCAACACACCTGCACTGTCCTACCTCAGGGAATGGCAGTTCTCCAGCCCTGTGTCACAATTTAGTTCTCAGGGATCTTGCTCACGTTTCCTTCAACAAGATGCCACCCCAGTTCACTACATTGATAACATGACACTGATCAGACTTCCTGAGCAAGATGTAGCAACTACTCTAGGCTTGATCTTTGCACACCAGAGGGTGGGAAATAAACCTAGCAAAAATTCAGGGGCTTCTATCTCAGTGAAATTTCTAGGGAGTCCAGTGGTTTGCGGCCATGTACACATATCCCTTCTAAGGCAAGGGATACATTTTTGCATCAGCCTCCTCCTACAACCAAAAAAGAAGCACAACGCTTAGTGGGCCTCTTTGGATTTTGGAGACAACTTATTCCTTATTTGGGTGTGTTGCTTCAGTTCATTTGAAAAGTGAAATGAAAAGCTGCTAATTTTGAGAAGGACTCAGAACAGGAAACAGCTTTGCAATAGTCTGGGATGCTATGCCAGTGTTTTGTCACTTGGGCCTGTGACCCAACAGTTCCAATGTGTTGAAAGTGTCAGTGGCACATAGGGGTGTTGTTTGGGTCTTTGTCAGGCCCCTGGAAGTGAATTGCAGCACAGGCCCTTAGGATCTGGGAGCAAAGTTCCGCCATCCTCTGCAGATGACTTCTCTCCCTTTGAGAAACAGCTCTTGGCCTAGTGGAAACTGAACACTCAACCATGGGCCACAAAGTTCCCATGCAACCCGAACTGCCCGCCATGAACTGGTGTTTTGCAACCCACTAAATCATAACGCTGGGTGTGTACAGCAGTACCCCAACATCAAATGCAAGTGGTAGATAACAGGATCAGGCCTGAGCAGTCCCTGAAGGCACAAGTAAGTTACATGGAGAAGTGGCCCAAATGTCATGGTCCCCACTCCTGCTACATGGCCTTCTCTCACCCAGCCTGAAAGTATGGCCTGGTGGGGAGGTCGCCACAATTAGGTTATGGAGGAAGAGAAGTCTCAGGCCTGATTCTAGATGGTTCTTCTTGATACGCAAGTGCCACCTGAAAGGGGACAGCTGCAGCACTGCAGCCCCTGTCTGGGACATCCTGAAGGACAGTGTGAAGGAAAAGCCTCCTGGGCAGAGCTTCAGGCCATACATCTGGTTGTGCACTTTGCTTGGAAGGAGAAATAGCCTGACATGTGATTAGACACCTATTCATGGACTGTAGCTAATGGTTGGATGATCAAGGACTTAGAACATGATTGGAAAATTGATGACAAGGAAATCTGAAGTACGTGTATGTGGACAGACCTCTTTGAATGGCTGAAGAGAATAAAGATATCTGTTCCATGTAAATGCTCACAAAAGGTGACCTCAGCATAGGAGGACCTTAATAATCAAGTGGTTGGCATGACCTGGTCTGTGCACAGCAGTCTGACTCTTTCCCCAGCCTCTCCCGTCATCACCCAATGGGCTTGTGATCAAAGTGGCCACGGTGGCAGGGAGGGAGGTTACGCACGCACTCACTCAGCAACGTGGACTTCCCCTCACCAAGGCTGGCCTGGCTGTAGCCACTGCTAAGTGCCCAATCTGCCATCAGCAGACAGCAACGCTGAGTCCCCTGTATGCCACCATACCCTGGGGTGATGTAGCAACCACCAGCCGATAGGACAATTACATTGGACAGTTTCCATCATGGAAGCGGGAGTGGAATAGGTTCTTAAATGAACAGACATTTTGCTCTGGATACATATTTGGCTTCCCTTCATGCAATGCTTTTGCCAAAACTACCACCTGTGTACTTATAGACTGCCTTATTCACTGTCATGGTATTCCACACCACATTGCTTCTGGTCAAGGAACTCATGTCCTAACAAAAGAAGAGTAGCAATAAGTCACTGGTCTCACCATGTTCTCCTCCATCCTGAAGCAGTTGACTGGACAGAATGGTGAAGTGGCCTTGCACAGACTCAGTCACAGTGCCAGCTAGGTGGCAATTTTTGGCAGGTCTGGGCAATGTTCTCCAGGTGGATATATATGGTGCTCTCTCTCCCACAGCCAGGATTCACAGTCTAGAAATCAAAGGGTGGAAATAGGAATGGCACCTCTCACTCTTACCCCTAGTAACCCATTATCAAAATTTTTGCATCGTATTCCCAGGAACATATGCTCAGCTGGCCTACAATCTTACTTCCATAGAGAGGCATGCTTTCACTAAGAGACACAGCAATGACAGCAGTGAGCTGGAAGTTCAGATTCCACCGGGCCACTGCAGGTTCCTCATGCTTCTTAATGAACAGGTAAAGAAGGGAATTACTGTCTTGGGTG
Source organism: Microcebus murinus (assembly GCF_040939455.1). Lineage (NCBI taxonomy): Eukaryota > Metazoa > Chordata > Mammalia > Primates > Cheirogaleidae > Microcebus > Microcebus murinus. Next base: position 45,257,553 of record NC_134119.1, on the reverse strand, counting down.
AGGTGATTGATTCTAACAACCAGTGGAAAATCTGGCTACAAATTCACAATGGAGGTGAGGAAGAGTAGGTGTCTCTTAATGTTACTAAGCCCTATGATTAATATCAATGGAAAACTATAGCAGCCCAGTCCAGGCAGGACTGCTAGCTGTCCAGACCATTCAGGAATGAAAGTTTTGGTCACCTACCAGGTAAAGGGCCACCACCAGCTGAGGTGCTTCCTGAAGGCAAAGTGATGCAGACTGGGTAATGGAAGGGTGTAGTTATAAATACCAGCTATGGCCACTGGCCAGGCGAAATATCTTTGCTTTCTTTCCTCTATTATTTTTTTTATCATGTAACATAAGCTATATTGATTTTATATTATAGTATTTAAGTATTATTAATTTTACATCATCATATTTAAATTATGGGCTATCAAATAGAAGAGTAAACACTCAAAGACTTTACTTCCTCTTCTGGGAAAGTGTTAGTGGACTTTGGGTTGTACCATGTCAAGTGGAATTGTGACCTTCTTATTATCTTTATTTGGAGATTAGTATGGTTTAAATAGATGTGTAAGGGTGCAAAATTGACAAGGGGGGGCGGGTGGACTTGTGATGGTTAATTTTATGCATCAACTTGACTGGGCTACAGGATGCCCAGGTGTCTGTTTAAGCATTACTTCTGGGTGTGTCAGTGAGGGTGTTTCAGGAAGAGATTAGCATTTGAATGGGTGGAGTGAGTAAAACAGATGGCCCTTTGCAATGTGGGTCACCATCATTCAATCCCTTGCCAGTCTAAATAAAACAATAAGGTGGAGGAAGTTTGAGTTTGCTCTCTGCCTGACTGCTCGAGCTGAAACATCAATCTTCTCCTGCCCTTGGACCTCCAGGTTTTCAGGCTTTTAGACCGTGGCTGAGTGTGTACCATTGGTTATCCAGCTCTCAGGACTTCAAACTACATCATCTGATTTCCTGTCAGCTCTTCTGGGTCTCTGGCCTGCAGATGGCAAATCATGGGATGTCTCAGCCTCCATAATTGCATAGGATGACTCCTCATAATAAATCTCATTACATAATTCCTATTAATTCTGTTTCTCTGGAGAACCTGGACTAATTTAGATATAATGTACCCTGCAATTTGATACAACATCTGGCATAAGTAGGTACTCAAATGACAGTAGGGAAGAAATGAGATTAAGAATGCTCTGATTTCTGTTCATAGATAATTCATTTATTAGTTCACTAAGCTAGGGGAGCAGCTCTACCGTGGCATCCTGATGACCCTGTGTGTATCCACACGAGCCACACAGGCAAGGGCGTGAGCCATGGCTAATGTGAGTCAATCTGAGTCTTGGCAGAACACCTTGTGACCTACCAGAACACAGACTTTGGAAAGCTTGAGAGGACCCTGAGTCCACCCACTGCCCCACAGCCCTGGGAAGCTGTCTTGAGACGGTTTCTCATCTCCTCCTGGGTTCTGATGAGGTGTGAGGCTTCCTGCTTCACCCTCTCTGGGTGCAGACTCTACTGCTCAGCTCAGCGTGGCTTTGGGTCCCAGAAATGCTCACAGCAGCCACTGATCTCTTGTGTTCTGGGGTTGCCCTGTTTGGTATGTGTGGCGAGGATCTGGGAGCTGGCACTTTGGCTATTCTTCCTTTTTCTCTATGTACATTCATTCCCAAACTGCCTGAATCCACAAGTGGCTCATTTTGTCTTGCCCAGCAAAATCAGTCCCACCATGGCTGTGGCCTTGTCTCATCTTGGTGCTTGACACAGACTGCTCTGAGCACCTGCCCAGTGTGTGGCACTGGGAACCCCATGCTGAGCAAGGTGGCCTTAGTTCCTGCTCCCAGGGGCTCAGGTCTCTCTGTGTCAGCAGCGATGATGGCCTCATTGGAGGTGGCAGAGGATAGCCCCCTCTGAGGAGGGAAAGGACTCACCCCCTTAATGAGGGGATCTGCAGGCTGAGCCGTTGTGTTCTCTCCCACCTTCCACGTGCTCTGGATTGACAGTGTGTGTCAGTGCAAAGCTTCTGAGCCAGTTTTTGGAAGGAATGCAGGGGCATCACCGCAGGGCGGTTCTCACCGCCTCCTTCTGCCCCTGGCTCCTGGGTTGGGGTCACTACTCATGATTTAGGGGGCAGTAAGCCTCTAAAGCAAGATAACTTTATATTGATAAATTCTAGGAGAGAAAATGTCTTCAGCAGATGCTTCACTTCTTTCCCCAAAACTTTGTTTCTGTCTCGTGGAGGAAACTTTCCCAAGAATGATCCTGCAACATAAGGTCTTCGTGTGGGCTCCTCAGAAGCAGACTTGAGACCAGGGTTTAGAGAGAAGTAGTTTGTTTGGAAGGTGAGGCCAGGGTGCATCTTCAGGGGATGGGGGAAGGGAGATGACAAAAGGGAGGGGCTAATACAGAGGTGCTGGGAGCAGATGTCCACTGTAGGCTATTGGGCTCGGTCCCTTGGGAGAGCTCTAGGAAACAAAGGGGACATGCAACACAGTTGCCCGCTCCCCTTCCCAGGGCTGAGATAGCTGGGGTGATTGTTCATCACCAAGTCTGGTCCATCATTGCCCAAGGGAGCTCTTGGTGGTACTGGCTCCCTGGCATTTCAAGCCTGTCCCCATGGGCAGAGAGCAGGTTCTTTGGGGGACATACAAGGCCTCATGGCAAGATGCCATCGGCATACCCTGGAACTGTGAAGACCCTTGGGGACCTTGGCAGGGAATCAACAGCACCAGTCCCCACCTTCTGCCTCCTGCAAGTGTTTGTATCTCCTGGAATCAAGCTGAGGCCAAGCCAGGGCTGCACAGTCAGGCTGGAAAGTTAAATGCCAGAGCGCCAGGACTTGGTACAGTCCCAAGCACACGCTGGCTCCAGACACCCTGCATGGTTCTCAGAATTATGACTCGTCAAGACCAACTCTGAATACAGTCTCTTATTTCAAAGAATGTCCAGCATCCTATGAATTATTTATTGAAAAAAAATGTGTGGAGAGAAAACATTTGAGGGCAACACAGAGACTTGAAACCCACACACAAAGAGACACAGTCTCCATTTCGTAGAGTCATCTTTATGGAGTGTCCCAACTGCTATCTTCAGAGCGTTTGTCAATCTGCCTTTGACTTTGAAGTATTACTAGGTGGCACTTAAAATGAAGCTGCTTGGATTTGATTTGTGGATGACACAGAGTGAGAGGCGGCCGCACTGATCCTTCTTAAGTGGTGTTTTGCATGCCTCATTGGAACAGTTCTGTGGTGATCTTGGATCAAGGCAAAGGAAAAGGAACATGAGCTACTCATGATGTGCTGCAGAGCTTTGTGGGCACTTTTGGAGCTTGTTTTGCCTTTATAAAAAAGAGCAGCCATTCCTTCCATGTGCACGCCATGTCATGGTTCACCGAGCATGAGCAGCACCCTTCCCGCTCTAGCCTCACCACAGGCAAGGGGTGTGCTATGGACTGTTTGTGTCCCCCTAAACTCACATGTTGAAATTCTAATCCCCAAGGTGATGGTACTAAGAGGTGGGGCCCTTGGGAGGTGATTAGGTCATGAGAGTGAAGCTCTAAGGGATGTGATTCATGCCCTCATAAAAGGGACCCCAGAGAGCTGTTGGCCCCTTTCACCTTATGTGGACACCATGAGAAGACAGCTTACTATGAGGAAGCAGGTGCTCACCATACACAGGTTCTGCTGGTGCCTTGCTCTTGGACTTCCCAGCCCCCAGAGCTGCAAGCAATACTTTTCTGTAGTTTATAAGCCTCCCAGTCTGTGGTGGGTAGTTTGTTACCATAGCCTGAATGGTAACAAACATGACAGTTGTCAGTTACTTTATTCCCATTTCACAGAGAAGCAAACTGGCTCAGGACAGGGGTGGGAACTGCCCACTTAGCCTGGAAGAAGAAATTGAGCCAAAACTGTCCCATGATTGTTAGCAATCAGGCTCTGCCTGGCATGTCTCCCAGCCAAGTAAAGCTCTGAATGGCTGCAGGGCTGGAGGATCTCGGACTGGCATTAGCAGGGAGACCTGGCAGGCGGCAGCAGTTCCATCTGAAAGCTCATCAGATGCCCTTTAGGATTTTCCTGATTATTGAGGACATCTTAGGAAACACTTCTGGTGACAATCAGGCAAAAATAGAACCAGTTGTTCTGTAGAGCAAACCTAACATCTGTGCCATACTTTCAAATGGCTTTCCAAGCACTTTCTCACGCACAGATCTCACTTGCTTAGGGAACTGTGAAGGGCACATTGAAATGGCCATTTCTAAAAAAAAAGAAATGGCCATTTTTAAGATGAACACGTGGTGAGTGACTTGTTTCAAGGCTGTACGAGGTCTGAGGTACAGAACTAGAGTTTAAGTTCAGTCATCCAACTCTATGGCCATTTGAGTGCTTAAAGCGCTACTACCTTCCTCTATGGGCTGGGCTGGGCTGAGCAGGCAGCCCCTTGGCCTTGTGGAGCTGGGGGACTGGCAGTACCACTCTATTGCTCTTGTATCTGCACTCACACTTGCTCTCTCTTCTGCTCCGTCTCTCTCGACCCTTGAGGTCCCTTGGCCTCAATGCTGTGCGTGTCACTCAGTTGGCATCTCTTTCTGCAAGTGTGTGGCCAGAGCCTGACCGATTGGGTGGGGTCAGCAGAGTCATTTCCAGCCCAGACACCCCCAAAGAGCCCATGAAATGTCGCATCACTTGCAGAGGTAGCTCTGCTCACCTCCGCCCTCTTGTGGCCAGCTGGTGTCCATGGGGGTCACTCTATGGAACCACCATCTTTTTTCTAAGCTGAATAGGCTCTATGATGGAGCAAGTTGGGGAGAAAAAACCCCCCAAATTTGGGGTGTTAATTACTTTGAGAAGGCATGATTTGTAAGTATTGCTTATAAAATGATGGTGTTTTGATGTTCTTTTTATTAGTTTTCTAACAGCAGAGGCAGCACCATCGGGAGACTGTGCTTTACAGCCTGGAGGAAACCTCCACAAATTCAGAGTTCAATCCACCTTCTCACTGATGCCACATCTGTAGATTTCATGGGGGGCTTCCTGTGGCTTCCTGGGGATGGGCTGAGGGTCATCTCTGAGCTTAATATCTAGTAATTTAAAAACCATAATGCTTCACTGTTGGTGTTTTAGGGCATCAAGATAGCAAGACTTCAGAACAACCAAATCAAAATGGCCCCATGAAAACGTCACATGCCCTTCCCGGCCCCTCTCTAACTGCAGGGCGACTCCATAGCCAGGCTGAGCGAGTCAACACCCAGCTGCATTTTAGAAAAAAGCCCCAGATACACCCAAACATGACTGAAACCTCAGGGAGATTTGTGTAACGACATGGTGCCCCTCACATCTGACCTCCATACACTTTCTAGGAAGTTTTCAAGCCTATTCTCATGAACGTTTGTTTTGTTTTTAATCTCCCTAGAGCCAATGGGATTTTATAAAGGAGAACTCTCAGAGGACATTTTTGCACAAACCCACATCAGTTTATAAATGTGGAGAGGCACCTGCTGGAGACCCTGAATCCTCAAGCATAGAAAACCACTAAAGTCCATGCCCCCTGAGGGGGAGTGCCAGTTGACAGGGGTCGCCTGTGCCGCAAAAAGAAAATGACCTTCTCCTGTGTCTCCTCAAACACTTGAATCCCACAGAGCTACTCACTGCAGGATCAGCATGGAGTCAGAATATCTTGGTCTCACATAAAGCCCTGTCCTCAGCTCCCTGATCAGAGGAAGGCCCCCTCTACTCTAGCTATCCAAGTGGCCCCACACATGGTCTCTGCCCCTTGAGTCAAAGGTGTCTGTCACTCTGGGGGTCCTGACATTCTAGCGTGGTGCATTTCATACAACAGGCACACACTGCTTATTGGTTAAATGAACAAAACTCTTTCGTCCCAAATCACAATGTGCATGGCCAGAAACATCTGGGCAGAGGCCATTGGTGCTGGTGCCAGGGAGCTTCCACTGTGACTTACTCATGAGCAGCAGAACCTGTGCCCATCCTGGGGCCAGGCTTCTCATGCTGGGTCACACCATGAGACCATGAATCTGCAGTGCTGGGTTGGAAGCACCCAGGACATTGTTGGGGATAGCATGGGAAATTCATAGTTTTCCCTCCAAACCTTAAATCCCATACACACACGGACAAACACACACCCCATTAATATAGACTCAAATAACAGTATGTAATAGCTCTTTGAGGGGAGAAAGAATAAAAAATGCTCTAAACCAGTGGTCTCAAACTTTAGAGGGTATCGAATCTCCTCAGTGACTCATCAGCACACGGATTGCTGGGCCAGGCCAGGGCAGGTCTTGGGCAGCCCAGGACTTGCATTTCTAAGAAGTCCCAGGTGAGGCTGATGGGGCTGTTCTGGGCACCCCGCTTGAGGCCCACTGGAGTGAACCCCTACACAGGGGTGCGATGCTGCAAAGCCTCAGCATCCTTCCCCAGGACAGCAAAGGCCATGTTAGGGAGCAGCCAGCTCCTTAGTGTTTCTCAGGTATGAACAACTGGAATGTCACCTTGGGTTAAAGACTGGAATTAAAACAGAGTCAAAGTGGCAAATCAGACTTTCAGAAATATCGCAGGATCAGGAACTGGAGTAAGGCATGAGTCTCCTCCCCAGAGAAATGGACGAACAGAAGAAAAGGGGAGGTAGTCAAGGGAAACGATGACAGTGGATAGTGGAATTGTTCTTTAAGTCTAAGTTTTGTGTTTCTAGAAACATCTGGCCAAATAACATCTTTTATAACCAAAATGGAATATAAAGAAGCATTTGACCTGTCTCAGCTATTACAGTCATCACGCCAAGCCACAGCAAAAAAGAATCTTAGCTTTCCAATTTTGGAAACTGCCAGAAATGCTATTTGGATTAATTTTTATTTGGGAGTTGGCTAAAACTGACCACAGTCTCAAATACCTCGGGATAAACATCATAGCATTGTCATATGAATATATATTCCCCAAATTAGGTTAAAATAAGCCATCTTGGGGAGATGGAATTTTTTTATGAGGATTATTCCCCAAATATGTTTAGACACAAACAGTTTAATTTTTCTTTTTTCCATATTCGATGTCAATTAAACTAAGTTTCTACGTTTTTGGAATGGCATGAAATTGTGTTCTTCAGTTACATGTGAAATTTAATTAGTATGTCTATGGAAATTTTAATATCACATGTAGATTAAAGAACAGAATATGTGAAATGACATTTTAATACTTTGCAAGCAACAATTGAAATTCAACTTTTAAAGCACATCGCATTTCTACCATTGGAGTGCCTTTCTAATGTTTTCCCTCAATACAATATGGTCTAGTGCAAACCTAAGTAAACCTCATGCTCTGCAATAGAGTGACGATCGTGTACAGATATTTAGATATATTTGCAATAGCATATTGGAACTGAAGCAAAATCTGGAAAAAAAATTCCCTAATTGCCAGCCACTGAATTCATCTGACCCTATTATCTGAAATTAAAAAGTGTTTAAAATTCTTAGCAATCAATTCAAGCCAGAGCTGAACTCCTGAGTTTTCAGGAACTGCTAAACTGGAACAATGTCACTAAAATAACTTCCTGGTGAAATCCCAATTTTGCTCAGGTGTCTGTCCCTCTTCTGGGTGGCCCAGAGTTGCCAACTCCACTGCTGCCCATGGCCGGTGCAGGCTGCTGGTGGCAGACTCAGTGGTCCTGGAGTTGGGGCAGTGGGCTAGGGGTGGGCACAGACCCAGTCTGGACAACAGGTCATAAAGAGATTTCTGTGGAGACTTCTGGAAAAGTTTTCTGTATTCTTAAGGAGTTACATGAAGGGATGGTCTGCTTTTGTCCCGGGACACTGGATGTCAAATGTCCGGATTTGATACCCAGAACTCCTGGAGCCATCTTACAGCTACAAGGGAGCCAGCCTGGGGCCAGTCCAGCCCCCGAGGCCAGCAGAGCGGAGATAAGAAAAGGCTGTGTCCCTAATGTCCTTGGTGACATCCCTGTTGAATCTGCCAGCTGCAACCCTGGCGTACCCTGGCCTTCCTCTTATTGGATGTGATGAATCATCTCATTGTTTATGCCTGTGAGAAAAGTTTCCTTTGCCTGTAGAGACGGCATCCTACCTGAGACAGATGACATTTGAAAATTAGGGACTCCATGGGAAATAATATGTCATTTGTTTCGGCTCATTTCATGGCATACCTTTTAAATAATCCCTCTGTTGCATCGTTTTAAAGAAGATCTGCTGCATTATTAAAAAATTACCCCTAACTGTGAGATTTTCTAGGATGAAAGATAGTCACATAACAGATTTTCCTATAATGGTCACATGGGTATTTGCTTAATTGGCTAGTAACATGGGCCACGTTTCTTTACGAGCGATCTCAGTGTTCTCTTGGTGTTCTTTGAAGTCTCAAGTGAAAAGGGCAATAAAAAATGTGTGCATATTGATTCCTACTGGAATTATTGTGGACTGGATTATTTGTGGTAGTTGGGATCCAATGTGCTGCAAACTTTGTTAAAATGTGTGACATAGTCATGCTATTTCTCAGCCAGAATTCCCTGGTTCTGAACCCCCGCGTCATCCCTGTTGCTCTCTCTCCTTGCGACACAGAGTGTGAAGAATGGATTTCTTCTACCTCTAGATGTTTTCCCATGACTTGCTCACATCACAGCAACCCTGTTTCGAGTGAGTGAGGAGTAACCGACCCTGCAGGAGTGTGGAGAAGGCTGCCTAGGGACTGAACTCACTGTGGCTGTCACAGCTTTCAAATATTTTGTCTCATTGTTAAACCGCATGCTCCAAATTTCACTTAGCTTTGTTTTTGTTTAGAGTCTATGGTCACAGCAGCATTGGGAAGGGCACTCACCTTGTCTCATATTTAAACTTGATCATGTTAATGACTTATAATGTAGCAGCAGCTGACTACTTCTCAGGATAGGGCTTTCTGCAGAATCCAAGATTCCATTCCTGAAAGTGGCAGGTTGGGGAGGGCAAGTTCTGATCAGTCTTGTGCTCCACTTCCTTTCTCTCCTTCCAAAGAGTAACGCCCCTCAACCAAGGTTCCAGTCTCTGCTACCAAAGAAATTGTCAAATGGGGAGGCCACTCTTTAATATCAGTACTCTCTTGAACATTTGTCAATGATATGAAATGACAACTAATGAATCAAGATCATGCAGAACATGAAAGAAACAGGCTGTGTGGGCAGGCAGAAGCAAAAATGACACTAGCTCTCAGAGAATGGGGCTGCTGGGCCCTCTATTTTTAAACTTGTTTTAAAATTTAAATTCAATTTAATTATTTTCAAAACAGGGTCTTGCTCTGTTGCCCAGGCTGGAGTGCAGTGCATGATCATAGCTCACTGTAGCCTCAAACTCCTGGGCTCGAGCAATCCTCCTTCCTCAGCCTCCTGAGTAGCTGGGACTACAGGCGTACACCATGCCCAGACAATTTTTTTATTTTTTTTGTAGAGATAGTGTCTCACTATGTTGCCCAGGCTGGTCTCAAACTCCTTGTGTTAAGCAATCTTTCCACATGAGCTTCCCTAAGTGTTGGGATTACAGGTGTGAGCCACTGCACAGGCCCTCTATCTATTAAGGTTGGCCTGAGCCAATGGGGGCAACATATCTGCCCCGTTTGCCATAGCAATCGAGTCAGTTTGTCCTTGTCAACTGGCCTATACCATTTCCCTCCCATGAGGACAGCTTAAGAATGGCGGGGGCCCCACTTGGAGCCAGCAGGACAAGAAGGGAAGGTATTGGGGGCCTTCCCTGGAATTGCCCCCAGTCATCCAGCTGGAAAGTGGGGAAGCTGAGACTGCCAGGGAAGTAGGAATCTGGGACCCACCTTGTCAGGCCAACATGGAGAAGCAAGAAGGAGAAGAAATGGAGAAGGAAGAAAGTGAGCTGGCTTGGTGGAGGCAGCCAAATACAGAGATTTTTCTTTTTTTAGACTTTGCTGCTCAATCACCTCATGTCCCACCTTTTGGAAGTTGTAGTTTCAACTTAGCCTTTACATTATGTCATTTTGGGGAAAATGATTCTATCTGTGGTTTATCTATGACAACTGTAGATCCTAGATTTTCCAGCAAGGCTGCAATACTTTCTCATAATTTCTCCAACACATTCATTGTCTTCACTGTTGCTTAGCAAAACATAACCCCGTGGAAACCAGTTAAGATGTTTACTGTGTAAATGACAGATTCCATTGTGAACGGACCATAAGGGATTCAGCATCCTTTATTAACACATTAGGTATTAGGAGTTGTTTTCTATTTTTAAATATTGTTCCTTACATGCTGCATTGCAGATTATTTTCTTAGAATAGTTTTCCCAAGTGTGGAATTAATGAAGTGAAAGATATGATCTAAAAGCAGTTATTCATATACGCAGAGAGGAAGTGATGTTTTGGGGACCCCAGGCCTTGGGGAAAAGTCATTTAGAGTCAGTCCCTCAGATGGAAATTCACTACACCAGATGTTTTCCAATGTTGATGTTTTTAATCAAAATCACAAAGTCATTGAAATTTATACTTCTTAACTTATATAAAGCCTGGGAAATAATTACAACTTGCAATTTAAGATTCATGGTTGGTTTTGTTCTTTTCTGGAGGATGGGTTAAAGAATGGCATGTAGTGACTTCCTCAGATTGGCAATGGCATCTTCACCCACACTCCTCCCATATATCCTACCTGTCCCTGGGCTCCAGCACGGTCATGTGCACACCCACACACTCACACACTCACACACACACTCACACACTCACACACACACTCACACACTCACACACACACACTCACACACTCACACACACGCTCACACACGCTCACACACGCTCACACACACTCACACACTCACACACACACTCACACACACTCACACACTCACACACTCACACACACTCACACACACACTCACACGCTCACATACTCACACACACACTCACACACTCACACTCACACACTCACACACACACTCACACACTCACACACTCACACACACACTCACACGCTCACATACTCACACACACTCACACACTCACACTCACACACTCACACACTCACACACTCACACACACACACACTCACACACACACTCACACACTCACACACACTCACACACTCACACACACTCACACACACTCATGCTCACATACACACACACACTCACACACACTCACACACTCACACTCACACACTCACACACACTCACACACACACTCACACACTCACACACACTCACACACACACTCTCACACACTCACACACACTCACACTCACACACTCACTCATACACTCACACACACTCACATACTCACACACACACTCACACACACACTCACACGCTCACATACTCACACACACTCACACACACACACTCACACACACTCACACACACACTCACACACTCACACACACTCACACACACTCACTCACACACTCACACACACACTCACACACACTCACTCACACACTCACATGCTGACACAACTCCACACACAGTTATGAGGATCGCCAGATAAAATACAGGTGTAGGATGCTCCGTTACATTGAATTTCAGATGAACACTGAATCATTTTTTAGTATAAGTATGCCCCATGCAATATTTGCAATATTCTCATGCAATATCTGCGACATTTACTACTCTAAAAAAATTCACCATTTAATGGAAATTCAAATTTAACAAGGTGTCTTATGTTTTTATTTGCCAAATTTGGCAACTCTAGCAATCACACGATCATACATACACCTACTCAAACACACCTACATGACTCATGCATATTCACACATATACACAGACATACGCCTTTTCCTTTTCATTGTATTAATACATTATTTGCTTATTATTTTAACAAATGGGTACCAGAGACTCTTAAATGCAAAGCAAATTACATGGCAGTAGCTTGGTACATACTTTTAAAATAATTGGTTTAATAAAATTACGAATGAATCCCATGCCTTACACCTGACCATCTTAGAGTGTTAGAAATGGATCCTATTGTGTCTGTAATTCTAGTGTCCAAGCTGAGTTCCAAATTCTGACAGTGTGGCAGTTTTCACAAGGGAGGCAAGCACATGGGCCAACCTCAGATAGACCGGGGTGACGTGGTCCCCAGCCCCTGCCGGCAGCTTTGGATCTCCCTGTAAACACTTCCCTCTGCAATTCCTAAGTTCTGGGCGTGTTTATTTTACAGAACAGGGTCTCAGCCCATCTGGGATTTGTTTGGAAGGGATTGCCTCTTTGCTTTCTTTGTAAAAATAACCCCTTGTCTTTGTGTAACTGGGTTGACCTAATGGTGCAGTGGGCGGGCCTCACCTCTTCCTGGGTGTGTTCCTAGAAACAGTGTTTGGAGCCTTCTGGGTTAACCATTTGCATGCCCTGTCCCCACCTCCGTCCCTTTAAAATATGGCTCTACAGTGCTGTCGGGCCCCTCTCCCCTTTGTCCCTAGGGCCCTCAGGCATGCAGAGCAGGCATGCTCTGAGCTTGGTTTACCTTTGATGAATGAGTGAGTGAGAGAATGAATGAATGGGAGACTGGTCTGTTCGTAGCTTATAACTCTCGTCAGGCACCAGCAGAGCTCTCATTGTCAAATGATCATTTAATTGAAAATAAATGGGTCCACCGTGACCAGGACATTCAGAAATTTTTAATTTGGTACATAATTCCAAGAAGAAATTGAGAAAGCTTCTACAATACGTACCCCTCCTCAGTATAAAGCGTAGGTGTGTGGGATAGTAGTGAACCAGGCCAAGAAATGAAAGGACAACACAGCCCACCGCAGTGAAATCTATGCAGGATGTGAAAAGCAAGGAGCCACAGCCCGTGACAGCCAGAGGAGGTCGGAAGTCAGGGATGACGCCTTGGCTGCCCAGTGTGTTAAAGCAGAGCTGTTTTCCCGAGGCCGTTCACACCATGCTGGCTGGTGCTGGAGGAAAGCTCACCCCGCACTGGGGGCTCACGTTTCCCTCCCAGCGATCCGGGGAGACCTGTGATCTGCAGACGTGGCTCCCCGAGAACAGCTGTCACTCAGCAGCGGCCATTTCCTTTCCTCCGGGGAGCATGCAGATCTTCCTGAACGCTTATGTCATTTGCCCCCTGAAGAGCCTGGTGAGAGGGAAGTGCCAGGAGATGCTGTCCACGTCCTGCACGATTGAAAACAGGTCTGCCCAGGGCGCAGAGCAGGCTGCGTGGGTGCCACGGCCCCCACACGCAACCCGCCGGGTTTCCAATTCGCCTTCTTAGGCTTTCCGTGCCCGGGCACACCGCTTAGTCAAACACACACACCCACGTGCCTAGTCACTTTGTGAAATCCACATCTAAGTACACATTTGGCCCTTTTGACCCCCAAGAGACCTCCTAACATGTGCCTGCTTTCTGTAGAAACAAAGCACTGCCATGAGGTCATAAACTTGGTTTCTGAGAAAGGACAATTGTTTTATCTGGGGAGGAAGGATGTTGGGGGTAGCGTACGACAAGTTGGCTTTTGTCTTTAATTGGGGATACGTTTCCACATACATGCAGAGGAACATCCACTCATCTGCAGATAGGCGTGGGCCATCTCAGCCATTTGTAAGTTTGTAAAAATAGAAAAAAGGGTGAGTCCTCAAAGAGGTATAGTCCAACTCTCCACCCCTTGAGTGTGGGCTGCACTTGGTGACTTGCTTCCAAGAGCTACGGATGGAGGGAAAAGTCACTTTGGAGCGACCAGCTGATAAAACCGAACACCACCAGAGAGAAGCTGTGCTGCGAGGACATGCCCTTGGTCCACTGCGAGGAGCACGGTTTAACCAGGAGAAATACTTTGCACAAAGCCATGCAGAGGGCTATTCTGCAGCATGCCTGCCCAGGACTCCTCAAGACCATGACGGTCATCGAAACCAAGGGAAATCTGAGACACGGTCCCAGACCAAAGGAGGCTCAAGAAGCACGAAGACCAGATGTAATCAGGCCTCCTAAGCAGGATCTTGGAACAGAAAAAGGACACGAGGGAAAAACTAGTGAAATAGGAATAAAGTGTGGATTTAGTTAACAGTGATGTACTGAGGTTGGTTCTTATCTGTGACAGAAGTATCCAGAAATGTGAGATGATAACGATTGGAGAATCTGGATGAGGGGCACCCAGGAACTTTCTGTACTATCTTTGCAACTTTTCTATATATCTAATACTGCTCCAAAGCAACAGGATTATTTCAACAATAATAATAATAATAAAAAGGGATTGCCCTGATGTAGGAGGCGTACAATACCTGCGCTTGCAAGGTGGATTTTTATAATCTGGTATAAAATAAAACTTCTTGAGTTCTTTCTAGGTTACAGCGGAAAGAATGAGGAATAGAACTGTAAGAAAGTAGGTTTCTGTTGTTTGAGCCCAGCCAGCTTCAGCAACGTACCAGGCAGACTAGCGCAGGTGCATTGGCATGTCCTCTGTGAAAAGGCCAATCATGTGCCGTGACAGGCCACCAGCTGATAGGCTAAGTACGTGAAGTTTCTGTTTTGAACAGGGCTTGCCAAGAAATACAGATGGCACACTCAAAGGGGGAGGTAAAAGAGAGTTTAATAAAAAAGCTATTTATAGAGGAGAGGGTGTGGTTAAAAGAAACGAACAAAGGATGTTAACGCCCCGGGGTGAGCAGCTGAGGGCAGCTGTCATCACCCCTGGGTCTAAAGGGCAGGGTGGGTGTGGTCCCCAGAACCCCAGGAGGACTGTGGCTGTCAGAGTGACAACCACAGGAGAAGCCACCTTCCGTAGAGGTATACAACCAGCGCCAAATCACAGCTCAGCAGGAAGGGCCCTGAAATTTCTCAAACGTTCTCTCCTCTCCACGTCTGACCTGCTGGTGCCGCTCAATGGCCGAATCCACCAGAATCCAGAGTGCCAAGGAGCTCAGGTGGTGCAACCCACGTAAGGAAAGAAGGAGGGAAGTCCAGAGGGGCGGGTCAAAGTTACGCAACCCACTTTCCCACCTGCTCTCCAGTTGCTCTCTGTTACCTGTGAACAGGCTGCTGAGATTTACCAGATAGCTGAAACCCTTCAACATGAAAGACAGATCAAAAAGTTAACCACAAAAATCCAAATACAAGGAACAAGAGGAAGCAGACAATGTAGTGAATGGATTTTTTTTTTAAAGAACCCAGAAGGGAAAATGTAGCCAAAAAAAGATATCCATAAACAAGTTATTCCATTCTAAAAAGGTGATGCAATGAAAAACAGAAAAAAAAGTCAGATAACACAAAGAAAGTCTTATAAGTTAAAAATGTGATAGCCAAAAATATTTGTGCAAGTATGTTTAGGCTGATATAACAAAATACCATGAACTGGATAGCTTATAAAAACAGAAATTTATTTCTTGCAGTTCTGGAGGCTGGAAGTCTAAGATCTATGTCTGGTGAAGACCCTCTCTCTGGTTCACGGATGGCACCTTCTTTCTGTGTCCTCACATGATGAAAGGAGTGAGGTGTCTCTGTTGGGTCTTTTTAAATAAGGGCACTAATCCCATTTAGGAGGGCTCTGCCTTCATGGCTGAACCACCTCTCAGAGCCCCACCTCCTAATACTACCACCTTGTGGGTAAGGATTTCAACACAGGAATTTTTAAGGAGCACACACATTCAGATAGAGAAAGATTATGATATGAGATGATGATTATGATAGAGAAAGATTAGAAGACTGACGAACTCTCTCAATAAAGTAAAACAAACAAAAAGCAGAAAAATAGAAGAGAAATGATAAAAAACTTAGAGAAGCATTCCAGAATACAGTATCTGACTCTTCCGAGTTCCAGAGATGGTGAAAAAAAACCAACATAAAGTAGAAGAACTAATCAATTAAGTAGTAGAAGAATTAGTAGAAGAATTCTCTACCCCTGAGGTCATGAGTCTCACTCAAAAAACAAACAAACAAACAAAAACACATGAAAAACATATACACCAAGGATGCCTTCATGAAGTTTTCAGATTCTAGAGAAAAAGAAACACCCTAAAGGTTGAGAGAGAGACCCGCAGAGAGAGCAAGAGGGGAGGAAGATCCCATTGCAAGGAAATAAAATGCTGGAAGTGAATGCAGCAACACCTTCAAATTCTGGGGTGCAGCCCAGAATTCCCTATCATCCAAATAATAAAGGATTGGAATCAAGATATTTCAGAACTATCAGGTATCTGCTTGCAGAAAGATGGACGGGATATAATTTGCCATATTCTTCCTGCTAAAAACAATGAAAACCCTGTACATTCTGTGTAAAACAAACCTAAGAAGCCCTTGAAAGGTGGACAGAAGAAGGCAAATGGGCAAAGGACCTCAGGACAAAAGGAATGACATAGTGGTGAGTTCCAGGACTTTCTTCTTGACTCATAAAGCTCAGAATTAGAGCTGAAGAAACAAGCAACCCAGAAATACCAATAGGCACCCACAAGAGAGGTCCCAGCAAAAGCTCTCTCTGCCCAAAGGATTAGGAAAGGGAAAGCCCAGCAAGACAAATGTTATGACAATAACTGGTGTACTCCAGCCACACAACACAGAAAAAGCTGTGGCCCCACCCAGCCTGCACCAGTCTAGGCCACCAGGCTAATAGCAAGGAAGCCCCCCTCCTGCCATGAATGGGTAGTGTCAGAGATGGCTGAGCAGGAAGACATGACTTTCATTCCCATGTTGCTAGGGAGACCAAGCAGGCAGCTTGGACTTTCTGTAGATGTTCTCTATCAAGTTGAGGAAGTTCTCATCTATTTCTATGTTTCTGAGAGTTTTTATTATGAATAGGTGTTGAATTTTGTCAAATGCTTCCCCCCAATTGATATGATCATGTGATTTTTCTTCTTTAGCCAGTTAACATGGTGGATGATACTGATTCATGTTGAAATATTGAACCAGCCTTGCATTCCTGGAAAAGACCCCACTCAGTCATGGTATATAGTTATTCTTATATATTGCTGAATTCTATTTGCTAATATTTTACAATCATTATTGCATCCATATTAATGATGGATATTGGTGTTTGGTTTTCTTTCTTTTTTTATGTGTGCTATCTCTTTCTGGTTTTGGTATCAGAGTAATACTATTTTCATAAAATTAACTGACACATGATACTTTCTACTATATTCCTTTGATTAAGTTGTCACAGAGCCCACATTTGAGGGTAAGGAACACAGAGTCTCCTCTCAGTGGGAGGAGGGCAAAGAATTTTGGGGTAATACTTTAAAATCCCCATACCTTCCTAGGAAAATATTAGCCATCTAAGTTTCTGCTTAAAATGTATTTTCTAAGGAACAATTTAATGGTGGAATAAATACTGTACTTTCAGAACATCATAGGTTAAATCCTTTTTGGGAAGGATGAGAGGGAGCCATTGCCTTTGTGTCTTATCTCCAGTGTTTCTGTGGGTAATGCATTTTGAGTTCTTAAAACAATGTACAAACAACTTTTTGTAACCCAACCCTGTGCTTGCTGGATTACGTTTCTTAATTCTGACATGGGAAAAGCCAGTGTGAGTAAGCCAGAGAAGGTGACTGACAGGCCCCACCAGAGCCTGAAAAGGAACTGGGCAAGAAAACAGTGGTGCTGGTTGCACAGGGTATTAAACATGCCCGAAATCCGCTGTCCTGAAAGCCCGGGGCGAGCTATGCCTGGGTCTGCACCACTGCTAGACGCAGGAGGCAGATCCAAGGGCGTGAGCTTCCTCCCAGGTCCTTGGGACCAGCCCTGGAGTGTTTCCTTGGGGACAGCATGTGGTTTCCTGGTGAGCCTCAGCTCTCAGTTCTTTCTAGCTTTGGTCAGCAGGCAAGCAGCCCCACGCTTCCCCCAGCTGGCTGACGGCTGTGGGCTCCACATTCGCAGATGTGCCACCGTCCCTGCAGTGCCTCTTGTTTAGACTGTTGTCCTTGCGGTGCGTCTTGTTTAGATTGATGCCAGCCACTCTAGACATGATGTTTACTTTACATTTAAACCCTTTCTCACATTGTTCCCTCCCAGTTGGGGTGGTCAACTTAGCAGGGACAGTCCCCTTCACAGTTTTGGGGGCTTCTTTAAAGAATGCCTATGAAAAAACCCACCCAGATGTCTACTTTGGGTCCTGAGTTCCCCAGGTTGCCTGTGTTGCCTCAATTCCCCTGTGTATCTAACTCTCAAACGTCATAGAGGTTAACACCACTAGGAGGGTCCCTTCCCCACGGAGGCGGGGCTAGCCCATGCCCCATGCCGGGAATCCCTGTCCACTGGACCAGTGATAGTTGCCCTCCTCCCACTGTCTTCCCATGATCTTTTATTCATATTTGAAATATTTCCTTTGTTTTTCCCTTGTTTCCCCAGAGGCTCTGGAACTTTGTTCCTCTGCCTACCATCACCTCTGGATTTGGGAACAGGATATACCAGGTTGTGTTGTGGGTGGCAGCTCATGTGACAATGCTGGCCCTCGCAGCAGCTGCTCAGGTGAGGACAGGTGTGGGCTCTCTGGCCTGTGGGGAGAATGGAGATGACACTGATGCTGATGGGGTGTGGGTACAAGTAGCTCTCCCTCACTGCTCACTCTCCCTCTCTTCCTGCCATCCCTGTAAGTTTCCCATGCTTAAAGCTTTGCGACACCTTTAATCTGTAACCGGCAGCTGACTGCACTATCAGATGTCTAAGGAGAAGACAGGCTGTGTTATTTCAAAGGTAGGCTGCGGTCAATCACAAGGTGTACCTGGAATATGAGGGCTTAGCCTTTTCTTCGTGCTGTGCCAGGGATTCTTTGGCAGTCTGATGGGGTCTCTGGACCTTTTCCCAGAAGAATGCTTTTGAATGCTTAAAATAAGTGGGCTTTAAAGAGAAAGGAATTCCACTGAAATACAACCACTAAATTATATAAGTACAGTAATATGTATATGCTCTATTACTCATTAATAACAGGTTCTAGTGATAACATTACAGATGTGATGACATCTGTAATTTCAAAGTAGTAGAGAGTGCAGATGCTGTTTCAAGATATATTTACATGTATGATGTGATATGAAAATATTTCTGATTTCCACAGGAGATAAAGTCACAGGTCCTGTTAATAAAACTCTGGCTTGTTGCCTACATTCATGATGGAAGGAAATTCCAAATTTCAGTTGCAGGTTAGTGAAAATAAAGATGCAATTTCTTCCTGAGAGTTCCCTCTTACAAAATTTATACAGGGACTCTCAAGGGAGAGAACTCTGCCCCTAAAAGCAGAATTCTCCCCAGGGCGAGAACAGCTTTTTGATTTGTCACTTCCTTGCCAAGCCATCGGCATTTGGTGCCTGGTCCTCTCATCTCAACCCAGCTACAGTGCCACGTCTTCCAAAAGATTCTCAGGATGCAATGGAAGAGACCTCTTCTGCCCTAGCATCTCACATACCTCATCTTCACCTGCTGTTCTACCTCCTGTGTCTGCCTCTCTCTGCACCTGCCCTGAGGTTCCCTCCCCTTGAAACCTCTCCTGGGTGGGGTCTAACTACTTCACCTTCTGGCACTCCTGGGTGTCTGCACATAGGAAGGGATCAGTGAGGATCTAGGACATTTTTCTCCATTAACACTAAGCTCTTAAATGAACCTCATGCCAGGTGCAGTGGTTCACACCTGTACTCCAAGCACTTTGGGAGGCCAAAGTAGGAGGATCACTTGAGGCCAGGAATTTGAAAACAGCCTGGGCAACAAAGCAAGACCCTGTTTCTATAAAAAGTAAAAAAAAAAATTAGCCTAGCATGATGGCACACACCTATAGTCCCAGCTACTTAGAAGGCTGAGGCAGGAGGATCACTTGAGCCCAGGAGTTTGAGGTTGCTGTGAGCTATGATCAAGCCACTGCACTCTAGCCTGGGCAACAGATGTAACTCTGTCTCAAAAAAAAAATTAAATTAAAAAAAATGAAACTCAAATACATTCCTGACACACAGTGCAACTGAAACCCTTAAAACTTGGAATTCAAAAAATCTGCAAACACCATTGTGGTATTTTTTTATTTAAAAGAGAAAAAAGAAGTAAAAGTTATTTATTGCACAGTGGTTATCAGGAATGCTTCTGGCTTATGAGAGCAAGTTTTGCCAGAGTCCAGATTGGAGGAGATAAAAGCAGATTCTCAAGACATTTATGGCCTTTTTCTGAGGAATTGAGAGGTTGACGACCTTAAACTATTTGCAGTGTCAATTTTTATGGCTTTCATTTTCTTTCGTGTAAGTAGACCTGTCACCTGTTCACTGCCTTATAAGCCTTGATGAGGGTCTTTCAGCAACACTTCAACGTAGAACAATGAAGGATGAAGACCTGGTTGGCTGTGGCCGGGTGAGCCCTCCCTCCATGACACCCCAAAACACTCAGGGTCCCTGGGTCCTGATGTGACCTCCATCCCTCAGCCTCCTCCTCCTTCACGCTACAAGTGATCATAGCCCAGTCCTCCACTGCATCAGTCGGGGTTGCCCGGAGAATCAGAACCAATAGGATATGTATGGATACATAAGAGGAGATTATTATGGAATTGGCTGTCGTGGTTATCAGGACCAAGAATCCTACAATCTACCGTCTACAAGCTGGAGACCCAGGAAAGCCAGTGGGGTGACTCAGCCTGATTCCAAAGGCCTAAGAGCCAGAGCAGGTGGGAGAGGAGTCTCTGGTCTACGTCCTAGCATCGGAGGCCCTGGAATAAGGAGCTCTGGTGTCCTAGAGCAGGAGGAGATGGATGGCTCATCTCAGGAAGAGAGAGAGAGGGACTCTGCCCTTCCTGCACCTTGTTCTATCCAGACCCTCAATAAATTGGTTGATGGGCATTTTCATAGCAGGGATCATTGCTGTAAGCTGCCCTAAAAGTCCAGAAAGTGACTTTAAAAGTTGGTCTTCTCACCTTTAGCTGTTAAAGACAGAGGACCAGCCAGCCAATTGCTAAAGACCTGGCTCTTTGGGTTAGGGATTCCTTTCCCCACTGTTCCTGTGGCCCAGCCACGCTTACCTGTGACAGTGTTGAGTTGGGACAGGACTCTTTCCTTGGCTCTTTGGAATGACTGTGCTATGGGAGGCAGAGCTTTCTTTAATAGAACTAAGCACAGAGGAAATTGGGAGATGTCAGCTGAAGAGGGGGATGGATAGAGGAGGAAGAGAAGGAAGTTCCTGTTGCTACGAGGGTCTCAGGCAGCAGGAGGACTATAGCAAGACACTGGTTCTCAATTTTGAGTTTTCATTATCCTTTGATGAAAACTTGTGGACTTTCTCTCCGAGACAAGCACGTACACAGAATAGGTTGCACATGGACCCCTTCCTCCCCTCTACTCCCGGAAGTAACATTTGCACCCAAGTTGAGGCCCTCTGAGCTAAGGAAAAGATCACACCAGAAGTTCTGATCACTGGGGAATAGGGAAGAATTCAAGTGAGCCATCACCTTCAAAAAATAATAGAATAAAATAAAAAATAAATTGGTTGGTGCCCACCCACATTGATGAGGATGGATGCTCTTCACTCAATGCCTTGCTTCAAATTCCAGCCTCTTCCAGAGACACCCTCACAGACACCCCAGACATAGTGTTTTACCAGCTCTCCGGGCATCCCATAGCCTGGTGAAATTGACATATGAAATTAATCATCACAACCCCAGAGGTGCGAATTAGAACCGAGGGCTATCCTCTCCCTGCCAGACCCCTGGGCTAGAACTCCCAGGGCTGCTGGTCTTTCCAGAGAACTGTGCGTCTCCCAGCCCCCGGGCCCCGCTGCTTCCACCACCCCAAGTGACCCAGCAGTCCCCCTCTCCCTAACCCCAGATCCTCCCACTCTGCCCCCTGGGAGTCGTGGACCGTCATCTGCTAAATCTCCTCTGGTCCTCACTTCTCTTCACATTGCCGCCACCCATTCTGGGTCCACCAGATTCCAGGTCCTGCCCCCTAGAGGTTCTGATGCAGCGGGATTGAGGTGGGCCTGGGAACTCGCATTTCTAGCAAGTGCCCGGGTGATGCCGATGCTGCTGGCCCGGGGGCCACACTTTGAGAACCACTGCTCTAAACTAAAACCTGGCTGTTCCCTGAATCTCTCCTTACCAGCCACCTCCTTTCTCATCACACGCCAGGGCTGCAGGGAAGTAAATGTCTTCCTTATTCCTAATTGCTACTTCTGGAACAGACCACCTCTCCTCCCTTGTTCTGCAACCTCCTGCTCCTATGAAGTACATACCATAATACTCTACCCCTTCCTTCACTTAAGGGGTATTTTAGTACCTGCCTCTCTTTTTGTCTTCATTCATATTTTCCACCCTTGAATGCACAGACAAAATCTAAGGAGATGCACCATCCGTCGCCCTGGCTTCTCAGTGTCTCGACTTCCTCGTGTTCAGCTCTCTTTCTCTGCTCCACCTCCCAGTCCCCGTGCATGGTCACGCCGTGACGACAGCTTCTCCAGAATTTGAGCAGCATCTCATTCTCTAACCTCCCTCTCCTCAAGCTCCAGCTCACTCACTTTGTCATCCCCTGCTCCAAACAACAGGGCTGGACTGACCCCGCCTCTCCCCTCCTTCATCATTCCTCCCACCGGCACGTAGCTGCTCACCCGGCAGCGTTCCAGCCTCCCCTCACCCCTGCTCCCTGGCACACCTCCTCGTCTCCCCTCGTTGTTCTTACCTGACAACACCAGGTGTCTCCATCTGGAGACCACGGACATTGGGCAGGGTGATTCTCTGTTCCAGGGAGCCGCCCTGTGTACTGTAAGATGTTTAACCACATCCCTGCTCTCTACATACGAGATACCAGTCACACCCCTCCCCCACCTGGTTGCCACACCCCAAAAATGTCTCTGGACATTGCTGAATGTCCTCTGAGGGGCAAAATCACCCCGATCGAGAAACACTTTTCTGGAGTTTTGAGGTCTGACTGGCTATTACGGTGGATTTACCTACCTGATTTGTGCAAAGAGCTAAAGGGGTCCACACAGAGTGGTTCCCTCCTCGGGGCCTTCTGCCAGGGCCGCCCACCCTGCAACCCAAGAGCAGTGCAGGCGGTGGGGTGGGCCAGTGAGCAGCAAGTGTTAGATCTCTAGGTGGACTAGTCTGGCAGCCCTCAGACCTCCTTAGCTAGAAATGCCCCTCTTTTGTCTGACACTATGTCTTTGACTAACAAATAGTTCCTTTATTCTCTTTCAAGGTGGTGAAAAACAATTGGATTGTGAACCACTTGAATTCGGCATCAGGAGGTAAAGGCTATAGACACAGCTAAGCTTCTCGCAAGCTCATCTGACTAGGCAGATCACTGCTACCTCAAAATCGATTTTATCAGTTTTAAAATGAAAGGAACTGAAAACAAGTTTGGGGCCTGCCCTCTACAGTGTGCGACTAGCTCTGCTTTCAGCCTCCTTCCTTCCTCTGCCCGTTGGCAGATCGCATGAGCTCTCATTTCATCCACCAGCCCTTGTCTTCAAACCGTTTCGTCACCACCCCCGCATCCTGTCAAGACTGTCTCCAAGTCTGGCCAGCCAGGCTGCTGCCCTGAGGAGCTAACTAGCCTGTCTGCTTTTCCTGATGGGAGAAGAGCTCTGGTTCTAGATCATTCTGCTGTCCAATCTGGTAGCCACTAGCTGTATGTGGCTACTTAAATTTAAAACATTATAATTAAATAAAATTAAAACTTGAGTTTATTTTCTCTTTAAAAAAAATCTCTTATGAATAGGTTTTGGAAAGTTATATTTTTCTAGAATTATGTCCATATAGTACACATTTATTTCCTAATGAAAAATTGAAGTTTTTAACTGCACTAGTCAAATGCTGTAGCCATGCATGGCCGGGCGCTACTGACTGGTCAGTGCAGATATGGAAGGGTCGCATTAGCACAGGAAGGTCTCTGGGCACTGAGAGCCAAGTGTCTCAAATGCTTTGTTCTTAGAGACTTGGATATATCAGTCCGCTTTATTAGGCTGAGTGGTTTTGTGCATCTGCTATTTCTAATTTCTTTTCCTCCCACTCATACATCACTTAATATTGCATTATTCTTGAATCTTTAACTTGTATTTTTCAGCTTTATGGCATTACTGCTAAATTTAACCTACTGAGTAGGGACAGAGAGGGAAGGGGCTGAGCCCACACTTGTTCTCCAGCTGAGATGGCACAGGGCCCCTTCCTGCATGGCGGAAGAGGAAGAGGAGGGTTCCGAGGTGCCAGCCTTTTCTGGGGCTCCCTCGTGGTCCAGGCTGGAGCCCGGGCGATGCTATCCTAGCGCTCTCTTAGGCGTGTGGCTGGGGCAATGGTCTCTCTAAGTGCCTCTACTATGCCAGGTGCCTCCTCCATTGCAAACCTAAACAGAGAATGCCCCCTTTCCCAGATGCCAGACAGGCTGACAGGCTGTCTGCCACGACACTGGCTGTCTCCCACTCCTCTCTGATGTGGAGAGAAACTTTTTTGTTTTATTCTCAGAACCTGAATTTCCCATCTGTTAGGGAGAGGTGATAATACTCACAAGGTGACTGTGAGTAACTGAGGATGTTTATAGTGTTTCCAGGACAGAGTCCAGCTCTGAATGAACGCTCAGGACCAAGCCTTTTCTTCCCGAATCAAGGGTTCAGATGTTCACCCTGTGTGTGGTGGTGGCTTTTTCATGTGATGATTTTTCCTCCTTCCTTCCTGAGCTCCTTAAGAAAGAGGTGCATCTAGTGTGCTTCCGTGGGCTTCATATATGTAGAGCATTGCCTTTGGGCACATGTTTACTGACAGGCATACCACTGCATAGCTCAGTTCTGGCATCCACTGTGTCTTTATTGAGTAGGAAGGCTGACCAATAGACTCAGGACCATTGGGAGACAATTTTAATTTAACTAATATTTCATTTACATTTATTGCACAACTATGTGAGCAAGAAATATAGTGGGAGAAAGAGAGAAATATGGTTTCATCTCTGCCCACGGTGAGAATAAACTTTTAGCATGAAAATACTCTTTCATCTTGGTTTCTTAAGAATTGAATGTGGTTAGATTTTACAGAATCCTTCTGTGGGATGAAGAACTTGAGAAGGCTTGGGCCAGCAAGGGGACTTCTGGGGTCTGTTCCCAGACTGTGGTTTGACTGGGCGTCATCTGTGAGGTTTTCGGTGATCGTGCCATTGCTAGCCTTGGGTCTAAGTTGTAGTTGATAAAAGGCCTGCTATCGTTGCACTGGGCTTTCCTTGTAGCATAGAGTGTGGGGAGAATGCTGGGCCAGGAGTCAGAGTGATTAGGTCCATCCCATATCTACCATGTAGACATCAGAGCCTGGCCAGTCATTCAAGCTCTTGGGCTGCCATTTCTTCATTCAGGATGTGGGACACCAACCTTCTCCATTCCTGTCCAGGAGAAGAATCACATCAGGAAGTGGTTATGTTATGTATGCAAGTGCGACATAAACGTGCACAAACAATTCTTTCTTTGGGCAAGTAATATAACTTATTTCAGCTTCTACGTGCAAAGTGACAATGCTAATATTAACTTAACCCTAAATACCTACTTTTAAGAATATAGATACTATTTTTAGGAGAAAAGGAAAGAGAACCAACTCAATGACAATTAGTATGGAGTGAAGTCAGGTTTCTAACCCAGATGTGGCCAACATTAACATTTCAATCTCTACAAACAAGACCATCAACATTTGCCATCATCTGTCTTTTGCAGGCAGAAGAACTGATATTGGAAAATGGACCGACAACACTGGTCTGTGAGTTAGAACGACAATGCAGGGCTCCTAAGTAATGCTAGTCCTAACTTAGAATCACTTCACACCTTGAAACAGTCTAAGATTTGTCCTAGTTCAGAGCTTATTTTCCCAGATTCTTCAATTGAAGAATCTATTTATGAAGAATTTGTGGAAGGTACGGGCAGCTTGGATGAGGACACCTCTCTTCCTGAAGGCCTTAAGGACTGGAACAAAGAGCGGGAAAAGGAGAAAGAGGAGCCCCCGGGGGAGAAAGTCGCCAACTAGATCCAAGGAGAGGCTGTTTCTGCCTATCCTCTGTGGGTTCAGTTTGCACACACTTCCAGGCTTCCAGAAGAGTGAGAGCCAGCGCTAAGTTGGTTTTCGCCAACTACTGACCCAGCTGAAGTGATGGGGAGAGGAGTCCTTAACCCTCAGCTTCAGAGGTCCCAGAGGGATGACCAGGGACTTTGATGGCTCGAGGGAGGCTTGCACCATCCCACAGCCTCCCCAGGCTCCCAGATGGCAGCTGGAACAGTCAAGCCCAGCACCGCCGAGGCTGGTCCCTGTGGCACCGTCCCGAGGCCTGGCTGGATGCGTGCAGGGATAGTTCAGGGAGAGTGGACGCTCGACAGTGTGGGGGAAGGTATCTTTCTCTTTTTGTCACCCAGTCCTTACTACTGTTTCTCTTCAGTTTCCCTCTGCAAATGGGCTGTGAAATTAAATTGGAGTCTTGGAGTCTCGATAACAATATTTTAATTTGACTTAATATTTTAAAATTTGAATCAGATCACTTGTTGCTGTCTTAATGGAATGGGTTTCTACAGAGAGCTGTGACATATTTAAAAATATGAATGTATTATGTAAATATGGCTTCTTTACATCAAAAATAAAATGTGCCTACCTTCCTCATAATGATCATTTATTTGTGTGTGGTTTTGGAAATTAAGTCTGGCTGGCTAGTAGATCTACAAAAAATGTGCTTAGCCCATTTGCATAAAAATATGTAAATCAAAATAATAAGGAGTCTGACTAGTCAGATTGGGAGGGGTGGCAAAGATTAATGAAATCTATAGATGATGTTGCTTTGGGGAGATGGGTACCCCTCACAGGGACGGGTGAGAGTGGAAATGACTGTAACCTCTCTGGGGGGCAACCCGTGACATGTACTTATCTCCTTTTCCAATTCCAGACAGTTCTCAGGAGAGCATCCGACAAGACACAGAGCTGCCCGTGCAGGCTGCCCCTTAAGTACCTACTTTATAGCAGGAAATAGCATGAGCACCTACGGATGCAGGAGCAGGTGTTTGAGCACATCATTTTACAGGTAAGCCGTGGGTTACTATGACGCCCATGTTAATGGATATCTATATTTGGTAATGAGGAAAGCTTTTGAGTTGAAAATCAACACAAGACAGAGTAAAGATCATGTTTAATGTATATCTTTTATGAAAAATTTTGTCTGTAGACACCTACTGACACACATATGTGTAGAGAAATGTCTAGAAAGTTACTTGCTCACCAAATGATAATAATGGTTATTTCTGGACCAAGGACTTTCAAATGACTTTTATTTTTTTTTGTATGAGTTTATTTTTTAAATAATTTTTAAACAAATGCTTACTATATTATCCAATAAAGGAAATAAGTTTCATTCATTAAAAAAAGCAAATATACTTGGTAGTTTGTAGCATAAAGTAGACAGGACAGCTGTCTCCCAAAGACTATTTTGTAGTAAGTAAGTATTATTCAGGGTTCTTTGGAAAGACAGACCCAATAAGAGATTAGATAGACAGATAGAAAAATAGATGGACAGGTAGGTAGATATATAGATAAGAGGGCATTTTATAAGGGAAATTGGCTCACTGTTAGAGAGGCTGAGAAGTCCCACAATAGGCTGTTGGCAAGCTGGAGAACCAGTATACTGGTAGCTTGAGTGTCCAAGTTCAAAGGCCTGAGAACCCAGGGGGCCACTGTTGCAAGTCCTGGAGTCCAAAGGCTGTAGAATCCAGAGTCTGATGTCCAAGTGCAAGAGAAGAAGGGTGTCACAGCTCCAGGAGAGAGACAGAGCAATTTTGCCTTTCCTCTGCCTTCTTGTTCTATTTGGGTCCCTAGTTGATTAGATGGTGCCCCACATTGAGGGTAGCTCTGGCCCACTTAGTCCAGTGACTCACAAGCCAGTCTCCTGTGGGATCTTCCTTACAGACACACCCCAAAATAATGCTTTACTTGTTTTCTAGGTGTTCTTTAATCCAGTTGAATTGACACCTACAATTAACCATCACAGTACATATTAATAATGGATTTGGATTTAATAGACCTTTAGAGATGTTTGAAAATATGCAGCTGCTATTAACTGGATGTCTGTATTGCCCCAAATCTCTGTGTTGATTCCAAATCGCCAGTGTGGTGTTTGGAGGTGGGGCCTCTGGGAGGTAATTAGGTTTAGATGAGGTCATGTGGGTGGTGCTCCTGGGATGAGGTTAGTGCCCTTAAGAAAAGGGGAAGAGAGGTCAGAGTGGTTATTTCCATGCCTTGAGGGGACATGGCAAGAAGGCAACTGTTTGTAAACCAGGATGTGAGCCCTCAGCACGAATTCCACCATGTCAGCAACCTAGGCTCAGTCTTCCAGCCTCCAAAAATGTAACAAATAAATGCTGTTTTCCAAGCACCACATATACTCACCAGCAAACTGGTATTAACTGAGCAGCACCTACGTGGACACATAGATACTACAGTAATAAGGTATTGGGCAGGTGGGAGAGGGGAGGAGGGCAGGTATATACATACATAATGAGTGAGATGTGCACCATCTGGGGGATGGTCACGCTGGAAACTCAGACTTGTGGGGGGAGGGGGAGAAAGGGCATTTTTTGAAACCTTAAAATTTGTACCCCCATAATGTGCCAAAATAAAAAAATAAAAAATAAAAAAATAAAAAATAAAAAAAAAATAAATAAATGCTTTTTCGCCACCCAGTCTATGGCGTTTTGTTATGGCCACGACAGCAGCACAGGCTTCCTGTCCCAGGTCCCAGTCTGAATGATTAAAAGCCCATTTGGCTTGGAGGGCTGGGCTGGCCCAGAGATAACAGGAAGCCCTGTGGATTCTCCACCCAGGATCTCTGCAGTCAGTGTGGCTTTTTCTCTTAGCAGGGGCGTAGAGTTCAGAAACATTCTAGAGGGGAAAGATGTGTAGCTTTCTCCAGTCTGACCCTGACTCCTAAACTGTGTGGCTCCAGCCTCTGCTTCTTGTGAGGGAATGTCAGTAATAAGGTAATAAAATAATTGGATTCTTGTTCCAAATCACAAAATATCACCAGGACCCAGCAAGGCTGTGCAGCTCCAGTTTTATAGCAAAGCGTAAGTGGTTTCCCTATCTAAGGAAAAGCTCAGGATACCAAAAATGTTCATTTTATTTTCCATTGGAGAAATGGGCTGGAATTGGAAAATGTTTTCTTTGACACAATGTTATTTCCTTTAGTCATATGTATGTATATTATCTCCAAATTCTTAAAGAACCTTTCTCAGTTGCTTTTTTAGTATGGTCTGAATGGGAACAAATTATTGAATATTAGATTTCTACCTTCTGCTTACGACAGTAAAGATATCTGTCTCCCCTCACGTAATCCACGTTGGCATTTGCTCTCTGGGGCCAGCAGGAAGAAACACAGACCAGTGAGGTGGTGGTCTGCCTTCTCCGTCTTGAGGAGATAGGTAGAAGGTCATCCAAAATGTCAACTGTGACTAAGCATGCTTTGAGCCATAAATAACACCTTTTCCTCCACAGGCTCTTTCTTTTTTAAAAACACTTTACATGGAAAAGTTTTCTTATAAATCTAGTCACATCACTTCTCCCCAAAGAGCACTTGCTGTGAAGACTCCCTCTCTAGGAACTCTGTTTGAGTTCTGGGGTCCATGCATGAACTTGGGTGGGGAGAAAAAGCTACACCTCTTCTTTCACTTACCATAGAAATTTCGTGTATGCTTCCATTATGAACGTAGACAGCAAACCAAAGCAGTATTAGCAAAACCTGTGCTTTTTGTCATCCATGGAGGCCACAGGTATTTTCATATTACTGATTAACTGTTGTCACAGATATCTGAACTCATTCTTCACAAAAATCAATACTTAGAGATCATAGTCAGTGTTAGATCCACTGCTAGGTCTTTATTTTTTGGTTTGTTAAAGATCATTATTATTACATCACGATTTTTTTTTGAGACAGAGTCACCTGGGCTAGAGTGTTGTGGAGTCAGCTTAGGTCACAGCAACCTCAAACTCTTGGGCTCAAGCCATTCTCCTGCTTCAGCCTCCCTAATAGGTGGGACTACAGTCACATATCACCACACCAGGATAATCTTTTTCTATCTTTATTAGAGACCGGTCTCGCTCTTGCTCAGGCTGGTCTCGAACTCCTGACCTGGAGGGATCTTCCCACGTCGGCCTCCCTGTTGCTAGGATTACAGGCACGAGCCACCATGCCCAGCTGGTATCACAAAATTTTTAATGTTTTTGTAAGTGCATTTTTCTATAATCGCTTCTTTTGTAATCCTATGTTTTGCACATTTAAAAGCATTATTCTGAGAAGGAGTCTGTAAGGTTACCTACACTGTCAAGGGGTCTTTGACACAAAGGAGACTCAGGGCCGAGCTAGAGATCAGCCTAGAAAGCCCTATGGCCCCAGAGCAAAGACTCGTTTTATGGAGAGAGGTGTGCTTGCAGATTAGGTCCCCAGCAGGTATTTGCTGGTGAATGAACAGGACTGCGACCACTGCTTTCCTTAACATCCCTCCTTAATTAACATCCCACCAAAGGCTCTAATTTTCTCAGTTTTCCAAAGGTGCCCATCTTGCACGATTTCAGGAAGAGTCAAGCAGTTAAGAGCGTGAGATTTGTGGTTTGACAGATCTGGTTTTAGAAGTGGGCACTGCCAACTTCCAGCTTCATGGCAGGAGTCAATCAGCATAAATAATTTGCCAGACACAAAATAATGAAGGATGATTTACAGGTTGCCAGACAGGTAAGGATGCTTGTTTGTAATAGTTTCATATTTCTAAAAAGAATGTGGTAAATAGTTTACTTAAGCAACATTGATACATGAAGTGCATACAGCTTTAAAAGATTAAGGGGGACAGGGGGACCCACTTTCCTGAAGCATTTTCCTCCTGGGTTTCCCGGTGGAGAGCTTTTTAAACTGGGTTCCCCAGCATAGGAAACACACCAAGATGTCAGAGGCTTCCTTGAGTATAAGAATTGGCTGGGTTTCAAGTTTGGGTTAGTTTTGTGTGAAAACAAGCTGCATAAAATGTCATTTGAAAGAAGATTTTCTCTGCCAAAAGATAAAACAACAACAATTAAAAAAAACAAAAACAAAACCACTGCACACCGTCTGGGTGTTGAGCATGTTTGAAGCTCTGACTTGGGTAGGGCAAGGGCAATATATGCAACCTAAACATTTGTACCCCGTAATATGCTGAAATAAAAAAAAAAATTAAAAAAACAAAAACAAAACAAAATCACTGATGGGTGAACTTAATAGGAATGAAGAGGTTTAGACTTTCTCAGGAAAACATTTATTAAGTAATAGACCTTCCCTTCTTATTGTATTTTAGTGATTTAAATGCGTCTTTAACACATTAACTGCCATGTGAGTTATAATTAACTCACACTAGTTTTGAGCCCAGGGCCTGGTGAACCATGTGTGGCTCACACATCTTTTCACCTTGGTAGTAAAGAGAACCATTTTTCTAGTTGCATATAATTCATGCACAGAAAACAATAACAAATTTTCATTAAATTAGAAAGAATTGTTTTGTTTTTGAAGTTTTTATTCTATTTTCGAAATAAAACACCATACCCCCAAGGAAAAAAATTTCTAGTGTGGCAGTCAATGTGTTAATATCCCATCAATTGGCACTGAGTCATGAACTGGAATTGATTAGACACATGAAGAACTCTGGAAATTCCCCAAAATTCTGGAAACTATTTTCATGTATAAAAAACACTTTTTTATTTCGAAATAATCTTACACTTACAGAAAGTTGCAAGGATAATATGAGGACTTCCTGTACACCCTTCACCCAGATTCCACAAAACTTAACATTTTTCCTCCTTTTGCATGACCATTTTCTCTCTTTATGTATATATTTTTAATATTTATTTTGCAACCTTTGAGGCAAGTTGTAGACATGATACATAATTTTTTCTTTTTTATTCTTAAATATTCCAGATCATGTTTCCTCAACCTAAGAAAATACTCTTATTTAACCCAGTATATAATAAAAATCAGGAAATAAACATTGGGACAATATTATTTCTAATCTATAGACCTAATTCGTATTTTGCCAATTGACCAAAGAATGCCTTTTATAATAAAAGAAAATAAAAAAGAACAGTTCCTGATTCTATCAAGAAGCTTTAGTCTCCTTTAATCAGAAACAATTCCTCAGGTTTTTTTAATTTTCATTTTCTGTACAGGTCAGATGTTAATATTTTGTAGGGTAACCTTGAGCTTGGGTTTGTCTGATGTTTCCTCAGGGGTTCAGGTTGTCCATCACGGGCATGGGTGCGACTGAGGTTTGATTGTGTTTCTCAGGGCTTCGTGTCACTGAGGCACACAACTGATTCGCTCCCTCATAGGTGAGGTTCGCCCCCATCACGTGGCAGTGTCTGACGACTGTCTCCTCTTTTCTTTCTGTACTTAATCAATATCTCAGAAAGAGGCTCCTGGAGGCTTTGTAAATATGCTGTTTCTTACCAAAACTGCACCCATTGGTTTTAGAATCAACCGATGACCTTCAACTGAGTCAATTACTGCTCTGTTTTTCCCTATTGACCTCATGTTCCAAACAGGCACAGAATCCCTCCACCACCTCCTCACCACCACAGCGGCGACCACACCGGGCAGTCTCTGTTCCGTGACAGCCTTCCGAGCAGCGTCCCTGCTCCTCCCTCAACTCTCCACACTCTTTCTGAACCAGGAGCAGAGTGATCCCTGTTATGATGCTCAGGTGGCAGTGCCCCTCTGTTCTACCCTTAGTGGATCCCAGCCCTCACAACAGATGTCCCCTCTGTGAGGGACCCACCTCCTCCTCCTCACAATGGCTCCTCCTCACAATAGTTCCCTCTCCTCACCATGGCTCCCTCTCCTTACAATAGCTCTCTCTCCTCACCATGGCTGCCTCTTCTCACGTAAGCTCTGTCTCTCATCATGGCTCCCTCTCCTTACAATAGCTCTCTCTCCTCACCATGACTCCCTCTTCTCACATAAGCTCTGTCTCTCACCATGGCTCCCTCTCCTTGCAATAGCTCTCTCTCCTCACCATGGCTGCCTCTCCTTGCAATAGCTCTCTCTCCTCACCATGGCTGCCTCTCCTTGCAATAGCTCTCTCTCCTCACCATGGCTCCCTCTTCTCACAATGGCTCCTCTTCACCATGGCTCCCTCTCCTCACAATAGTTCCCTCTTTTTACCATGGCTCCATCTCCTCATAATGGCTACTCTTCACCATGAGTCTCTCTCCTTGCAAGAGTTCCCTCTCCTCGCCATGGCACCCTCTCCTTGCAATAGCTCTCTCTCCTCACCATGGCTCCCTCTTCTCACAATGGCTCCATCTCCTCACAATGTCGCCTCTTCACCATGGCTCCCTCTCTTCACAATAGTTCCCTTTTCCTTACCATGGCTCCATCTCCTCATAATGGCTCCTCTTCACCATGGCTCTCTCTCCTCACAATAGTTCCCTCTCCTCACCATGAGGAGGTGAGGCTCCCCATCTTCACAATGACTTCCTATCCTCACAATGGTTCTCTGTCCTCACAATGGCTCCCTCTCCTTCCAATCTCTCTCCTCACCGTGGCTCCCTCTTCTCACAATGGTTCCATCTCCTCACAGTGGCTCCTTCTCACCATGGCTCCCCCTGCTCCTCACAATGGCTCCCAATGGCTTTGAAGGTCCAAATGACCTGGCTCCTTTAAATTATCTTTCATATCATCTCTCCTACATCTGTCCTCTCTCCACTTGAACCCTGTTGAGCTGCCTGCCAGTGTCTGGCCATGCCTGACTGGCTCCTCCCCTTTTAGGGCCTTTGTGCTGGTGTTTTATCTGCCTGGGAAAATATTTCCCTCATGCTATCATTGCTGACCTCGTCCCCTTTTCAAGGCTTTATCAAATCCCATCTTCTCAACGAGCCCCACTTGACTCTACATGCCACGGTAAAAATAAACACGGAACTGTGCACATATTTTTTTCCTTCATATCATTTTCACCTCCCAAACTACCACAGCATTTGCTTATTAGGGTTGTTTTTATTTCCATCTCTCTCTCTCTAGATTGTAAGCTCCTTGACACCATAATATATGGCCATTTTTTAGCTTTTCTGAACCAGACATACCTGGACTAATGCCTGCCACATAGTAGTTGCTCAAAAAATATTTTTGGAATGAATGAATGGATAAAAGAATGTGTGTGTAGGGGCATTTTTTATACTGTAAAGTGGTTTTAAACTAATAATGTATTAAGGTATTCTTATAAATCTATTGGGTTTTCATTCTCCCTATATTCTCCAAAATTTCTTGTTCCTCTCACTCTAGTCCCTCTCTTTAGACAGCCCCTTCCCGTCCCGTAGTTTTAAATACATGCTTTAGCCCAGGGCCTCCCACATCTGTGTTCAGGGTGTGCTCCAGGTCGCAAGCCCCTTCATTCCCCGGCCTCTCGGGCTTTCCCTCTGCCGTGCCACCTGCCGCTGGTGTCTGCTCGGCTGATCTCAGTCTTCAGCACCCGTGTTTCAAATCCACGCTTCACTCTGAGCTTTTCACTGAGTTATTATCACACCTATACTGCGA
The DNA here is from genome assembly GCF_040939455.1 of Microcebus murinus. Lineage (NCBI taxonomy): Eukaryota > Metazoa > Chordata > Mammalia > Primates > Cheirogaleidae > Microcebus > Microcebus murinus. The sequence continues at coordinate 45,223,145 of NC_134119.1, read as the reverse complement.
TGGCCACGTACAGAGCAGGAGGTCATCCAAACTCTCTTCTCTCCTCATCAGACCCTAGTTCCTAGGGATCTTCCTCTACCCTGGATGTAGAAACAAAGGAAGCTGCCATCATCACCCCATGGCCTGGAGAGGCAAGAAGAGAGCTGGTCGTGGAGCCTAGAGACAGAGCTGCGTGGAGAGGGGCCTAAGGATTGGGCCCAGGTCAAGGCAAACTCACAGGAGGTAGCTGGGGAGCAAAGACACCCCACCCTCGCTCCAGCCTACACGGGCACCCGGGGCTGAACACACCGTGTTGCCACTGCCCACCTTTGAGCAGGACGTTCCTCTACCTGGAATTGCTCTTTGCTCGTGGTCTTCCTGACAAATTCTTACGTTTCCCATCTCAGTGGAGCAGCAGCCACTCCCTGAGGAATCCTTCCTTGACTTCCTTTACTAATCAGTCTCACCTCCTCTGAGCAGACCTTAGACAGGCACTTGCTGAATTGACACCATATAATATTTAAGACACGTTTGTGGCTGGCAGACCCTAAGATCTCAATTATGTCTACCTCCTGGCATTTGTGTCCTTCAGTAATTTTCTCCTTTCAAGCGTGGTGAGGAGAACTGCGACTTGAGTCCAACCAGTGAGATGCAACGCCAGTGATGGGCTGTCACTTCTGCGAGGAGATGGCAGGTGGCGGTGACTTCGCTCCTGCTCACAGACTCTCCCTATTGCACGCTTCAGTGAAGCCAGCTGGGAGCCCGCCAGGAAGGGAGGGAGGGCGGCCTCCAGCCAACAGCCAGCAGGACCTGAGGACCTCAGCCCGATCTTGAGGAACTGAATTCCTCCGGCAAGCCCCTGGGCTTGCAGACAGACCCTTTCCTGGCTGTGCCCTCAGGTGACACACAGCCCTGCCTCATGCCTCATATGAGGTGTGGGAGAGACTCTAAAACACAGGACCCCGTTCCGCCATGTCTGGATTTCTGATCCACGAAACTGTAAGATGATGAATGTGTGTTGTTTTACAGCACTGAGTTTGTGGTAATTTGTTCTACAGAGATAGATAACTAACCCAAATATCTTTTCTTTTTTTTTCCACTCAGAAGTTAATGTACCATGCACTGTGTGACTGTCGTTACACTAAGTTCACTTAGTCTCTCGAAGGCCCGCCATGTCTGGTAGATGGTATCGTCACCGCGTTACAGATGGCGGAAACCGAAGATTCGAAGGCTAAGTCATTTCCTAAGGCCAAGCCGCTGGCGAGCAGCTGGGGCAAGGTTTGAGGCTGACTCCAGTCACGTCTCAGCCTCTGCCACAGCGCGCTGCCTTCTCTGCGGCCCCGTGTCCCCCGTGGCCGTTCTTCCCTTCTGGGCTGCGGCTGCTCGGGGCACAGCGGTGGCCATTTCTCACTTCGCTCTTGTGCAAGGAGGCACTCTGGCTGGCACACATTCTCTCCCCAGTAAATGTTTCCTGAGTAGACGTAGTCGTGTTTCATAAAAGCCTTTTTCTCAGGCCTGTGCACGAAAGGCGGACGGCTGGGTTCCTCTCCCCTGCAAGCGGGGCGCATTCTTGTCTCTGGAGGGGAGACCCATTCTAACTGGCGCGGGGTGTAGCACTGCTAGTTGTGTGGGTTTACGTGTTGACTCGGGACATGGAAAGACAAGGAAGGCCTGCAAGGTCTCATTTTGAGGCCCTCTGTCACTCTGTAAGGAGAATTCTGAGCCGGCACCGAGGCCTGTGGAGAAGGAGAGCTACCCTGGATCAGAGATGTCTACAGGGGCTGGGGAGGAGAACAGTGCACAGCCTCACACATGCCAGTCTCCTCTCTCTGGGAGCTGCGAGTTGGTTCTCACCTTCCTGCCTAACACACAAAGAACTAGAGGTGATACAGCACTTGCATCTGTCTCTTCAGCCAAAGTTAAAATCAAAGAGCGCGGGCCTGCTGCGTACAGAGTTCTCAGGAGAGAGGGAAATCAGCATAAGGTCAGGGCTGAGGAATTGGAAGGAAGTTAAAACTTGGTTTGGCTCTGTAATGCCAAGATCTGCCAACGAGCAATAAGCAAATACTTCTTTATTAAAAAGCAAATGCTCAATTTAATATGCTGAACTCTTATGCCTAGCTTGTTTTCACAATATCTGTAAATCACTTTAATTTCATAACCGTAAATATCTTTCCAACCTCGCTTCTCAGATCAAGCACTTAATTTTGCCACAAAGTATCAGATAACACTGAGAGGCTGCCATTGTGCTTAGAGAAACGATTCCACGCAGGCAACCCGCCCTGTTCCTTCAAACTTCCCCCATCCTTTCTCCCTCAAATATGTTAAAAGCATATTTCTAGCTAATGGAAACACACCCACCATCAGTTGTTTCTGGAGGTGGGTAGAAGTGTTGAGAAGAAGGTGGAGCCCTTGTGTTTATAAGTACCTTCAAATGCAATATGCTTTCCCAAATGCTAATGGTGGCTCCAATATATGCATATGTACGTGTATATACACACACACCTATATATATATATACAGACACATATATACATATATGCATATATATAGTAGTTAGCTGAAAATAAAATTGTGTTTTTGATGTGGAAAAATCTCTCCTTCGGTTATTTCTGCCTCAGTAATATCAGCACATTTAAAAAGGTTTGTGCAGATCACATTAACAAAGATTCTAATATTCTGAAACATTTTACTACTTTAACAATGGATTAATTCATTCGTATGCAGAGCTACACCTTACGGTTGGCAGAAAACTGGCCTTTCTCTGTGAGTAACGATTTATTCTCTTGGAAAGGTCCTTGACTAACAGAAAAGGTCACCAACTGGAAGGTTTTTTATTGCTCAAATCATAATCACCTTTGCTCCCAGGACCTCTTAGAATGTGTATCTGGAGAAAACAAAGGGAGGTGGGAATCTTGTCATTCTCCCACGCAGATAGGAGGAGGTGCAGAGGGATGGCAGCAGGAGTGACAGGTATCTACGCACGTCCTCCCATTCACATCACCTCACAGTGTGCAGACCAGGGGCTACGGATACCAGCTGTACGTGTTTGAGATTCCTGGTCTGAAGGTCATCTCTATTCACTAAGCCTGCTTCCCTGTGGGAAAAGCCAGAAATGCGGGGGAATTAATGTCCTTAGGTTAAGCCCCCAGTCAATAACTGAGGGAAGCTGGTAAATAAATATCCTAGCTTCCTTGTACCCAGCATAGGAAAACTCTCAGGTGTGTTCTACCTATTCTTCCAGATGGTTCCTTCCAGGAATCTGAGTTCCAGTTGCTTACAGCAGTAACTTGCTCACTAACATACTTTTGCTGACTTCTTCCCAAATTCACTCACTCACTCCCTTACTGGTGTTTCCTGGAGTCACCTCCCAAACCAACCGCTCGCTCTTGAGACCTTGTCTCAGGGTTAACTTTGGCAGGAACACACTTAGAGACAGGAAGGAAACCTGCAGTTAGAGTGAATGTCCCAACCAATGCTTAACCAAGGCAGAGAAACAAAGCAGGCAGAACGGGGCATACTTCATTCTGAATTCTCATAGCCAGTGCCCGAGGAACTGCAGACAGTGGAGAGTTACGAAGCCTCTTCTCAGTATTTCACCCGCAGGCAGTCTGACTAGGATATGTCTAGACTTTTTCTGGGTGATCTTAAAAAAAAAAATTGACCTCTTACATAAGTTCTATATAAGAGCAGAGGGAGATATAAAACCTATAAAAGAGCTGCTCTCCCAAAGTGAGAAAAATGTAAATAATAAAATGGACCCACTGGGCTAGATTTCTGTTGACATCTTTTGAGATATTACTGAGAGCAAGGAGTTTTCTGACAAACAGAAATCAACAGAAATTTTAAAGTGCCCAGGAATGTAAGAAAGCACTGTGTATTATGAAGCTCCTGCTCAGCTCAACAACAAGAACAACAAAAATTACTCAAGATTCTAAGAGAAATGTCTCAATTATACATCTGAACCAGACTGTAGACTTTGGTCAGACAACTCCTACAAATTGGCCTTGATAAAAACCAATGTTCTTATGAATTTTGAATGGTTTTACTCATAACTACTGCAGTGAGGTAGGACTCTATTCAGCTTAGACTGAGTTTGCAGCTGCATTTGGTCTTGAACTCCTGGCCTCAAGCGATCCTCCCACCACGGCCTCCCAAAGTGCTGCGATAACAGGAGCGAGCCACTGTGCCCGGCCCTGCAGCTGTGTTTGGGCAGAGTTTCCTCTGGTTGGAACTTCATGTAGACTTCAGGAAATCTGAAGATAGTCATCAAGCAACTTACAAAATGTGGATTTGACAGTTTTTAGAAAGAATTATCTCAGAATGACATCGGCAAGATGGTGGACTAGGGAGTTCCAGTCCCCCATTCCCCCATGGAAAGACCAAGCAAACAACACCATACATAACAAAATACCCTTGTGGGGACTCTAGAACCCAGTTAAGGAGCTACAGCAAACAAATGAACACCTAATGGGGAAAAAGCCACATTCATAACAGTAAGACATTTTGTAACATTTTACTCACCCTTGTCCCATCTGCTGCCCTGCATGGTGCCATCAGGGTGTCTGATTTCTAGCTCCTTCCTTGGGGTCTATGGAACTTTCTTGCAACGTTCCAGCTTGTTTGAGGGCTGCCTGATGGGCTGGCATCTGTCTCTTTGTCTCAAAGCAGGGACAGGAACTGTGGCATAGTTTGGGCGTTAGGTTTGAGGCTGTGAACGCAGTGCAGGTGCTGCGGCGTGAGAGCACTGCAGGGCCATGTGACAGAGCAGCCAAGGCTCGGAGGAGAAGCAAGAGTGAGAATCTTTGGGAAATGAAGACATTTAAGGCAGCCATATGTGTGGGGGAACTGGAACAAAAGCATACAAAAAGGCAAGATGCAGCCCTAGAAAAAGGTTGAAGATGCATTCCCAGAAAAAGCACACAAAAATAAAGATGTATTCCCAGAAAACTTTTGAGAGTGCCCCCAGGCTTCCTACCAGGCTGATTAGTGTAGGTCCTCCCCTGCATGGAGGCAGTCCACAAAGACTGGGAATGGCAGCTATTGTCCAAATGTCCGCTGTTCAACAAAAGATCACAACTCATAAAAGAAAGATGGAAACATGGCCCATTGAAAGGAACAAAATAAGTCTCCAGGGACTGATCCCAGAGAAACACTGGCCTCTGACATACTATATATATATATATATATATATATATATATATACACACACACAATGTGTGTGTGTGCCAATTAAAATATATTGATTAGCAGAATGGATTAAAAGAAACAAGATCCAGGTATATATTGTCTACAGAGACTCACTTTATAACTAAGGGCATACATTTGTTAAAAATGAAAGGATGAAAAAAGAAGTTTCATACAAACATTAACCAAAAGAGAACTAGAGTGGTTATACTAATATCAGGCAAAATAGACTAAGCGAAATCTTGTTACAAGAGACAAAGGACATTATATAATTATAAAAGGGTCAATTCACCAAGAAAATGTAGCAATTACAAATGTGTGTGTGTGTGTATGCAGCAAACATCAGAACTCCTACATATGTGAAGCAAATACTGAACTGAAGATAAAAATAGAAGGCTGATCAATAATAGTAGCAGGCTTCAATATCTCTACCATTAATAATGGAAAAACAACCAGACAGAAGATCAATAAGGAAGTAGAGAATTGGAACAACATATAGATCAATTGGACCTAATACATATACATATACATATATATATATGTATATATATATATCCACCTAACAGCAGAATACACATTTTTTTCAAATACACATAGAACATTATATTCTCCAGGATAGACCATATGTCAGGATACAAAACAGTCTGAATAAATTAGAGAAGATTGATATTATACAAAAAATATTTTCTGATCACATTGGAATGAAACTAGAAATCAATAGCCAAAGGAAAATAGGAAAATTTGCAACTATGAGGAAATCAAACAATCCACTCTTAATAGCCAATAGGTCAAAGAAGGAATCACTACAGAAATTAGAAAATGTATTGAGACAAATGAAATGAAAATACATTCTGAAACCAAAATTTTTGGAACACAGAGAAAGCAGAGCTAACTGGGAAATTTATAGCTATAAATGCTTACATTAAAAAAAACACAAAGATCTCAAATAAAAAATCTAACTTTATACCTAAAGAACATAAAAAGAAAGCAAAACTAAACCCAAATCTAGCAGAAGAAAGAAAATAGAAAGTATTATAACAGAGATAAACAAAATAGAGAATAGAAAAGCAATTCAGAAAATTAACAATACTAGGAATTGATTTTTTTAAAATATCAACAAAATTGACATACCTTTGGCTATATTAACTAAGGAAAAAAACCCAGAAGACTCAAACAACTAAAATCAGAAATGAAACAGGTGACATTACAACTGATTTTAAAGAAATAATGAAAGAGATTATAAGAGAATAGGGTGGAGAACAGTATGCCACCAAATTGGATAACCTAGATGAAATTAACAAATTCTTAGAAGCACATAACTTACCATGACTGAATCAAAAAACTAAAAGATCTGAACAGACCTATAAATAGTAAAGAGATTGAATCAATCTTCAAACGCCTTCCTACAAAGTCCATGACCAGATGGGCTTCACTGATGAATTCTCCAAAACATTTAAAGAACTAACACCAACGCTCCCTACACTCTTCTGAAAAATTGAAGAGGAGTGAACCCTTCATTTTACCAGGCCAGCATTACACTATAACCAAAGCCAGACAAAGATCCTAGAAGAAAAGGAAACTACAGACCAACATCCCTGATGAATATTGATGCGAAAATCCTCAACAAAATACTAGCACACCAAATTCAACAACACGTTTAAAAGAATGTACACCACGAACAAGTGGGATGGATTCCTATCCATAAGGATGGTTTGACATATGAAAACGAACTAATGCGATACAGCACATTAACAGAATGAAGGAACAAAGCCCACGTAATCATCTTAATGATGCAGAAAAAGCATCTGACAAAATTCAACATTCTTTCGTGATAAAAAACACTCGACAAACTAGAAACAGAAGGAAACTACTTTGAACATAATAAAGGACAAATATGAAAAGCCCACAGCTAAAATAATACGCAGTGAAGAAAGACTGAAGGTTTTTCCTCTGAGATAAAGAACAAGACAAGGATGGCAGGATACAGGGGCACTAAGTGTACTCTGAGCCTCCCTTTTGGCTCAGGGGAAGTGACTCCTTCTTGACTTCAGAGTCCAAGATGAAAACAGACTTCCCACCGTGCAGTCACACAGATGCCATGGCCATTCTCTGAAGCAGCACCAGGACCCACACAGACTCTAGTGTCCTCCTGTGGGCAGCTCAGTCACTTTGCTCTGTCTTTCTTCTAAATTCAGAGCACTTAACAGAAACCCCGTTCATGTCCTATTGTTGCATTTTATTTTTGCCATAATCTCTCAACTAGATTTTAAGCTTCCTTAGAACAAGAACCATTTCTTATGTCTGTTTTGTATCTCCCCCAACCATGTCTAGCTTGGACACCCAGGAAGAGCTAACAGGTTCCTTTTGCCTGCCAAACATGCCTCTCACATTTCTGAAAAGAAATGGCCCACTGAGCCTTTTCCCCAGCCAATGCACGGGGCCCTGATATAATAAATTAATGAAATGGAAAAAAAAAAACTGGAATAAAAAATGGAATTTCAAAAGTCAGGAAAGGAAAAACTATAAAATAATAAGAAATCAGACTGAGCAGGAAATGTAAAAGAAGTTAGAACATACATAACCTCAAACAGTGATAGTGCAAGTTAATTTAGATGGCTTTTAAATCACCCTATTGAAATGTATAGATGCTCAGGTGGTATTTAAAAAGCAAAATCTAATGCTTCACTATTTATAAGACAAACACCTTGCTATTATATGTATAATATAAAATAAAATGGTAGTAATAAAAAGGGTCAAAGGTGAAATTTATTGGGTGCTTACTACACACCAGGCACCAAACACGTTAGCATATACTGTCTCAACAGGGAAACAGTCAGGTAGGTAAGTGGTTGAAGCAAGGCCAGATTTGCCAGGGAATTGGATAATTGAACTCCAGAGGCCTCACTCTTAACCACTATATTATTTTTTAAAAATACATAAGATTGCAAATTGAACAAAGAAAGGAAAAGATGAACAAAGAAAATATCACAAAAAGTAAACAGCAAAGTCAATATTGATATCTCATCCACTGTCACTGAAAATCAAAGGTAAAATCTGCTGAGAAAATGGAGTGATGTTCATGTGTCTATGTCCGTGTATAAATGTCAGTGCAATTGTCTGCAGCAATGACTGTTAGAAATGTAAGAACCTCACAAAAACAGGATCAAGGCAAAGTGTTTAGCAAATCCCTTTCAGAGGTGACCAAATATGTTGCTAAATATAAATAAAAACTCAGAGCGTTTTAAAAACTGCGTTAGCACACTTCACCTAATAGCTATCGTTAGCATTTATTGATCAGAGAATATGTATTTTGCAAATACTCATGAAACTTTAGCAAAAATTGATCACATTTAAGAGCCCAAAGAAATAATAATAAAGACCCATAAGTAGAAAATTTTGAAGTCTTTACTCTCTAATCACGGTGCAATTCAACCAGTGTAATGGTTAATTGTATGTGTCAAATCGAGCCACAGAGTTAAACAGTACTTCTGGGTGTGTCTGTTTCTGGATAAGATTAGCGTTTGAATCCATAGAATGAGTAAGCAAGGTGGCCTCCCCAGTGTGGGAGGGTATCTTCCAACCTATTGAGGAGCTGAACAGAACAAAATGCAAAGGAAGGGAGGATTTGCTCTGTCATTCTCTGCCGGATGCTTGAGCTGGGATACTGGTCTCCTGCCCTCAGACTGGGACTTACACCATCGGCTCTCCTGGTTCTCAGGCCTTTGGACTCTGCTGGAACTTTTGACATTGGCTTTCCATGTTCTCAGGCCAGAGAGTTCTGTTTCCCTTGGGAATTCTGGTTAATACAGCTAGAAAATAAGAATAATTTTTCTCCTTCTCCTTGCCCCTCCCTATCACCTACAGCCACCTAAAATTAAAAATAATAATGATTCAAAAATAGACCTTAGATCAAACCAGAAATGGCCACTAAAATTATGGCTTTTTTTTTTTAGAAGTTAAAGACAATGAGAATATTATATATTGACCAAAATTATAGTAAAAGCAAACCCATAGCCCTAAATGGTTTTATTAATGAGGAGCAATGTTTAATAATATATTAACTAAAAGTTATTCAAGAATGACCATAATGTACAATGAAGTGAATCAAAGGAAGCTGGAGGAAAGAATTTATAAACACCAAAGTAATCATTAATTAATTTAAAATCAAACAAAAATACCTACATAAGCAAACACAATTGATAAATAAAACTAAGTGCTGCTTACAGGAAAAGACCAATATATAAATCAATCTCTTGCACATCTCTTCAAGAAAAATTAGGAGAGCACAATGCACAACACTACAAAGCAGAAAAGAAATTTAAGAACGGATATAAAGTTTTTTCTTTAAAAGAATATTCTATATAAATTTTATATAAAACATTTTAAATCTAGATGAATTTAATGCTTTCTTAGGAAATCATAAATTATCAAAATTTACCCAAGAAGAGGTTAAAAAGTGAATAGGCCAACCATCATAGCGGAAGATGGAAAGTTTGTCAAAATCTATTCTTTCAAAAGGTCCAAAGTCCAGATGTTTCTATAGAAAAGTTTTATCTAATTTTCAAGGAATAATTTCTTTATACAATAAACTGTTCTAGAACTATTAATTTTATAAGAATATGAGCTGGTAGTGAAACTGAACTAATCCAAGAAAAAAGAAAACTAGAAGCCAATTTCATATATGAATACAAAGGCAAAAATATTAAGTAGCATATTAGTAGATTAAATTTAGCATTAGATGAAAAGAATAATATTTTTACCAAGTAGAGTTTCTTTCAGGAAAGAGAGGTGGGGTCAACTATTTTAAAACCCATTATTGCAATCTATCAAGAGGTAAAGAGGAAATTTTTCAAAATGAAATTTGAAAAATCATATGATAAATTCAATACCTATTTCTTATAATATGGCTCAGAAACCAGAGAGGAACACCGTCAATGTGATAATGATATTTATCAAAAACCATAGCTGCACCATGTCCAATAGCAACACGATGGGACTGCTTCTAGCACATTGGGGCGCCAGCCAGGTTCTCCTCAGCCTGCTCGTGTGGAACACGCTTGTCTTATTAGAGATAAGAAAAACAACTCTTCAAGAAATACATCTGGGTAAATCTGGAGGAAAATGAAACTTGTTCCTGTATAATTTATAGACTCGAGCTATTTATCAATTGTGATGTCTATGTTGTGGTTATGTAAGCTCTTATTATTCTATTAAATTATGTCAGTGGTCTTTGCCACAGGGAAGATTGCCCTAGTTACCTTAATAGGGTGCAAACTCGCACTTAACATTTCACCTGCATGAGGACTTAGGGGTGTGGGGGGGCTCTTGTAAATTTCTGTTTAGATTTTGAGTATCTGTGGGTCTCAAACCAAAATAGTAAATGCATTCCCTGTTAATATCTGGAAGACTGTTTCTGAAAAAATAAGACATTTGAAGGTTTCATGACTTCTCTAGGGAGCAAAGCCTCCTAATCAACTGGGAGCTTCTAATGAACTAGATTTCATCAGAGTTTAGATAAAGTGACATTACTTAGTTTATAAGCATGTAATTGTAATAAACATAAATGTAAGACAGCTCTATCATCCATTTCTGCACTTAGAAATTCCTTCTTTTTCTCTGCGGGTATGATTCTACTGTTCCTGAAGTTTTCTGGGTGATTAATAGAACCACCCGACAAAGTGGTTGTGTGTGTGTGTGTGTGTGTGTGTGTGTGTGTAAAATTTCTAAGTCTTGAATAAATTGCTACTACTTTTTCTGGGTAAATTATGAATTTACATTCTCATCAGATTGTGTTACGATATTTCTTCAGCTAAATATTTTGCATAGTCCTTCAGAGCAGAATGTCTTGATCTGAAAACCTGAGTCAATATTTATAAGCTTCCTTTCAATTTTTATAGCAGATAAAAATTTACAGAGTAATTCTCACTTGAGTTCAGAAATGCTGGTTTGCTAACATTCTTTGGAAATGGGTTGTGGAAACACTCTCTGTGCTCTGTCAACCACAAAAACCAACTGCGTGGCTGATTCTTCTTTCCTTCCTACCTTCATGATTAATTAGAAGGATGTATGTATTTATTTATCAATTTAGTTGTACTACCTACTTCCGGAAAAGACTAGAAACAACCTAACAACAGTAACATCAAAAGAATGTGGACATAGGTACTAGTAAAATTCTTTTAAAAAAATATTAAGCTCTTTATTTTTGGTGGGGATGATTGGGGTGGGGGCTGGGGTGAAGATAAATTATACCAAAAAAATGGGTCTTCCGGCCGGGCGCGGTGGCTCACGCCTGTAATCCTAGCACTCTGGGTGGCCGAGGCAGGCGGATTGCTCAAGGTCAGGAGTTTGAAACCAGCCTTAGCAAGAGTGAGACCTCGTCTCTACTATAAATTAAAAAAAAATTAATTGGCCAACTATTATATATAGAAAAAATTAGCCGGGCATGGTGGCGCATGCCCGTAGTCCCAGCTACTTGGGAGGCTGAGGCAGCAGGATTGCTTGAGCCTAGGAGTTTGAGGTTGCTGTGAGCTAGGCTGACGCCACAGCACTCACTCTAGCCTGGGCAACAAAGTGAGACTCTGTCTCAAAAAAAAAAAAAAAATGGGTCTTCCAGTTAATTGTTAAATTGAACATAAAATGTAGCTCCAAATCTCATGGCATCAAAGTATAAAAGGAAAGATAGGTTGAACAGTTTTCCTAATTAAAAAAAATCACTCTACTACTTTTTCAGGAAAGTCAAACTTTTCCCCAAGCATTCAAGCTCTTAGAACTATATTTCCCCTGAATCTTTCAAAGAAATGGAATGACATACAGACAGAATGGTCAATAGCTAGTTTGAAAGCCAGGCTCCATAAAAGACCACTGCACACAGTAAATCCCAATTTTGTGGACACATTTCCAGAGAGAACTGAAATAATGGAGCTTGGGTGGAGCTGTCTCCTGAGCTGACTTGACTTGGTATAGAGCGCAGGACCCAAGAGGGGAAGTGTGTGTTAGACTACTTACCAACCGTCCCGTGCAGAGCACAGGCCGTCTGGGGCCCTGCAGTAACCACAGAGGATGGAGGTATTTTGGGAATCACAAATCACATTTCCCTAAGTAAACACGGATTCCAGAAACACATCACGGCTCCAATCCCCTGGTGATTCATTGCCCTTTCCACAATCATTTTGCACACGTAGGCACTCAATAAATATTTATTGAACAGATATCTCATGTTCTACCAATAGGTCATTCTAAGAATGACCTGTTTTTTCTCATCACTTTCTTTTCTGCAAAATCTCTTTCCTGCAAAATAAAAAACTAAAGATGTCCCTTTGGAGCAAAAGCTGTTCTTCATTGCATGGTATTTATCTCGTGGGAGTTAAGGTGAAGCATTCTGGCTTTCTGTTCTTTATGTCTGCATTGCCAGGCTTTTTGCACATCATACTCACAATCAGCAGTCAGCTGAGATGCCTGCAGAAAGGCTTGCTTCTCCTGAGAAATGCTGATTTAACAGGGGCTGTGTCTCACCTTTACCATGAGGAAGCATGTTGGTGGAGGCTCTAGTGGTAGAATGAAGGGCGCTGGAACATCTGACCCAAGAACATGCTCTGGCTCTTGGAGAAGAGCAGGTCAAGTCATTGGGCATTCATTTATTTCTGTTTGCTGAAGCCCTCCCTTCTTGGTATTTCATTTTTCGGACCCAGGCAAGTGCTACCTTGGCCTTCCAGGAGCTCTTCCCTTTTCTTAATGATCTCTTCTAGTTTTCTATTGAAAAATTTAGGTTTTTAAAAAATTTCCTAAAGTTTTAAAAATGTTCTTTTCTTTTTGATCATCATTCATTCATTCATTCTGCGACTTGGCTGGCAGACGTTCATTGTCAAGGTGATATCTCTTACGGAGGTCCAAGGAATCAAATGTAGTCTTCCTTCTCGATGGTACGTGGTAAAGGGAGTGTTGGCAAGTAGTCATTCCTTCCATGAGGGGTGATCCAGTGACTGGGAGCACAGCCAGAAATCATTACCTCCGCTGTGGGCACCACAGACAGCCTCACACAAACCCACACTGTGGGGCATGTTACCAAATAATTGACGAGTACTCATCACAAATGTCAAGGGCATGAGAGAAAGACTAAAGAACCATTACAGTTTGTAGGGGTCTAAGGAAATATGACAATTATGGTTGACCCTTAAACAGCATGGGAGTTAGGGGTGCTGACCCCCCACACAGATAAAAAATCCAGATATAATTTTTGACTCTCCAAAACTTAACTACTAATGGCCTACTGTTGACTGGAAGCATAACCAGTATCATAAACAGACCATTAACACATATTAGGTAGGTTACACATATTATATACTGTATTTTTAAAAAGTAAGCTAGAAAAAAGAAAATGTTTTTAAGAAAATCATAAGAAAGAGAAAATGTGTTTACTATGTATTAAGTGGAAGTGGATCATCATAAAGGTGCTCATCCTTGTTGTCTTCATGTTGAGTAAGTTCAGGGTATGGTGAATGGGCATTAGGACCTTGCTTGGCCCAGGTCAAGTGGCCCACCCCACTCTGACCATTGTCTTCTGGTCATTATTTGTGCTTTATTGGGGATAGGAAGAGGTAAGAGCTTTGCCAATGAAAGGCGTTGAGTGAGATGAGGAGTCTCTTTTGGGTAGACAACATGGAACAAAGGGAGAAGTCCTCAGGCCAGCTCCAAAGGAACCCTTTTAACCATCGATTTGCTGTTTGCCAAGCTTCCAATGAACATGTGAATGAATCAGACTCACGAGGAGATATTTTCTCTTATTTTGACATGTGGCCTTAACATTGTTAGAGGAGAAAGGGTTTTATGAAATGCATTTAGGATTTTGTTCAACTGCAAATATTTTAGGAATAGTTGGAAATTAAGGAAGTGCCATGGGCTCTTCTACCCTGTGTTCTGGTATCTTAATTTCTAAAGGATGACAATCTCCTTAGTCTAGAGATTTCCAGACTTTGGAGTTGAATCCAACATCATCTTCCTAGAAAGCACTGGTGACCATCGGAATGTCTAGGGATGGGGGCTCTTGGAGACCACTGCCCCACCCCGCTGACTGCTGGGACAATACAGACTTGAGGCTCTGGGCTAGATTTCTTGGTCTGATAAATTTCTTTTATTCCTCAGACAGGAATAAAACTTTGTCTGTTATAGGCAGACAAAGATAGCAACAAGGTGCCTTCAAAACTCTGGGAATTAAGTTATCAAATCAATACCGAAAGTTCAAAGCACCATCAATATGGAAAGTTCAACTTTCCATCAATATGAAAAGTTCAAAGGCAAACCATTTCTGGGTTATAGAAAAACTCTTGAGCCAGCTTTGGAGACTTTTGAAGCTGAGAACCAGACCCTGAGATGTGGCAGGCCATCTGAGGACAGACCAGTGTGGAGACACCGTGGCCATTAGCAGCTGGCTTTTCTCTGATGACAGCCTTTGTTTTCCACCTCAGACCTAAATGTCAAGAGGAAGGAGAAGTTTAGGCAGATGGCGAAATGTGACGATGGGAGGCTGCTTTGATTGAGACATACAAACTTGACTGTTTCCTGAGGAAACAAAAACAAGGAAAAAAGAAAACCCAAAACAGCTACTGACTGGCCTCACACTTCATGGCTAGGAAAAAAGGCAAAGAGGTAATGGATAGAAGTAAGAAGACAAGAAGAAAAAGAGAGGGAAGGGGAGGGAGGGAGTACCAGACAGCTCTTGAATATGCCAGTGTTGGTGTTGGAGTAGGCACAGAGTGGCATTCACGTCCCTCTTTGTCATTCCTCGCCCCCACCACTGGGAGAAGCAGCTGCTCTCTCTACCCTCACACCTTTCATCATGAAATGCGGATGATAGGAGATGAGCTTCTCAAGGCTGTGCAGTAACAGAATATGTGTCGAGTACCTGGCATGTGGCCAGATACAGAAAAATTAAAAAAAAAAAAAGGAGGTAGAAATAGAGGGTATATTTTGAGAAAATTTTCACCACTTCAGAAGCTACAGAGAGGTAAGGACACTGAGAGGGGACAAAGAGAGGACGTGGGACTCTTCTTCCTCCTCCTCTTTCAGGGGCAATGAATGTGCCTGTGTCTTGGACATAGGATAGAGGTCAAATTTCCCTCCCCGTCCTGGGGGAATCTTCTGCAGACTCGGGCAAGTGGCGTTGCATTCCTGGAGCCCATTGCTCACGCTTTCACGCGGGGGCTACAGTTAACTGGAGGCTCTGCGGGGGCGCCTTTGAGTTCTGCTTGGAGTCTGGGTTGGTGGAACCGCAGCCTCAACCTTGTCCTTCCTGGAGAATCCAGCTGCCAGTTCATCGCTGGATCATCCTTGTATTCATGATCTGAGACCCTTCAGAGCAGCCATGTCTTCTAATAAGGTTCTCTGTACTGAATTTCCACCACGACACATTTCATTATCGACTCTCTTCTGTTCTTCATTACCCCGTCCTTCCTGCCTCTGGCTCCCTTTCGTTCTTTCTCAAAAAATCTCTCTTTTTCTTTTCTTTTCTTCTTCTTTTTTTGACCATTCCTACTGCCTGGTTAATATGTAAAACATAAATTATTAACATTTTGGCATGCTGTACTGAGCTGCAACCAGCGTGGAAGCCACCCCAGCCAGCCAGCCAGCCGGCTCTCAGGAGTTGGCTGCTCGTGGAAAACTCCCTAGACCAGGGAGACTGCACCCCAGAAAGGAGGGCCCGGCAAGGGCTGAGCTGGTGACAGGTGCAAGAGAAACCAGCTGGGCCTCAGGCCCCGACCAGATCCACTGCAGAAATATACCCACTTTTCCATATGTACAAGAAATGCTCAATTGCTTAGTGGTGTCTGAGATTTTATCTTTCTTCTAAATCAACTTAGACAAGATAAGGAGACTATTAATATTTATTCTTTCCTTTTTTATTTTACAAACATTAATATTTCATACAAGAACACTGGAAGAAAAACAAAAATCAAAAGGGCTCCAGTTTCACCACCCAAATGAATCTTGCTGATACGATTTTTAAAAATAGCACACATGCATAGTCAGAGAACTCAGAAAGCATGTTCAGGGTAAGAAATAAATCTTTTCTCCTTGAGTCTAGTACCGCTCCTGAAAAATATTATATATTACATATTATATATTATATATACATACATGCTGTTTTCAGATTTATTTTAATTTCTTTGGTTGAAGGATTATTCATTTACATTCAGTCTATGTAGGTGTATGTCAGGCTATATGTTTTCTACATGTGTTTCTGGAGGTTAGCAAAATTCCACGTTTTTATATTCCATGTTTTCAAAAGATTGGGTCTGTCAATGTCCAACTTTATTGCTTTAGATATTTGATTCTAAACTATTTCTCCTTCTTTTAATTTATTCAGAATTCTTCTGTGGCTTTAATAAGTGGAGGCTTTTTTAGGTAAACTATTCCTTCTCTATGGTTATAGATACATCCTAATGTATGTCTGTCAGTTAAGTTTTATTAGTTATTTCATTTTGATCCTCCATACCATATTTTCAAAGTGTGATCCCAGGACTGGCAGCCCGGCAGCATTAGAACGGCCTGGGAACTTCTCAGATGTAAACTCTCAGGCAACACCCCAACCACGGGAGTCAGAAGCTATAGTGTGAAGTGCAGCAATTTGTGCTTTAGCATTTTATTGGGTTCTGGGTCTGGCTGAAATTTCAGAACCACTGTTCTACTTCCCTGATTAATTTCTGAATTTGTGTCTACTTGATCAATCATGATATCATAAGGATGAGTTAGTCTCATACTGCTTTTGTTTTTTGTTGATTTATTCTAGAAGTGCTTTATGTTTTTTTCTCCTTGTTATTTGGTGCATAAAATGCAGTGGCATTATCACTGAAACCTTATGTTAATATTTGTTACCCATTTGCTCTAATTTATCACTTTCTCCTATAACTCTATCCTTGCCTTGTATTATGATGGTGAACTCTAGCTTTCTTTTGTTAGCATTTGCCTGCTGAGTCTATTGCCTTTTAATTTGTCCGTCTTATATGTGCCTCATTATGTAATCCTTTCTTCCAGTACGTGTTTTATTCTATTTACATTTGTTAGTGTTGTTTCATTTAAATGTATTGACCAAGTATTACATTTTATCTTTTAAATATTACTAACTTAATATTTGGGATTTCTGTTTTAAATACCCTCTGTATTTCCTTCAAGTACACTGGGGATTTCCTTACCTTTCTTTCTTTTCTTTCCTTTTTAGAGTGTATGATGCGTGTGTGTGTGTGTGTGTGTGTGTGTGTGTGTGTGTGTGTGTATTTGCCTTCTGGTAATTTGGAGAATTTACAGCATATTTTTAGTTTTTCTGGTGGTTGTTATTATCTTATACTTAACTCTCTGTATCCTGATTTAAGAAATCTAGATAGTAACTGTAGATTCTTCCTCCTTTTTGGGGGGTTATATTGTTTTCATTTCTTTTCGTAGCTCCTTTTACTGTAGCAATATACTTAAAACTTTCTTCAGTGTAGAGAGTATAATGAAGGAATCCTTTCTTATTTTCTTCTTTGGTGGCAGAACAAAAGCTGGAAGGAGTTTCCGAGTCCACCACAATGGTCAGGCCCACCAGCCCCAAACACGACTTTAGACTAGAGCCAGCCTGGTCTCAGTGGCAAAGTTCTAACACCACAGCGTCCCTGGAGGGAACAGCTCAGTGAAATGATGAAATAGCTCCATTTGACAAGTAAATTGCACTTGTTAATCTTATAGCTTTCTTTATCAGTTTAGTCTACCCTTTGGCATGCATAGCAAGTAAACAGTTTTTATTTCCAAATGATAAATACTGGGGGAAATTGGAGGCTCTTGTAGTAACATTAAGTTCTTAGAAAAAGGAATAATTCATGATTATGCCGACTAGAAAAATGTCTCGTGGCTAGACTCATTTTATCAGTTTTTGCTAAGAAATGCCAGTGTACTTTTTTTGAGATTTGTTTTGGGGTACTGGATAAAGAATGGGTCTTAAAGCAACCTAGAACTAAATACTTTCTTACATAGCTGTCTGGCATTTATGGATCTGTTTTTATCTCTCAAAAGTTTAAATTTGATGTATTTAACTTCTCACAGTCAAAACCACCATTTCCCTAATCTCGTCACTGCTCCATCCCTCCCTTGACTCCTAGTTCATTAGCCAGAATGTCATTTTCCTTTTTCTCTGTGCCTCGTTCTCCCAGTCCTCCAAGTCTGAAAAAGGAA
Source organism: Microcebus murinus (assembly GCF_040939455.1). Lineage (NCBI taxonomy): Eukaryota > Metazoa > Chordata > Mammalia > Primates > Cheirogaleidae > Microcebus > Microcebus murinus. Next base: position 45,204,782 of record NC_134119.1, on the reverse strand, counting down.
GTCCCCATTTGGAAGTTTGGAGAGAACCACGAGCTACCTACCTAAAGGTGGCATCTAGGCACGGTTATACCTAACAGTCCCAACCTACAGGTAATGAGGAAACCTTTCCTGTTTTAGCTGGTCCTGTGCTTAGGGACCCTGCTGTCATTACCTTCATAAGAGACCATGCATTCCCGAAAGTTTCTGTATTTCTGAATGAAAAGAACAGGTTTTTCTTCTCTCGTGGGATCTGTGCACATAATAGCTTCCTTGTCTGTATCTGTTGCCTTGGTCTTCACGACAACACCTTCAAAACAAGCAGGATCAATACAAGAGGGGAAACCACTCTTTCAAGCTGCTAGGACTAGGAGATGGTGCAGAGGGATTTTGACAGAAGGTTCCATTATCCCAAGCTGCCTCGGGCTTGTGTGAGCAGCCACGTGTGATGTCTGAGCTCACTGGAGGCTGGCAGCTGGCAGTAGCACAGAGCATCCCCTGGACGAGGGGAAAAGATGAAGGGGATTTTTCTCACTCTTGATCTGCTGGCCACGCTGCCTGGGTAGCCTTGGCTAAAACTGTGACCATTCCAAAGACAGCAACCACAGGAACAGCTGGAACTGTCTTGTCAACATTTGATGGAAAAATCTGCTATTATACACTATTTTGGAGGGTGGTAGAATACCCAGTGTCTTTCTTTCAAAGTAATACTGTAGCATCAACTCTCTTTCTGTTTCTGCTGTCCGGTGGCTCAGGCCTTTATTTTGAGAAGCACATCTGAATGCACATCCTTCCCGTGTACCAGATGTTGTTGGCATCTTGCTCACATTCTTTCAGAACTCACTTCTACAACCAAAGCTGCTTGTTCTGACTATATAGACATACTTACTTTGTCTATATGGTAAGCCAGAAGTGCTAGAAAATCAATGCTCCTCCTAAAAACAACCTGTGACCAGTGACAAATACGTTTTGGTGGATACCCCAACTTCCTTGCTTCTTGCATGGACCAACTCTATGGCATGTCTTTCAGCAGTCCCCTATAGGGGAAAGCTCCAGTTGCCCCCAGTATTAACTTCTTAACATGTTTGAGCAGAGTTTACAAAACAGAGTCAACAGAACTTCTTAGTACAGAACTTGGGAGAGAGTGTAGGTTTCTTGCTTGAGGGCCTGATTGGATGACTGCATCATCAGCCAAGATGGAAAGTACTGGAAGAGGAGCCCCAGAAAGGCAGTGAGTTCAGTTATTGATTTCAAGGATTCTGAGGAACTGTCAGACATATGCATACAGGTACACGCATGTACATGCACACGCATATGGGACTAGGGCAGGGCAGCATGAGACACACAGGGTGATTCAGATGCCCTCATGGAAGACAAAACAACTGAAGGTGGGACCATCATGACTGAAGAATATAACAGATTCAAAGATGGACTAAATTTGAGATCAGCCTGAACAGGAGCAAGATCTCATCTCTATTAAAAATAGAAAAATCAGCTGGGTGTGTTGGCACGTGCCTGTAGTCCCAGCTACTGGGGAGTCTCAGGCAGGAGGATCACTTGAGCCCAGGAGTTTGAGGCTGCAGTGAGCTATGATGATGCCATTCCACTCTAGCCCAGGGTAACAGAATGAGACCCTGTGTCAAAAAAGAAAAAAATAAGATGGGCTAAAGACAGCTCTCCTGGAGTGCAGAGTTGTGGGTTATACACTGGCAGGTGGATGGGTGTTGCTTAGATATCTCACAAAGAGACACATCACTTGGATGTCCCTGCGACTGTGTCCCCAACTAGCTTTGGGGATGAGTCATCTTGTCATCATAGATAAGTCATTTAACCTTACTAGAGGCCACTTTTCTCACCTTTCTTAATTCTACTTTATATCACTTTATATCATCTACTTTAAATCACCACTAAATATGGAAACAGACACAGTTGTGCATCATGTACTCTTTAACAGATCAATGTTGAGAACAATGTCCAAGATCTCAAAAAGAAAACACAAATCGAAGTAAATTGGAAAGCTCCGTTATGTAATTAGTCACAGTTTCCTCTTAGTTGACATTGCTCTTGTTCCTTCCTGCCCTATCCGATAGCATTATCCTCCAGACACACGCGGACCCTCCCGACTCCTGCACAGGCTGAGTAAGTGGTTCTCCACCCAGGCTCTGATAAAATTTCATAAATAACATAGTGTTTGGATTACCCAAAGCATAAAATAAACACACACGAGCCCATTATTGTATAAATAAATGATTGAATAAATGGAAAGAAGAAATAAACCTCCCTTACAGAAGAATTTCAAATAATAGGTGAAAATATTGGTCCCTCCAAGGGGTAGAGCTTCTTTCCCTTCATTCCTACGTGAACTGGTTTAGTGACTCACTTCCAAAGAATAGGAAAAGGCAAAATAATAACTCTGGAGTAGAAGAACCTGGTAGACACCACTTTATCCTAGTGATGAAGGTTAACAGCACTCATCAGTCAGGTTGACATCATGTACCCTGGTGAAATGTAGTAAGAAGAGCATCACACCTCTACCCCAAACCCATATTACCAGCTTAATCATGAGCAAAACATTGGAAAACCAAAATTGAGGTATAATATATAAAATACCTGAGCAGTGCTCCTCAGAATGGTCTAGTTTATGAAAAACAAGGAAAGGCTGAGAAATAGTCATAGACTAAAAGGCTAGAACGACCAAATTCAATGGGAGATCCTAGATTAGATTCTGGAGTAGAAAAAGAACATTAGTAGAAAATCTAGTGACATGAAAATGAAGTAGGGAGTACCAATGTTAATTTCTTAGTTTTGAAAAATGTACCCTAGTTAATGTAAGATGTTACTATATATGAAGGGAAGCTGGGTGAAGGGTCTACCAGAAGTCTCTGTACTACATAGGCAATTTTTCTGTAAATCTAAAATTATTCCACAATAAAAAGTTTGTTAATTACTGAATGCAATATGGGACCCCAGAGTTAGCCTTTAATGTTTCAGAATAATTAATTACATTGAATATATTATATATTCGCATAGTATACATATAAATTATACAGAATCAGTAATAACTAAGTGAAATGGGAGATCTCAGAGCTAGCTAATAATGTTTTCCATATTCTTTTGATTCTTAAAACAATTATAGAATCAACCTAAAATATAATTTTTTTGCTGTTGTTGTTTTGAACTGTTATTTTCTGTATGTTCCTGGTGATTAGGATGGCTTATCAATTTCTTTATCTCAAAGAATCTCATATTGTTTTTTGCACATATTATGTACTCTTCTCATTAAAAAAGTGAGAACTTGTCAAAAAATAGCTAGTTTCATACTAAAATTCAATTCTCATAATTTCTTATGATTTATTTAAAATTATGGTTTTCATCATTAATGGATAATAATTTACTACCTTCTCCCCAAAAAAGTTTATGCAAGGCTCTTATTATAGCCCAGATTGTATTGTACTGTGAATTTTTAAATAAATCTTTCTCCCCTGCCAGTGAATGAGTTCCTTGAGGACAGAGAGAGATTGTATCCATATTTATCACTTTCCTCTTCCCCAGACTGAACACAATGTCTGGCACCAGTGGTAATTTTGAATAAATAAATCCTGCTAAGCATATTATTCTCCATTCTTGCCATCTAAGATGGCAGTTTCTTAGACAATAGAAATATATTTGCATCATGCCCCGCTGAGCTCATCCTAAGCTCAGAAGCATAATAGCAGCCCTAGTGCATAAGGACACATTCTTGGCAGCTAACTTTTAAAATCGTGTACGGTACTGTAAAATCACAGCGCAGGCAAATGGAGGTAGTTCGTGTGACTTTATCAGGAAATCAGAATACACAAATGGGAGACCAAGAAACCCGGTAAAGATCAACTCACTCACATTTCTCTGTACAAGAGTAGACTCTGGAAATAGTTCCTGTGGCCTTAATAAATGGGAAAGAATCTGTGCCGGACACCAGTCACCCTTAAGAGCATTCCACTCTGACTCTACCTGCCCTCCGACCCTCCCCTGGCATTACCCATCTGGGCCCAGTGGTTCCAGGATGTTTTAATTAAAATAATAGTGACTATTGTAACACGTTACGATACCAATTGTTTGTGGTGTTGATGGTCACAGAAAAGGAACAATTGAGTTTATTCCTAACAGATCAATCAGGGAAGAGACTGAAACATACGTTGAGGAAATTGTTCTCTGTGGGTTTGGTGAGATGAAGATTGCTAAAACGTGCTGGGAGGAAGGTGCGATAAGGAGATCAAATATTAACACAAAGCCTAATTCTTCCCTGTGTCCACACAGTGACCCGCAGGTGCTTTGACCCCAACATCACCAAATCTATGGGCTCCTTTATGTGTCCAAATCAGTAAGGGCTTTTAAGTCAGGTCTTCTCAATTTCTAGTTCCTCGACTAGAGCTCGTCTCCATCTTCCCTTATCTCCTCAGCCCAAGTTACAAAACAAAAGTGATTTTGCACACGTTTCCCACCAGCTGGAAAAGTGGTAGAGGTTCTGGCTCCAGGAGGGGCTCTGGGACTCGGGGCACATCTTGTTGTCCATCATTTCTGCCTCGTGGGGCTGCAGCGGGGATCAAATGTGATGATGACAGAACACCACTTAGAACATCAGCATTATTTTCCATTCATAGTACAGAGTCTTCCTTACACTGGCTTCCTCAGAAGCAGAGCCTGAGGCCGGGTGTGGGTGCAGCTGGCTATCTGGGAGGTGATCCCAGGGACCACCAGAGGGGGAGTGGGAAGTGGGCCAGTGAAGAGAAGAAGTCAGGGCAAGTGCATCCGTGAGCAGGCTGTGTCTGAGGACAACTGGAGCTCTGGGGACCTCTGGGAAACTAGGTGTCACATGCCCCAGAATTGCCCCATCTGATGTTTGAAGAAGCTGGAATTTTATTTTCCAAGTCCTGTCCATCATTGGCTGAGAGCTGTTCCCCAGGACACTATGGCCCCAGCACGTGGGACCTGACTCGCACCTGTGGGCAGTGGTCTGTGCGCACCTGTGAGGCGGGGACAGAGGACAGGTGCCTGCCGCAGGAGCAGAGAGAGTGGGGGCAGGCGAACACCAAGGCCTACGGCGCTCAGTCTGAGTGAGCACAGAATCATCTGGATGGTTCAGGACACACAGATCCAGGGCCTCTTCTTCTGAGTCTGTGAAGGAGCCACGAGTGTGTGCTTCTCACACGTTCCCAGGTGACGCTGCTGCTGCTGCCACCGGCCCAGGGACAAACGTTGAGAAACTTTGGCCTAGTGGATAAAAGCGGAGCTTCAGTGCTGTCCGCTGCAGAGCTCCTACCAGTGAAACCTTCAGAGCAAATAGTCTGTGACCGTGGACAGTGGGTGCAACTCGGACGGCAGAGAAATGATGGAATGAGAAGTGAGAAGTGAATTGATGCAGTAGCTCTTTTCTCTCTGCTCTTAGAGATTCTCATTTCTTGGCAGAGTGGATCAGCTGTAAGTTTCCATTCCTGAATATCATCTTCACTTATAATGGAGAAAATCATCCAGTTTTTAAAAGTCCTGGTGGGCCTGGTAGGCACAGTGGATCTTCACCTTTCTTAATCTGCACACGTATGAGGTACAACGGTCCCCAGTGTGACATCCTCCTAAGGGCGTGCCCAGATTTTGACTCTCAAATTTTGTGAACCGATAAAGCACTATAATCACTCATAATTACCATCTTATTCATGGTAACGGGGCAAGAACATATCTAAAAGTGCCTCGGCAGGAAAGGAAATTGGTCAGTGCTTATTCATAAGACTGGCAATCCACTTCCCCACCCACTCACGCCAGCCTGACGGAGGGTCCAGCCTGAGTCACCATCAGGCTCTGCAGCTCTGACGAGTGTCCCTTAGCGTGACTCCCTGCAGCAGCTGGCCACACGGCCTCGGTGCCAGGCCCACAGTTCTGAACAAAGGAATGTCCTCAGCTCCCGCGCATGAGCGTGCGAGTCTGTTGGGGTCTCGGGTGCTGAGCGCTGGTTGTCCCTCGCGTCCTGTGCAGCTGCTGGCCCAGGGACGGGGGTTCCGTCACAGGTCAGCCTGGTGTGCAAAGCTGGAGGCCTGAGTTTCAGAAATTCCCCGCACCTGCAACCGTGTGTCTGTGGCGAGGGCCACAGTACTTGCGCCTGCCACTGGGGAGTATTTCTGCTGGGAATCACAGCAGTCCTACTCCTTTCCGTACCAGGGAAGGAAGGTGCTGTCCTGGTCTCCGTGTCCTTCAGTGTATTTTTCAGGAGATCCCAACGGGGACAATATATTATCTCTGGTTTTCACATAATCCATTAGCCAGAAACAATGCATCAGAGCCCGAGTCATCCATTCAAACAGCCACATGTTTTTTTTAAACCATTTACATAATTGCTGGTCTTAATTATGAACATTTCTAGATCATCAAGGAAGAATTAAATTTTCTTCACCTGAGTTTTTATTACGAAGGGTGTTTAACACATTCCATGTTCAGTGTGCAATTAATCAGGAAAGCCACTTGGCCAGAACCGCAGACCCTCCCACCACTAAATTCAAGAAGGAGGAGAATGTAGACAGAAGATCAGAGGAGTCAAGAATAAAGCCGATTCCATGACTTTCCTTGGATTAGAATATCCTTATCATTCTTGTGGAAGTTCTTTTTATCTAAACACAAATATTTCCACATTTTAAACAGGAAACTATCCTTCAGTTTTTACAGTGGCTGAGCAATGGATGTTTATAGCTTATAGCAAATGGTCCTGCCAGCTACTGCTGCTTCTGAAATGCATGAAAGAAAAAACTGGTAACCGAAGGAGATTATTGTTTTTTTCAATGAGTCTAAATTATTTTAGAAGACAACAGAAAGATGAAGTACATGCAACACCAAAGACGAAAATAAATGACGAGTTTGCTTAGTTTCACTTAGGGTCATTTCAAACTGTTCCACTACAATCTTCATCTATGTCTTTAGTCTTGACCATACATTTCCAAAATTTGAAATTTTGCATAAGAGGGAAGAAATCCAGGTTTTTATAGAAGCCTGGGTTTTCCTTTTTTCCCCCTCACATTTCTTTTAGTTTATTTCCTTTAATTTATAAAAGACAACGTATCTTTCTAGTTTTCCTATGAGGATGGGGGGGCAATCTTACCAACTAATACATTGTATTAAAAATCAGTGACAGAGACATCAAAAGGGGGGGGAGGGGGCTTACACTGCAATGGAATTAGATAGTTTAGGCATTTACAGCATGACAGACCAGAACATCTGAGGCTCAAAAGCTGCAGACGGAACTGGTGTGCGTTTGGCAAATGGCTGTGAGTATTCTCTGAAATAAGGGAGGAAGAAGGAAACCGTCTTGAGAATTGGAACTGCCCTGGTGGTGGTGACGGTTTCTCTGTGTCTGAGAATGTCCCAACTCACCCAACTGTGCATATTAAATACGTGCAGTTTTTGTCTATCAATTATACCACAATGAATATGTTAAAAGAAGTATTAGGCAAGTATCATCACTTTGGTTTTGAGGAAGACATGGCCTGATGGCTCCGATCACTTAGCAGGTAGCAAAAAAAACAGCAGGACATGCATAGCTGGTTCATTCGCTCCCTTATGCCCAAATCTCGTGCTATCGAGGGGCCGTCCGGGGCCTGAGCTCTGTCTGTTCTTGGCTCTTTCCCTGGTGAGGAAGTTGAGACCTGCAGGTCTGCCTCCCACTGCCAGCGCCTGTGTCTCTTTCCTCCTGGCTTCCTCTGGCCACCAGAGCTTGCTCTGCCCAAGCCATTCTCGACAGGCAGGAAGTGCTGGGGAAAAGCCCTGGACGGGTGGGGTGGCAGGTGAGAATCCAAGGCTCTCTCCTCGCACCTGGAATGGCTCTGAGGCGTGAGATCCAAAGGGCCCCAGATTTCTGAGCAGGACCAAGCACCAGCTCCCCAAGGGTGCCCTACTGGATACCCAACAGTGCACTGGAACTCCGCCTTCCCTGCCCCGTCCCTCTTCTGCACTCCTGACCAGCACCTCCCGTCATCACCTCCAAATCAACTTCTCATACTCTAATCTGGGTCTCAGGTTGGTGTCCGTGGAAACTGGGACTAAGATAATTCTCTCTCCCTCCCAGAAGAAGCAGGGACTTGTCCTAACAGACAAAAATTACCTGTTCCAAGTGATGTATCTCAAGAATGGAAAAACAAGCACCACATGTGCTCACCAGCAAATTGGTTATTAACGAATCAACAGTTAAATGGACATATAGGAATAACATTTATCCGGTGTCGGGCGGGTGGGCATGGGCAATATACATAACCTTAATATTTGTACCCCCATAATATGCTGAAATAAAAATAAATAAATAAATAAATTAGCTGTTCCCTGCAGTGGCAGCACAAGGCTCTAACCAACTGTCCTGTTCCCTTCCCTGCTCGCGGGCCAGATGGCTGCAGCCCAGCACACCTGCTCCCAAGGCCGCTGTGTTCAAGTCTTCAGGCCCGTTGCAGCTGTGAAGGCAGAGGGTAGATCTTCCCTTGGTCTAGAGGAGGATGCAGAGAGAGAAATATGCAAGAGGTAGGGGGAAAGAAGGCAGCAGACATGAGTTCTGTCTTGGAGACCCTGCCGTTTCTCTACACCCATCCATCCTGGAGAGTGAAAATCCTGCCAGGGCAGAGTGGGTGTGGTTGGGGGGCAATGTCTCCTTTCTTAATTCTCTGAAAGCGATTTTCCTCACAGGCCCTGAAAAACATGACTCAAGTATGCCTGCTTCTGATCTGTTTTTTGCAAGCCTTGCTGGTACCAAGAGGCGATTATAAATCAAATGCAGCTATTAAACCCAAAGAACTTAATGACCATGTCTGAGAACACTCAGAGAACACGTCCCTCTGAAAGCTTTTACTCTTATATTAAAACTTCCATTAACGCACTAACTAGACCTGTAGCGCAGGTCAGTGAGACGGCGTCAGCGTGAACTCAGCAATAACTTAGGAAGAAGGGTTTTAGCGCATGCCATGAGGAGTTACGCAGGGAATTTGGATTTTCCCTCTTTTACCTTAAGACAGATCTGGAAACCTCAAGACCCAGATGAGAGCAGAAATACATACAAGGGATGAACTAGCAAGGTGAACCTAAGCATGGTGTCGATGTCATAATTCTTGGGTTGGCGGCTTTTCAAAGGTGATGCTTTAAGGGAACACTTTCTCCCTGTCATGCCCGTAGTGTGCAGAGGGGAATAGGAGGAGGTGAACAATACAGTCTGGTACAGCGTGCGTCATTTAGACGGAAGTGAATCTTGAAAAACAACACTTTGTAGACAGCCCCACTTAATTTAGTCCATTCTGGGGCTGGGCAATAAAATATTTAACTTTTAAAGTTCATGATATTTTAAATAAATGAGAACACCTGATTGTTCCTAAAAGCTCTAGAGGTTTATAGATGTTAAATTACAAAGCATCAGTAATTCAAGTTCCCAGAAATCACCACGGTGAACTATTCTGTGTCTGTCCCTCCTCCATGCCCCACCCCTTCCACACTGATGAGACCAAGCCAGGCGTGCAAAATTTGGAATCCTGCATTTGTGCCTTGTTGGTGACGTCCTCAATTCTTCTCATGTTATTAAGAATTCTTATAAATGTTATTTAAAAATACTTTTGGATAGGTAACAGACAGAAGAGACGATGGATATTACAAGACCTCAACCCTCAGGGAGCTTGCAGGATCGCTGGATGATGCACGTGTTAATTAGCTAGAGTTAACCACTCCACAATGTATATATACTTCAAAACATCATACTGTACGAAATAAATACATACAATTTCATCTGTCAATTTAAAAAAAAAATCAAACAACAACTTCCGATCATCCTCGGAAGGTCCCATTCAACACCGTGTGCCTCCAAATATGTGTCACTCCTATTGTTCCCTGACCTGCACCCCATAACTTCTGGTTGCTACACATGGAAGTCGGTGCTAGATCCACATGCTAAAACATTGTAAGACTGGTGCTGCATTTGTCACAGGCCTCCTTCTCTAATATATTTGCTGAAAGTACTCAGAAATCAGTCAGGATGTGTCAGCACCAGGCCACACACGTAGATTTAGCCCACCACCTCGCATCTTCCATGGCAGCTCAGGTTTGTGCAGACCACTCGTGCCAAAGAAGGCAGGTGGGCTGGTCTCGGGGCCTGCTGATAGGGAAGGAGTGGGGTCCGAATGCCCCACGCCCCTCCATACAGCTCACGTAGTTTCACTTACTGCTCACCATGGGACATGTCAACTCCTCTAGGACGAAGAGCTGCCTAGGTGTGTGATGAGAGCTGCAGGATGGGCAAAGGGCGCTTTGAGGCTGCCCTTAAACCCAAAGGGGAAGCTCGAGAAAGGTGCTTCGCCACACTGAATATCTACACAGCTGGGGCTCAAAGAATGAGTGGGAGTGGACACAGGGTGTGTCCAACAGGGGCATAGTCCCTGTGTGGCAGAGTGTTTCCCAAATGTGGCCACAACAGTATCACCACTGCTCGCCTTTTTCTCCAAAGTGACTTTGATGCTCATCCCATCAAGAGGTGGAGTCTAGGTCTCCCCTGCCACTTGAAATTGGGGCGGCTCTTGTGACTATTTCTTCCAGCCATTAGAGCGAGGCAGTCATGCTATGTGACTTCCAAGGCTAGGCCATTAAATGCCAACTCAGCTTCCTCCTTGCTGCTGGAACATGCATGAGTGGAGCCCCGAGATGCCACATAAGCAGTATGACTGCCCTGAGGCCGCCATGCTGGAAGGGAGCCCAAGTGGTCCCGTGTGGAGATACCACATGGATCAGCCCTGAAACCATATGAACAGAGAGTGCTGGCCAGCCAGCCCTCAGGTGCTTCAGCCCCCATGCCCACCCCCAAATCTGTCCCAACTCCAGCCACCAACTGACAACTACCAGACAAGAGACACTGAGCCAGAACCAACCACCCAGCCCTTTCCAAATTCCAGACCCACAGAAACTATAAGAGAGAATAAAGTGACTATTACTGTTTTAAGCCCCTACATTTAGGGAGGATGAGTAAGCAGTAAGTGAAACTACGTGAGCTGTATGGAGGGGCGTGGGGCATTCGGACCCCACTCCTTCCCTATCAGCAGGCCCCGAGACCAGCCCACCTGCCTTCTTTGGTACGAGTGGTCTGCACAAGCCTGAGCTGCCATGGAAGATGCGAGGTGGTGGGCTAAATCTTCGTGTGTGGCCTGGTGCTGACACGTCCTGACCGATTTCTGAGTACTTTCAGCAAATATATTAGAGAAGGAGGCCTGTGGCAAATGCAGCACCAGTCTTACAATGTTTTAGCATGTAGATCTAGCACTGACTTCCATGTGTAGCAACCAGAAGTTATGGGGTGCAGGTCAGGGAACAATAGGAGTGACACATATTTGGAGGCACACCGTGTTGAATGGGACCTTCCGAGGATGATCGGAAGCTGTTGTTTGATTTTTTTTTAATTGACCGATAAAATTGTATGTATTTATTTTGTACAATATGATGTTTTGAAGTATATATACATTGTGGAGTGGTTAACTCTAGCTAATTAACACGTGCATTACCTCACAGAGTTATCATGTTTGGGGTGAGAGCACTTATCCACTCTCTTTGTGTGTTTCAAGAATACAACAGAGCGTCATTAACTATAGTCGCTGTGTTGTGCAATAGATCTCTTGTACTCATTCTTCCTAACTGGGATTCTGATTTCAGGGGATCAACCTTGCCTGTGGTGCCCCTTGGCTTCTCACCGGCTCTAGAACATCTGTAAAGATCTGTGTTGTGTGGGTATATTTAGAGTAGCAGCCTGATTTTTTTAAATCATAAAACAATTATTATTAGCTTTTAGAAATTCCTGGAAAAATAGAAAAAATGAATAGAAATAAAATGTTGTCAATAACCCCATGACCCACTGTTACCATTTTCATGCACTTTCCCCCAACATCTTTCAGCGTTTACACGTGTATTGATACACATCTATTTAGAGCAAAGAATGCTCTCCAAATATTTACAGAGAAAGAAAACTTGTATAACATCCAATCTAATGCCATGGCATTTGCTCAGTAAATACAGACATGCAGACACAAATATGATTACTTATCTATAATGTAAATAGTTTTGAAAAATGAGTCGTAGTCTCTTTACAAGTTGTGATTTTCTTTGTTCCTTTTTTCTTCACTTCACCTGATATTGTGAGTATCTGGAGTGAGATTGTGAAGTGACAGAGCATGGAAATGCAGTGCCTTCCACTTCTGACTTGATTTCTGCCTTAGGCCTCCATACTCTTTAGTTACTGTAGGAACCATGGGGTGGGACAGGATTCTAATAGGCCCATACCCAGGGACATGTCACTCACCTCTGTCACATGGAAAATTCCCTTGATGCAATGACAGCCTCCGGGTAACTTTAAAGCAGCTACCCTAGAGGTCATGGACCAGAATGGATTTTAAAAACACAGTGGGAGGCCGGGCGCGGTGGCTCACGCCTATAATCCTAGCACTCTGGGAGGCCGAGGCGGGTGGATTGCTTGAGGTCAGGAGTTTGAAACCAGCCTGAGCGAGAGAGACCTGTCTCTACTATAAATAGAGAGGAATTAATTGGCCAACTAATATATAGAGAAAAAATTAGCCGGGCATGGTGGCGCATGCCTGTAGTCCCAGCTACTCGGGAGGCTGAGGCAGCAGGATTGCTTGAGCCCAGGAGTTTGAGGTTGCTGTGAGCTAGGCTGATGCCACAGCACTCACTCTAGACTAGACAACAAAGCAAGACTCTGTCTCAAAAAAAAAAAAAACAAAAACAAAAAACAAACAAACAACAACAACAATAAAAAAAACACAGTGGGAAGCAATAGGGAGGAGATGGGGTCAGTGACATGCTTCACATGGACCCCACTACTTTAATCCTGTGTTTGCAATGTCTTCAGCAGCCTCCCTTCCCTGCTGGCTGGTGGCGATGAGGTCGGAGCAGGGGCTCAGCAGATGGAGGGGCCTGGACCTGACACCCAGTTCTTCCCTCTGAGCTATGCCAGGGCAGGTGTGTCTGAGCCCCAGCTGCAGCTCCCAGTAACCTGCAACCAGCCGTGCCTCCTACCGGTGTGATCTGGGCGAGGCTCACATGTGGCAAGAATGGCTGTCAGTAATGGGTGGCCAGTGTCACATCTCGTGGCCCTTGAAATCTGACACTTTGGTCCCTCCATCCCTCCCTGCCCATGATCGGCAGCACATGTGTGCCCAGCCCCATTCGCTGAAGACTCTGTGATGCAAAGGCCACCTGCTTCTGCTGTTAGAGTTATCTGTCACCCTTATTTTCTTGTTTCTTTCATTTTCTAGAGTAGAATTGAATATTCATGAATAATACAGCAAATGCACATCACGGTAGGAAAGTAGCTGACTTCTGGAGACTGTGTGCTGAGAAGTCAGGGCTGAGTGGGTGAGGGCTGGTTGTCTCTTCTACCTACTTAGAGGAACTTCAATGGAAGACATTGTGTGCAGGGATGTCAGCAGTCCTGCCACCAATTACAAGAAGACATCTCCTGGGCCATAAATTTCTGTGACTTTGTAAGGCCAGGGCAAAAAGGGGAAGCCATTCGGGGCATTATTAATCTTTTTTAAAGCTTGGTAGTGGTGATATTTATTAATTTCAAAGCATGTCTTTATGACATTTAATTACATAAAGAAGCTCATTGGATCCCTCCCTTAAAGAAAGATTATACCCTGGGGGATGGTCATGCTGGAAACTCAGACTTGTGAGGGGAGGGAAAGGGCATTTATTGAAACCTTAAAATCTGTACCCCCATAATATGCTGAAATAAAAAAAAGAAAAAGAAAGAAAGATTATACCAACTTGCCCAGTAAATCCTTGTTCTGGATCTTCTAGTGCGGCCAAACTGAGCTTGTTCAACTTTTGAGACACGCGTCTTCCAGGGAGGAGCAACTGGTCCCGATAAACAAAACAAAACAACCTGACCCCACCTTTCTCCACCTTTGCACCTTACCTTTCAATGATTAAAATGAAAAAGCAAAAGCAAATATCCAACAATTCTTTCTCTCTTCTTATCTTTCCTCTTCATTTTCCCTAGTGTGTCTGGTTTAAGTTATGTCAAAACTAAAAGGCCATGGGATATTTTCAGATTCAAAGTTCAAGAGGCCTGGGTAATGAGAAAGATGTCAAAGCCATCATCATTCATCAGGGACCATCCAAAAAAAAAAAAAATCAAACTACTTAAGAGCGGCAGCTGGAGTGAAGGATTATAGAGTTGTAGGAAGTCCGGGGCAATCTGTGCTGTTCGGGAAGGAGGGTGTCGCAGGAGAGACCTCGGACCAGGTGCTCATGGATGTGGAGGGCCATGCAGACATGCAGCTCTGCAATGAAGATTTTGCCAACACCAAGAAGCAGCCAGCTTGACTTGTGTCCATGTGGTGATGTGAGACACAAGACTGCTCCCATCTGCTCCACTGCCACCACCCTGGCCAACCCAACCCTAGCGGGAGCCCCAAAGTACCTGTGATGCTTGGTCGGCTTCCTCAGTGACGAAGGTTAAGTACAATCCTAATGGAAACCTCTGAACTTGACTCAAAGTCAGTCCAAACTAGCAGAGAAAAGCATCATAAATCGAACACTACAACTGAATTTTTTATGTATTTTAGAGAAGGGCTGTCTGGGATTTATCTAAGTGAGAAAGCCTGTTGAATAATTTAAGGAGGCAGCAAAAATAATATCACAGAGCAACCATCTTCCAGGCTTGCGGACGCACTGTTTGCAGACAATCTGCTGTTTGCAGATCATTCTTACCCACTCATGAACGTGCCCATGGAGGATCACTGCTGTGTGTGATGAATGAAGTCCTGGGAACTGCATATTCCCAAGAGCAGCAAAGCTTCATTGTCTGAGATAAATTCTGTAACCCAAACTTTCCATTCAATTAAACCACGTGCAATGATTCAAAAGGAGAGTTTTCCGTGTGCAATTGGTCTAACATGTAACTGTAGGTATTAGAATTCAGGAACCCATATTTTTGGAGTGTCCTGACATTCAGTGGTTTCCATACCCACTCATCTCCCTATACCCATTTGAGAATCTAGGCCTTGATGAGAAGATATATGTCTTACACTGGGTCACCCCAGAAACAAACCCTGAGACAAGGATGTGGGTGCGTGTGCTTTATTTGGGAAGGGGTCCCAGAAGGCACTGGGATGGGAGTGGGAAAGGGATGGGGAAGGGGAGGCCACAGCAGCCAGCCGGTCGTCACTGTGGGCTCCCTGGTACAGCACCATTAGGGAAGATGGCACAGGACATGGGTTGTCTTACTGCGGGACAAAGAAGGACAAAATGCCTTTTGTCATCACTCTGCCTCTGTCTCCATAGCTGTGTAATAGTGCCTACACAGCGGGGCTGTTTGGGGAGGCATTAATATTTCTAGTATTTCAAGATGCCTCTTTCCCCCCAAAGTTTCCTCTGTGGTAGGAAAGACAGAAAATGTAATCAAAGCCAAATTCAAAGCGTATAATGATTTCTCTACACCAGAAAAAGAAGGTTCAAACCAACTAAAACTACGACATGCAACCTGGATCGATACCCATGAGCATTTGTAAAGTCTGAAACCAACGGCACCAGCAGAGGATGGAGCAGGCAGGCGTGGGAGGTCTTTGGCCTTGAGCAGAACACGAGCTTAACAGAGGGCGATCTGCAGCTGCCACAGGGACAGCACATTTTAGGAGAGAGGATGATCCCGCCCAGGGAAAATCACCGTCCAAATGAGCTGCTCTTGCTCAGGCAGCACTGAAAGTCAGGGGCCAGGGTGGGGGTGTCTTTTAAGAGACATGTTGACAGAATAAGCCAGTGGGCAATTAAAGTAGCAGTTCACATAAAGAATGGCCAAAAGAGCAGAAAAATATTATCAGAAAAGATAATATTCCTGGGAGGTATAAGAAAGTTCAGTTTGGGGAGGGCTGGGGCATGTACAGAACGGTGCCCATGGGCTCCGTGCAGCTTCAGAAGCCAAAACAATGACAAACAGCTGAGTGCTGCGGGCGTGGGCTCCCTAACTCCCAGCAGGATCTGACAAGGAATGAGATTCTGAAGTTTCGGAAATTCCTGGTCTGTCCCTGCTGCAAACCAATATAGATATTTTAAACATAAGAGCTCAGAAGTGTGGATTCTTCACCATGTTTTGTTTGCTTGTTTGCTTTGTTTTGTTTTATACATGGGGTGAAGGGGAGGGGACGCCAGTGGCAGTCCCTGTGGGTGGAAGCCCCCATTCCCTGAGCTGTGGCCCCTGTAGTTGGTACGACCATTGCACAGGGCAGTCCTGCTGTGCGATCGGTCACATGCAGACTGTGGAGGTGTTTGACTGGGGGACGCGATGGCCGTCTCAGAGCCAGCTCCACTGCAACAGGAATGGCCTGGCGGTGGCTGTTGCCCGCCCTTGGCATCTCCTTCCAGATTCGCCTCATGAAAGCCCCTTGTAAAGGACTTCCCATCTCTCTTATCCCAGGTCCTCGGAGTTTTGGCAAGGTGGCCTGGATGGAAAACAGCTGGGAAGTGGCGTCTTAGCTCCTCATCTGCAACAGTGACAGATTGCAGCCATCCCACTTCCGAGGCAGCTTCGGAAGCCAGCACCTCTCCCCGGGAGTCAGGCGGAGTAACTGTACAAGTGACCCCAGAGCTCAGAAGACACAGCATGTCGCAGCAGGCTTGAGTTTACAGAAGTAACTTGGTTGGAGCACTTCAGATTTCACCGGCCGTGGCCAAGTGATTTGTTCATGTGCAGGGAGAGGTGGGCTGAGGACAAACAAAGGTTGAAGGGAAGCCAGCGCTGCGTGGCGCTGGGGCGTGGGGTGAGGAGTGGGGGTGTTGGAAGGGCTGGAGTGGGAGGAGACTGTCCCAGGCCTTGCTTTCGGGGATCCGTTTGTGAGACACTCTGAGGCAAGAGAAAAGGTGACAGGAAGGAAAATTGTCCAGCACGGCCAAGGCACAGATGGACATGCAAGGCAGGGAGAGACAGGCAGGGGACAGGCCACACAGGCAGTTTAAGGATTCCGATGGTGTGGATGTGAGGACACAGGGACATTCTCTGATGCTCAGGCTTCAAAAGTCTGCCTTGTCCTCCCTTCTTCCTCCCAGGTGGACATTTTAAGAGTCACAGATCTTTTGTTTTTTCTCGCCAGGGTGACTGACATATGTCTGGTTCTGTAGACTGTGCGCATGTGCGTTTATGCATGTGTGTGCATGCCTGTGCATGTACATACGTATGTACACACATATGAATTGGGGGTGGGCAGGGAATGAGGAAACCTTGGGGTGGAGATAAAAACACCGATTGGGGTGTCAGAAGACAGCATGCCGATGTCACCCCGTCACATTTTTGTCTCCCTGATAAATCTTTCTGTCTCCTCAAGAGAAACTGTTTGCAATCTCCAAGAGCTCTGCCTTGAAGATGACAGAGGCCCTCTGTCCTACATCTTTATTCTCGGGATTGTGTGAGACAGAGACAGCAGCAAGTGTGAGTGTGGATATGACAGGGTGTCATCCTCCAGCTCCCTGAGGGCCACATAAGGGGGCTGGGTGCTGGGGGCTTTGCTCACCTCCCTGGCTGGGGCCGGGCATCACTGGAGGCCGTGGGAGTCCTATGCAGAGGTGTGGACTCTGGAGGGATTGGACATACACCATTCCATTGTCCTGTCCTCCTAGAGGAAGTGTCCCCAGCCTTCTGAGCAGGGAAGATTTCAGAGAAAGTACTTCTGCATGGGTCCCCTATGGGGCACAGGGAACAATTCTGGATTTCTGGGTTCCAGACACCTAAAGTGTTTCTCCAAACCCTCAACACCCTCCAGGTGACCTGATGGATTCTAACAGAGGGTCACTGAGCTGAGAGGTGCCCAGACCTTGGTGGGTGGTGGGTTCCTTCTGACCCCAGGTGAAGTGGGCTTGTAGACAGTGTGTGATGGGAGCAGCCGATGCAGGCATGACTCTGGGCTTCAACAGTTGGGTTGTGCAGCTTCCGTGGGAAGAGGATGGTTGACCTGCCAGTGTGAGTAGAGGACAACTCTCGCACTGGGGCCAACTCTGACTCTTGGTCTCCTGGTCCCCCTCCCACTGCCCTACCCACAAATGAGGCTGGAACAGGTCTTTTCAAATGATGCTTAGGCTGTGTTGCGTTTGACGTGTGCAACCACGGTATGTATATATGTAAAGCACAGAAATGAAAGGAAAACCCGTATGCCCACCACCCAGTTTAAGAAACAGATCATTTTCCCCCAGATGTTCCACCTGGGCCTGGGCCTAGCCTGCCACCCAGAGGTGATCGCCACCCTGAAGTTATTTGTCTGCCTTCACGTTAATAGACATTTGCGTTTTTCCAGAGTTCTCACTATAAGAAAAATGCTGTTGGGAACATTCCTGAACACGTGTCCCAATGCAGATGCACAAGAGTCACCAGCTTACATGACCAGGTGGGAAATTGCTCCATGGCTGGGTATGTGCGGCTTACCTTGCTAGACAACGCCAAATTTTCATGACTTATTCTCTAACCAGTAATTTTAAACTGTCTTCTGTTGCTCCACAGCCTTGCCAGGCACAGGGCGTGATCAGATAGCTTAACTCTTGGCAACTAGTGTGTGTGCAATGAAATCTACTCTTGTATTTTTCCGGTAACAAATGAAGTTGAGCATTTTTAATGTTTCTTGGCCATTGTGTTTCCTCATCTGTGAAATGCCAATCCATATCTTTTGCTGTTTTTCTACCTTGAGGCTGTTTTCTCTATTTGAT
Source organism: Microcebus murinus (assembly GCF_040939455.1). Classification (NCBI taxonomy): domain Eukaryota; kingdom Metazoa; phylum Chordata; class Mammalia; order Primates; family Cheirogaleidae; genus Microcebus; species Microcebus murinus. The sequence continues at coordinate 45,186,074 of NC_134119.1, read as the reverse complement.
ATTGATCTGAGAAGCTTATGCATCCTCTCTCTCTCTCTCTCTCTGTGTGTGTGTTTGCATTTACCTGTGTGGCACACATTTTCCACTTTCTTTTGATGAAGACAAGTTGTCAGTTTTAATGCAGTTGAATGCATCCACTGTTTTCCTTGTGGTTCATATTTTTATATTTTATTGAAAAAATCTTTCCTGATCTGAAGTCCGAAGGATACACTCTCACATGTACCCGCACACATGTAGCATTTTACCTTTTGCACTGAAGTCTTTCCTCCACCGAGGTGCATGGTGCCAAGCTGGCTGTGTAGACACGCAATTGTTCTGGTCTTTTTGTGTGGACCCGAATTTTAGCTCTCTATTATTGTGTTCCATTGGCGGATTCTTCCCTCTCTTTATGTGGAAATCTCACTCTTATCTGAAAGGCAACTCTCCCCACTTGGTTCTTCATCTCTAGAAACTGTTCCCAACACTGGCAGCTGTTTAAACAGAAAGTCTAGGCCTCCTATGAAATGTAGCCTCTCCAAGTCTGCTTTCACACTTGTTTTTCTCCTGGGACTCCTGCTCGCTCAATTGCTGGCATAAAAATTTTTCCTTTACTTTTTTGTAAGAGCTGCCATGCATTTAAAAGTGAATTTTAAAATATTTTTCCAGCACTTACACACACTTTATTCCAAAGAGATTTACAGAAACCTTGGCAGAAACCTTGACTGGTTCTGAAGTCCCCACTACCAGCAGATAGCTGATGTCCTGAGGAATGCTGCTTTGAAAGTAACACAATTAATTCTGCTGCTCTCGTGGTGGTCTGGCAACCCATGGTACAATAAATGTTTCATGAGTTCTAGTTGGCTCTAATAGTGCAGTGAAATTTGAAGATGCTTGAAAATAGTCCTGGACTTTTCATCCAAGAACCCTTGGTTGGTTTTGTTTGTTTGTTTATTGTTTATTTGTTTTTGTTTTTATACCACCTCTCCTAGCTCCGGTCAACCCAAGCTTGAAGAAAGTTAGAAGTTTCTCCCAGCACTAAGTGTTTAGGAGCATCTTGGGATACTACCTTAGAGAGAGGAAATGATTGGATGCCCCCTTGTGCCTGGACATACAAGCATGTCCACTAGAGTCCCAAATTGCCTAGACAGGAATCTGTACGTTGGTCTTCCCAAAGATGGGGTGACATACACTCCTGTTGTTGAGATCTGACCCAATCTCTAAGCACCACTGAACGCCCGGTCAGCCAATGCGGAAACAGAAGGAATGGCTCGAGAGAAAGAAATGGCAAAAATATTTTCTGTCTCTTTAAAACATCCCCCACTCTTTATTGGGAAATGAAACCTACATCCCTGCCTCAGGCCAGTGGTCAGAAGGGGCAGGGTAATGTCTTTTGTTATTCCAGCAGGTGGAAGTCCTGGATGTCAAGGTGGGTCTCCCAGGTGGACAAAGGTCACTGAGGTCTGGCCGGAGGTCACAAGATTGTCTTTCCCCTCCCCCCTAGATGGTATCGACTACAGTTGAACAGCAATTGCCTGAAGCTAAATGGCACCCATTTAAAAGTTCTGTGTTTCTCCTTATTAGGGAGACGATGGCATTTTTCAGACAGTAGTCTCCGTCCTCCTCATTTGCCAGCAGATTAATAAACTTCTCTTTCGTTCTCCTCAAATCATTTGTCCTCATTCTTCTGATGCAGCCCTAAGGACAAGTGCTGAGCTTTCAGTAACAATGCTGCCACTCACCAGAGACTCTGGCAGCTAGTTTGGCACTGGGACCTCCTGGGAATGTTTACCATGGTCAGTTTGTAACCCAAGAGGCATCCCAAACGTGCTCTTGAAACCTGTTGACAATGCCCCAAACCTCTAAGTTTTGAGTATGACACCACCGTCTTTGTTCAGATCAATCTTGGCTGATACTGGCTTTTGCTTGCCATTATCTCTTTCTGCACCCACAAAGCTGTTTTCACGGGTAATGGAGACACTGGCAGGGCCACCAAGTGCCAAGACAGGTCTACACTTGACAGTGGATACCTGCTCATTGGCCTCACTCCAGACCCCTGAGGTCCTGGGAACTAGTTGCCTGGTGGGCTTTCCCCACCTTGTTAAAAGTGTTTATTAGAAAATCTGCTTTGAACAGTTGTATGGTTTACCAACCTGGAATTGTTCCTCCACGAAGCTTCTATAAAACTCCCCATGATATTTTAAAATTCTTTATAATTAATGGATTGAGGCCAGTCAACTACAATGGCATTCCTTATCTTGTGGTCTTTTTCTTTCTTGTTGGAAGTGCTCAAGCTCCCAAATGAAACTCTGCTTTCAGGTACTGTGAGGTCAATAATTTAGGAATGAACTCTTCTAAAAACCTATAGAAACCGCTAAGGTTTCCTACAATTGGTGGCATGAGACCATGATTGTTAGTGGATATATTAAATAGTTTCAGGGTCAACCCACTCTCTGGGCTGGGACCTTGTGTGTCCACTATTCTAACAAAGATCCAGGAGACTTGACACATGCCCAAGGACAACTTTAAACTCTTCTCCCTGGGGGACCAGATATCCAAAGGACTTTGCTTCTATTTTTCTGGTACTGCTGAAAATAATTATCTCATCTAAATAAACAAATGCTGCTTCATATTTCACATCCTCATTACCCTTTCTCTTTACCTCAGGCCTCTTGGTAAATCGATAAAAGCCAACAGGGAAATTAAAGCAAATTATGTCTTTGTTCTCACCAGCTAAGGATACTCCTCAAGTCCTTTGCTTAAAGCTAATATTCCTTAGCAACTAGTCCAAGGTGTCCTCAATTCAAGCTGAAGTGTATTAATCTTCATGGGCACTTTTATGGGCTTACCCTGTACTGGCTATATTCCTTCTGGACCACAATGAAGAAGGATCTGCAGTGCTGTAGGATTCAGATGCTATGCTCTCAATGAACATCTCTTCAATTTGTTCTTACAAGTCCTTGATTTTAGGAAATGGACATTTCTTAGATTTATCTAGAAAAAGTCAATGTTATTTTCTTCTGTCCAGCACTGCTCAATCTGAAGCCAACTTCAGTCCTATCCCTGAAGTATCCTTTTCTATTAATCCTTTCACTGTCCAGTACTGAGGGGTCATCAGAATAAAAACTTGGCCCCAGAAGATAAATTACTGTGTACCTTTGTTCGGTCTCTGTCTTTCTTAGGAATCTGCGTATAGAAGGCAAATGTAAAGGTAGCTAGGTATTTACGTCTGTGTGCTACTCACCCCGCGGGGCTGGAACTTCAGAAAGAGCCCTCGGGATAAACCCAAGCCTTCATCCAGGAACCTCTGAGTCTTCTTATTCATACTTCAACCTCAGCCAGGGGATTCCCCTCATTCTCCCTCCCTTCTTCTCTCTTGGAGCAGATGTGGTTGGTACCTTCTTCGTATCCTCTGCTACATGCTCTTAGCTTCCCTCTGGGAGGCCAGGGAGACGTGCTTAGTTTTTGTGCAGGGCAGGCCAAAAGTGGTGGGAAATTAATGCCCCTGGGCTAAGACTTCAGTGATAAGTCAAAGTTGATAGATAAGTTCCCAAGTGTCCCTTGTCCTCTCATGGGACAACTCTGAGATGTATTCTCCCCCCATCTCCAAGACTTCTCCACTGGACCTTGTCCCATTCCCCTGGGGGGTCTGCTCGTGAATGCACACTATGTCACTGCCTGCCCTTCCATGTCACACCTCCTCCACAGCGGTGTCTGCTGGTGACACCTCCCACAACAACTTCTCACACTCAAATCTTTGTTTCAGGGTCAGCTTCTAGAAGGAACCAACCGGGGAACAACTGGGGAATAGAGCTGGGGAACAGAGACAACAACTGGGGAATAGAGCTGTCTCAATCAGCCCTGACGTTCCGGCTCCTGTTTCTGTGCCTGTCCCACGTGCTATCTTCCTCCTTATCAGCCCCCGCCCCCACTCCCTTAGAGGCGACTGCACAGGCACAGTTTGGGAGAGTTTCGCTCCTTAAGTCAATTAGCCCAGCCTCAGGTAGTGGCTCTCTCTCTCTCCTAATTGACAGGAATACACCTGCCACTTGTGACCCACTCTCCCTATTACCTTGAGTTCCAACCCCTACTATTTTCACAGCCATTTCACATGGGGACCTACCTGATCCTGTAGGAAAAGTAAAATGGTGGTGGGCAGCTTGCTGTGACCCCACCGTGGTGGTGCTCAGGGAAAGCTCAGCTCCCTGCTGCCTTCCCACTGTCTTTTAGGGAGTCGGCTTGTTAAGACATTGACATTCTCTTCTTTTTGGTAACAGGTCAAGGTGGATCCCTGTGTTGAGTTTCTGAGGTCATGCTGGATCAACTGTCACTTTCTTCCTAAGGGGCTATGTGGTAGCAGGATAATGCCTCCCCATCCCCAAGATGTCCGTGGCTTAGTCCCTGGACCTGCAAACATGGCATGTTATGTGACAAAGGGGAACTAAGGCCACAGGTGGAATCCAGGCTCCTAATCAACTGACCTTAAAATATGGAGATCATCCTGGGTAACCCAAGGGAGCCTGATGTAACCACAAGGGTCCCCAGTGTGGAAGAGAAAGGCAAAAGAGGAGGAAAAACACAGTAAACAATGTAAGAAGAACTCTACCCATTGTGGCTGACTTCGAAGATGGAGAGAGGGTGACAAGCCAAGAGGTGGCCTCCTGAGGATGGAAATGCCAAAGAAAAGATTCTCCCCTGGAGCCTTCAGAAAGGAGTGCAGTCCTGTCACTGTCTTGACTTTAGTCTGGTGAGACCACTTCGGACTTCTGAACTACAGAATATAATTTGCATTGTTTTAAGCCATTAAGTTTGTGGTGACTTGTTATAGCAGCTGCAGACAATGAATACAGGCTTGGCACGGAGGTCTCCTGCACTACCGTCCACAGCCCCAGCGGTTCCATTGCAGCTGCCCCCTGACCTGCTGTCCCCACACTGGAACTAGCTGCTAGGACTTGACTAGTGTTACCACCCTGTATCCATCTAAGATTTCCTATTCCTTACATTTTCTGTGGATTTTTGGTTTATTTCTGTCCCTACTTCTTTGACCAGCTTAAAAAACAGAAAGTAGGCAGAACACGGTCAGATTTTACCTCCTTAGGTGAAGGATAGAGGGTTTAAGACTTAAAATAGCTCTAGATCAGGCGTGGGGGACCTGTGGCCTTAAGGCCACATGTGGCCTTCTAGGTCCTTAAGTGTGGCCTCTAGACTCAATCTCCCCAGCTGGCCCACCCTTTAGTAGTTTTCCACACCCTGAGCCATGCTTTTGTAAATAGACATAATCGTTTTTTTCTTAGTTAACCCTTGTGGGCACCATCTACTTCCTGCTGGGACCCTAACTGATATACGTCCTTCCCAACGGGGCAGGGCAGTGACTTTTCCTTACTGGAAACAGACACTTGTTTGGGACATGGATTTCCTTCCTTGCTTATGATGCTTCTTCCAGAATCAACATCTGTGAATTGGCAGAATGCCTTGTGCACAGCTACTGGACATCACACAGTGTTGCTTCTGATTAAGAAATCTATTTTATAAGGAAATAGGCTGAACGGGCATCATTATTCCCATGCACCCATCACCCCAACAATTTGTCCTGAAAGAGTCCTGGGATGGCCTATGAAGACTCCCTTATAGCAACAGCCATGTGACAGAAACCTTGAGGGTGACCCTACAAGATGGCCCGTGTGCTCCAGACCAGTGTCCCATATGTTGTGTTGATTCTCTCCATAGCTGGAATTCACGTCTGGGAACCAAAGGACAGCAGCAGGAATAGATCCTTTTATTATTACTGATGATGTGCCACTCATAGAATTCTTGCTTCATTCCAGAAACTTTGGCTCTGTTGCTTTAGAGGTCTGGATTTCCCAGAGAGATGTGCTTCAACTGGGAGACACGTTGGGTCCACTGAGTTGGGTCTCTTCTAGCCACTGAACCACAGGGCAAACTAGCGGTTCCCTTCGCTGGCTGGGTTGTGGATTCAGGTTACCAGTAAGATTGCTGCTTCTCTGTGGGAAGGAACAGGTCTGGAACCCAGGGGGATTTCCTGAGGAATTTCCTCGTGCCCCCAGATCTAGCAGTAAGAGCAGATGGATTACTGCAAACGAAACAGCTGGGAACATTAATCTCTCAGACTTTGTAGGAATAAAATTTGAGTCACCACAAAAGCAGCTGAAGTGCTGGCTGAGGGCAAAAGGTAACGTGGAATGAACAGTGACAAAAGTAAGTTCTAAATATCAGCTCTAGTCTTGTGGCCAGACACAGAAATAAATATTACGATATAAATGCCAACTTTCTTCTTTGCATTTCTACTCTTGTATTTGGAACACCATCAGTGGTAAATCATATTGATGGAATGTATCCTTGCTGTGATGTGTTGAAAATAGCACTTCGGCTCTGTGGTCGTCCTCAAAACTCACAACCCCAGTCTAACCATGAGGAAAACATCAGACAAACCCAAATTGAAGGATATTCTGCAAAATGTCAAACTAGTACTCCTCAATGTCAATGTCAACAAAAACAAGGAAAGTCTGAGAAACTGTCACTGAATAAAGGAAGCAAAGGGGAGATGATGACTAAGTGTAACATGGTGTACTGGATAGCAGTCTGGGATAGAAAAAGGATATTATGGGAAAACTAATAAATGTGAATAAAGTATGGAGTTTAATTAATGATGCATTGACATTGATTCACTAGTTGTTACAAAAGTACCACACTAAGATGTTAATAATAGAGGAGACAGGGTGCTGATATGGGCACTATCTGTACTGTCATTACAGCTTTTCTGTAAATCTAAAACTATTCTAAAATAGAAAGAAAAAAACCCATTCTCATTCAAGAATATGTACATGTACAAGGACATTTATTAAATGTATTAGCATGCATTCCTTTAGGGGAAGGGGAATAATAGTGACTATAGAGATAAAGTACAAAACAATGAATTAAATTAATCAATCCATCAATGGAAGCAAGAGAAGGGCAATGCCTAGATCAGCGATGACATTGTGTGTGATCAACCTGAGCACTTGGATTGATTCAAGTCTTTGTACCAAGGAGTGGGACTCTTGGGTGGTGGGGGGGGGGGCAAAGCTTAGAGATTTTCACACTGCCCCTTCAATACTTTAGTAGTGATAATTCCTTCATTTGTACTCTTTCTAACTTTGAGACCCAAGAAAATAAAATTGGCATCAGGTTTAAGTCCCCTTATACCACCAAAGCCATAGTGCAGGGCGGACTGCAACTTCACTGCTAACCACTTTCGATGGCTATAATTAGGCATCCCCACTTCTCATGCTGCCCATAGCTGTAGCCACTCAGGGTGAGCATAGGAGTGGGTGGAGTGAAGGGAGAAGAGAAGAGTGTTGATTCTAGAAAGGTATCTGTATACGAAACTGTCCATGTGGAACCCAGTACAAAGCAATAATAAGTAGGTCAGGACTTAAAATTCAGCACGCACAGTCTGAGGAGCATGCTGGCTTACTTACACAATAAGTCACATTTTCCATGGGCTTAGAGCTAGCTATAAAAGCACATAAGCCTTTGCATAAATGATGCTCATTTATTGTCTGTTACATTTGTTTGATGGGAATTGGCCTGAAAAATAAGAGTTGGTCTCTCATTTTCCTTATTATGCCTCAATTTGACCCTTATGTTTTGTGGTTATTTTGTTGTTGCAATTTATGAAACACAAAGTGATCTTAACAAAGAAAGCATTGTGTAGTAATTGGGGTCTATTTCAAAATTAAGAAAATAAATAGCTTTAGGATAAAACTCATCTCTCAAATGAAGCTATTAAAGAAGATTAGGTTATTTTAAAATGTAATACTTTGTTTTTTAAAACAGTTTTAGGTTTATAAAAAATTTGCACAGAAAGTACAGAGAGTTTCTGTATACCTGCTCCCTATCCCACATTGTATGCTATTTTTTTTGAGACAGAGTCTCACTCTGTTGCCTGGGCTAGAGTGCCGTGGTGTCAGCCTAGCTCACAGCAACCTCAAACTCATGGGCTCACGTAATCCTTATGCCTCAGCCTCCCAAGTAGCTGGGACTACAGGCATATGCCAACATGCCCAGCTAATTTTATATATATATATATAATTTTTTTTTTTTAGTTGGCCGATTAATTTGTTTCTATTTTTAGTAGAGCCGGGGTCTCACTCTTGCTCAGGCTGGTCTTGAACTCCTGAGCTCAAAGGATCCGCCCATATCAGCCTCCCAGAGTGCTAGGATTACAGGCGTGAGCCACCGCACCCAGCCAACAGTGTATGCTATTAACATCTTGTATTAGTATGGTATATTCATTATAATTGATAAGCCAATACTGATACATTATTACTAATTAAAGTCTATGGTTTACATTAGGGATCACTTTTTGTGTTGTAAAGTTCTGTGGGTTTCAAAAAATGCACAATGTCCTGTATCCACCATTACCATAATACTTTCACTGTCTTAAAAATTCCTGTGTTCCACCTACCCACACTTCCAATCCTCTCTCGAACCCCTGGTAAATTAACTTTTTAGAAAATTCACTTTTATTAGAGAAAATGGGGCTGCACAAAAACTTTTATAAAACATTTTAAAAACCCTACAATTTCCCATATTTTCCTAAGAAATAGAGTAGTATTTTCCCAACCACAAAGCTCTATGTGTACATATGACAAAATATGTATAAGATCTACATGTAAAGAAAAACCCCACAAAATGATGATGAAAGAAATCAAAAGATATTTAAATAAATGGAAAGATATTCTGTATTCATAGATATGAAATCTCAATATTAAGATGTCAGTTCTTCTCAGATTGATTTATAGATTTGATACAATTTCAATCAAACTCCCAGAGGGGTACTTTGTGGATATAAACAAACTTATTCTAAAGTTTATATGAAAAGGCAAAAGACTTCAAATAGGAAATGTGATACTGCAGGACAAAGTCAGTGGACTGACATTATGTAATTTCAAGATTAACTATACTGCTACAGTGGTCAGGATGGTATAATGCTGGTGAGAGAATGGACAAAGATCAGTGGAACATAACAGAGAATCCAGAAACATACCTACACAAATACAGGCAACTGATCTGTGCAAAGGAGCAAAGACTAGTCAATGGGAAAAGGCTAGTCTTTTCAACAAATAACATTGGAACAACTGGGACATGCACATGCAAAAAGAAAATCTAGACAGAGACCTTTCACCTTTCACAAAAATTAAGTCAAAAATGGATAGTAGACCTAAATATGAGATGCAAAGCTATAAAACTTCTAGAAGATAACAAAGGAGGGAAATCTAAGTGAACTATTACTGATAATTACAATGTTAGACCCATTGGTGATAATTTTAAGATACAAGAAAAGCATGACATATGAAAGAAAAAAACTGGTAATTTGGAATGCAATAAAATTAAAAACTTATTCTTTATGAAAGACATTGTGAAAACAATAAAAAGTCAAACCATTGACTGAGAGAAAATATTTGCAAAAGACGTATCTCATAAATGACGGTTATTCAAAATATACAAAGTACTCTCAAAACTCAACAATAAGAAAATAAACAACCTGATTAGAAAATGGGCCAAAGACCTGAACAGACATCTCACCAAAAAAAGATTACAGATGGCATATAAGTATATTTTCATATGATGATGCTCAATATCATAGGTCATTAGAGAATTATAAATTAAAACACCAATGAGATACCCCAGTGAGCTGCTACACTCTGCATCTATTAGAACAGCTAAAATCCAAAACATTGATAGCACCAAATGCTGGTGAGAATGTGGAGCAATAGGAACTCTCATTTATTGCTGATAAAAATGCAAAATGGTACATTTTGGAAGATGCATAGTTTGGTAGTTGGTATATTCTTATAAAGCTCAACATACGCTTCTCATACTCCTAAATAGTTACCCAAATGAGTTGGAACTGTCTACCCACAGAAAAACCTTCACATGAATATTTATAGCATCTTCATTCTTAATTGCCCAAACTTGAAAGCAACCAAGATATCCTTCAATAGGTGAATGGGTAAATAAATTGTGGTGTATACTATATGGTACATGCATTCTATACAATGAAATATTATTCCATGGTAAATAAAAAATAAAAATGATCTAACAATCCACAAAAAGATATGAAACAACCTTAAATTCATATTTCTATGTTAAAGAAACTAGTCTAAAAAGCTATATACTGTATGATTCCAATGATATGACTATCAAGAAAAGGCAAATCATATAGTATTATTATAAAAAGAGCAGTGGTTGTTTGGCATTCTTGGGGAGGGAGGGAGAGATAAATAGGTAGAGTACAAAGGGCAGTGCAACTAATCTATATGATACCATAATTATAGATATATGACATTATATGTTAGTCAAAACCCATAGAATTATATAATTATTATAATTGTAACAATTGTAACTAATGCAAGATGATAATAATAGGGGAAACACTACATGAGAGGAGAGTGAGCATATGGACATATGCTCAACATATTTGAAATCCTAGCTAATGCAATAAGACAAGAAAATAAAATTAAAGCATTCAGATTGGGAAGGAAGTAATAAAAATAGCCACAGGTAGCATGATCATGATGGTCTCTGTTAAAAAAAAATTTTTAAGTTACAAAATAAACAGAAAAACAAAACAAGCAAAAACAAAATCTCCTGGAACTAATAAGGGAATCTAACAAGGTGTCAGGATACAAGGTCAACATCATATGATACATTCTTTCAGTGTTTGCTTGTCTGGAAAAGTCTATTTCTCTTTAACTTCTGAAGGATAATTTCACTGGATACATAATTCTAGGTTGGTGGGGTTTTTTCCCCCCAAGACTTATAATATTTTCTCCATTCTCTTTTTATTTCAATAGTTTCTGAAAAGAAATCTGGTATAATTCTTTTTCTTGTTCCTTTGTAGGTAAGGTGGTTCCCCTCTTCCACCACCTTATTTCAAGGTTTTCTCTTTGTCTCTAATTTTATGTTGTTTAAATATGATATATCTAAGTATGAATTTTTTTTGGTATTTGCCCTGCTTGGTGTTCTCTGAGCTTCATGGATCTGTGATCAGTGTCACATTAGTTTTAGAAAATTCTCATCCATTGTTACTTCAAATATTTCTTCTCTTTATTTTTTTTTCTTCCTCTGATATTCCTATTACATATGTTACATCTTTTATAATTGCCCCACATTTCTTAGATATTCTATTCCTTTTAAAAATTTGTTTTTCCTCTGTGCCTTTTTAGTTAGGGAAGTTTCTAGTAACATATATTCAAGCTTACAGATTCTTTTGTCAGCTATGCCCAGTCCACTGATGGGCTCATCAAAGGTACTCTTCACTTCTGTTCTGGTGTTTTTCACTTCTAACATTTTCTTTTGATTTTTTTTCTTAGAGTTTTCATCTTCGTGCTTATATTACCCATTTGTTCTTGCACATCTTCCCCTTTTTCCATCAGCACCCTTAGCATATTATCATAGTTATTTTAAATTCCTGGTCTGATAATTCTGAAATCTCTGCTATATCCTAGTCTGGTTCTGATGCTTGCTCTGTTTTTTAGGACTGGTCTTGCTTTTTATTTTTGTCTTATTTTTGTCTTTAGTATGCCTTGTAATTTTTTTTAAAGCACACATGATGTATTAAGTAAAAGAAACTGAGATAAATAGGCCTTTAGTATGAGAGTAATTTTTTTCTTTATCTGGCTAGAAGTTAGGTTGCCTTTATATTTTCTGTAGGTTTAGATGTCTAAAATATCCTATGTGTGCTAATTTTTGTCTTTTCTGTTGTCTTTGAGTTTCCCTAGAGACTTTTTCTTAAATAAGGTCTGACATTTGTAGTTCTTTCAGTCATAATCCCTTGTTACTTCCCTAGAGCCCTGTTGATGTGGGGGCAAGTTGTGCAGAGAGAGAAAACATTCTGTAATCCTATGATTCCAGTCTTTTTGTGGGTCTGTGCCTCAGGGCTGTGACCAGCACAAATGCTTCTCAGCATTTCCTCTCTAAGATGAGATAGTGAAGTTAGAGGGGGCTGGAGTTATGTATTTCCCCTAACCCAGGTTGGATAAGGCTATGGTAAAACAGTATTTATTGAGGGCCAGCCTTTGTTAAGAAGAATAGAATACTCTGGGCATGTTTCTAAATAATCACTTTCCCCCTCTCCGTATGAAAGTAGAAGGGAAGTTTTCTCTAATCTTCACCCTGAGAGTATGATGAGGCTTCTGGAGGTAAAACTCATGAAGGTGTGGGTCCTCTTAAGGCTGGGCCCCCAGGAGAAAGTACTCAATCTTCAGCAATTAGTCAGTTACCCTTTACGTTTTTGGAGTCACTGCATGCCTGCCTCTTGAAGGCCACTTCCCTCTGGGTGAGCCCCTTGGGGTTTCCTCATTCTGAATTGGACCCAAGATTTCCTCCCTTCTGGACATGAGTCAGGCCTCTGATCCCACCCTTCCAAGGAATGATGGCCCCTGTGGCTCCTGGCCAGTTTCTTGGCCTCTATTTGGGCTGCATGGTGTGCAGTGTTTGTTGCAGACAGATGCCACTGAGGGCTTCTTCTAAAAAGACCAGGGGTGACAGGACTAAAGGCAGGATGGTATTTTGGTTTCTCAGGGATGGTATTTTGCTGTCTTTTCCGTAGTCAGGCCTGAAACCTGGTCCTGCTTTTTTGCCACCAACATCCCTGCATAAAGGATAATCTTGCACGCTTTCCCTCCCATCCTTGTTTTTATTTGCAAATTTCTTTAAGAGTTGTTTTCAATAGGTGAGTTTTCCTAAAAGCTAGAGCCTGAGGCCAGAATTCTTCAGCAAGTTATTTACTGAAGGAGTGCTCCTAGCAGAAGGGACAGGAGAAAGACCAGGTCCAGGTGAGGACGTGGTGCGGCCTGGGGTCTAGTCCCAGCCTGATCCAGGGGGAGTGTGACAGCACCATGGGGTTATCCCGCCACAAGGCAGGGGACTAGCCTTTCATAGTCCTGAATCAGACATTCATTGGCTGTGTAAACTGCCAGGTATTTCAGGACAAGGAGAAACCAGTGGCCAAAGACAGGTCTCTGGAAAAATATGCAGCTATAAACTGTTAGCATCTAACACCTCAGCAGTTGGAGGATGACGACAGTGTCCTGATGACAGGGATCTAGATTAACAGAGGACAAGGCACCAATTAGTGTTAAGGGAGCCATGCTTTCTTCCTTCGTTTTTCTCTTATACCCTGAGAACTCCTGTGCACATAACATGTCCCTGTGGCATAGATAAATGGCCTCTGAGATTAAAGCCTTTATGCTTGAAAACAAAGCAAAGCCTTTTTATGCCAAGGCTAGTCCTGATGGTCCCTGTGATGCCCAATACAGGGCTGTACACGTGGTGGTCACTTTCACAGTGCATGCTGTCGAGTGACTGGTCCACTTGAAGGAAAATGATTCAGTAGCAGCATCTCTAGAGTGGTTGCACAGCCTGGGAATGGGCAGGGGGCAGTGGAGAGGCAATACGGAGACGGTCACTGGTCTTGCACATGAAGTCACGTGACACCTCAGTCCTGCCCATCCTGAGATCCATTTGCAGCTCAGGGTCCAGCGGGTTTGTGCCTCTTCTTATCAAAAGACGTCAAAAGGCATCAAAATGCTTCATCCGTAGCCAGGACAATGGCAAAATTATTGCACAAGTCCAGAGCCGTCAGATCCAAGCAACCGATTCCAGAAATATCCACAGGCAGCTGGCATTTTGCAGAGCATTAGGAAGGAGCAAACCACTGGAAAAATTACTTGGAAAAAAATTTCCTTTCAAAGTGAATGTTGAACATAGTCATGGTCAAAGAAAAAGGCCTTTTTGCAAATAATAAGGGCAAAGTGAAAGCCTAATACAGACTTAAAAATAAGCAATGTAAAAAGTCCAATAAAACCAAGGTGGGCTAAGAAACACCTGGGATTTCTGGAAGGAGAAGAAGCACAAATCAGAGAAGGACAGAGTGAACAGGACAGAAAGCACCACTTTTCTGGGAATCACTGTGTGCTCGAGACAGAACCCATTAGAGCCACCATTAGCAGTTACTGAACATATTTATGTTTAAATTAGTCGTATGGTGAAAAACACATGGCACATTCCCCTAATTGAAACACTGTCAAATGGAGATAATCAACCTAACAGCAGGGATTTTTTTTTTTTTAGTTTCCAAGAGGAAGGAGCATGACAACAAATGTAAGCTCTGACTGTAGGCTGTGTCCCAATATCAGGAACATGAAGACTGTGGGGGTTGGCGAGGGTGTGTGTTGGAATCAGGGAAATACAATAATTTTCTTTCCAAAGTGCAGGTTCGGTGATACTCTATTTAAAGTCTTATTATTTCACAATATTCCAATGTAAAAAATATGTGACTTGTTTTTTCCTCACCTGAGTATTCTCAGGAAGGATCCCCAAACTGGACAAAAATAGGGCAGAAACTCGTTTTTCAGGGCTTATTCATGTCTGGAATCTCGTTTAGTTAGCAGGGGACAATAGCCATTTTTGTGTCTGGACTCTCTGTGCAGGCGTCAGGAAGCTGAATCGGGGAAAAGGAACTCTGGCCGTAGGATCCCCAGGGCCTGCCCTGATGGCCTCGTCTCTCTAGGTCTTTGGTTTTCCAGGAAAAGACAGTGACAGAGCCCTGGTGTCTGCGCTTCCAGTAAAGATCCTTATTATTCTAAGTTTGAAGGCAGGGGCTGCTCTTCCACGTCCCTTAGGCTCAGGGCAGACTTGGAGCCTTCAGCACTGAATGTGCATTTCCTTAGGAATCCCTGGGGTTAGAATATTTATAGCCGTAGACAGGCTGTTTCCATCTGGGAGGCTGTCTGTTCCTACAGCGAAGCTGAAAACCAAAGTATCCTTCGCCTAAAGGAAACTTAGACGAAGCTGAGGCCAAGCTGCATTGTTGCAGTGGACGCAGGCACACGCGGTGGCCAGAGTCCCAAAGTTCATCGGTTAAGGTTCAATGTCAACAACTCTGCAGGGGCTCCAGGGCTGACCTAACTGCTGGATTTGGCCCTTGCAGGAGAATGAGTTGGAAACATCAGAGAACCTGGCATTACAGGGAAGTGGATAAATGCGACAGGAAGAAGATAACACCTGTGCCCAGAGCTCATTCCTCCTAAGTACCCTTTAGATATGTAGGATGTCCTTGAGGAGGACAGGATTTAAACCTTGTAGGTTTAGGCAAAGGTTTTGGCCAAATGTTAATTTGTTGCTTGTTTAATGCTCATTAGCTGCTGGTGAACAAATGAACAAAAAATGTTTAATTATCTGTGTGAATCCGGAGGAGGAAGGAGTCCACAGTCCTTCAATTAAGCACTTGAAGATAACCAAGACCTGTCACCTGTCCACTCTTCTGCCAAGATTTTTCTGTAATAAGTTTGCCTCAAGGAGTAAGGGAGCATGGAGGAAAATTTACCCAATAAGAACATCAGAACCAGAGTGCATTTGCCTTAAAATATAATTTTTGACACCTGCTTTGTAAGTCCCAGAATTGTCCTTGCAGGTAAAAGGTAAACTAGCCATGGCTCACCTTGGCCCTGATGGCCCACAGAAGCCCAGAGGACATTGTTCATTCTTGCTGAGCTAGAAAAAACTGTGTGAGTCCAGGAGACGGTGCCCTTTTCCCATCCTTTCCAAAGAGGATATTGATCATTTCCTTTTCCTGCGGGTCATCACAGGGACGGCTGTTCCAGGAAACACGGCTCCTCCTTAAAGAGGCTCAGGACACAATTGCAGGGCAGGGCACACTGCATGCTGTCCCTCCCTGTCCCCCTCCTCGGGCTCCAGCACAGCTCCCATGGTGCTCGCCAGATCCGCCCTGGTCCTGTGAATACGCAAGCCCTGCCTGGTCTTGTGAAGGCTGAAAGGGTTAAGTCACAAAATATTTTATTTTTGCTCTGCAGAATACCAGCATTCTGCCTCCAGTTTGCATGTTGCCAGATTGTTTGGTCACATGCAAAGGTACACATACCTCAAAACAGCAAAGAACACAGGAGGTATGTAAAGGCTTAGCATGATATCAACATAAAATAACTCCTTTTATCCTAGTTTTCCTCACCCCAAACTAGGGTAAAAAGTGATGTCTTTACCCATTTTCTGTTGAATTATTTCTTTTTAATGAGGACTCTTTGCATATTAAAAATAATTACCCCTTTTATTACCATTGTGTTATTTGCTCTTTTTTTGGAACAGCTTTATTGAAGTATAATTGACATACAATAAAGTACACAGATTTAGATGGGCACGCTAGTTACACATTTATCCACTTTGAGGCCATTGCCTCAATCAAGAAAATGAACACATCCATCATCCCCAAAAGTTACTTTATATCTCTGTGAGATGTACAGAGTCCAATTTACAGGCACACAAAACAGAAGGAAGGTGGCTGTCCTTTGCTTGTAAAAACCCTTCTGTGAGCCACCCTCATTGTGCCTCACTTCTGCACATGACAGCCTTCCCCAACTGCGAAACAAATGGGTTTTCCAATGAGACTGTACCTTGTTTTGATTATTGGGGATTACTTAAGACATGAAGAATAGCTTCCATATTAGTGTCAGTAATGAAAAAGCCATGGGGTGATGTCATTATTACTTATTTTTGAGCCCCAGTAGAATATTTGGCACCAGATGACATAGCTTTTTACCGCAGGAACTTCCGGTCTTGTACCGTGGATAACGCACGCATGGTGTGCAGTAAAACAAACCAGATGATACGCAGTAAAAAGGCAGAGGTCTGCACGTGGAGTCTCCCCTCTTTATCCCAATAACCATTGAGTGCAGACCCTTTGTTCCAAAGATGGACTGATACTGTAGGAGCCTTCAGGTGTTTGCCAAACTTGCCACCAGCCCATTAACCCGCAGTAATATCCAACAGTGGTCTCAGAAGCTTTGTGGGGTTTCATGGCTCATTGCAAATGAGGGGCAAATGCACCCTCACTGAGCTGGGCGGGTCAGGGTCCTGCCCTGGGAGTTTGGGATTGGACTCAGATTCTCAATCAATCTGGGCAAGTCACTTGCATGGAAGAGACAGGGCCACGTCTTATTCCCACCAGGGGCTCTAAAATCAAAGAGAATGAATGAGATGTCAAGAGGGAAACAGTCCTGGGTGCTGTGTGCTTGGTTTTGATCCTTTATAAGACACCACCTATGGTTCAGGGACACAAATTTCCCCTTTTGACTAAAGCGAGCTCAAGGTGGTTGTTTCTTGAAAAGGAAGAGTCCTGACCCGGTCTCTCCTGGCAAACCAAGTTTGCTGGCTATGGCACCTGCGCCAGCCATGCCTCTAGGCAGTTTCAGCCATTGGCAGCCCACTATGGGCCGCTCAGGACAGCTGGCCCAGCCTCTCCTCCAAAAATAAATGTTAAAACCAAGCCAGGAAACCAGTAATCTATACATAGTCCAGCAGTTTGGAAACATTGCCTACGAGCATAGAAGTAAAAAAAATAATAATAATCTAAACTCTCAAGGGCCAAGCCATTAATACATTCCAGGTTTCTTCAGCGTTCAGACAGGAGCCAGATGCTGAGGGCCTTTCAGTAACTACATCCACTGCACAATTGTGGATTCCTCTCTTCCATGTCTTGCAGCTGACTACCCATGCTCTATAATTCTTTACCCCTTCTACTTCCTGTCTAGTTATTTTGATTATCGCTCTGCTCATTGAGCTGGAGACAGAGAGAGAGACATTTTAACAATATTAATTTTCCTATCCATGAACAAGAATATTTCTCCATTTATTTGTATCTTCTTCAATTTCTTTCATCGCTCTTTTATAGTTTTCAGGGTATAGATATTTCATTTCTTTGGTGAAATTTATTCCTAAGAGTTTTTTTTAGTGCTACTATAAATGAGATTTTCTTCCTTGATTTCTCTGGCAGAAAGTTTACTGTTAGTGTGTAGAAACACTACTGATTTTTGTATGTTGGTTTTCTATCCTGCAACTCACTGAGTTTATTAGTTTTAATAGTTTTTGTGGGTTTTTTGTTGAATTTCTTAGGATGCCCCGTATATATAAGATCATGCAATCTGCAAACAGAAACACTTCTCACTTCTTCCTTTCTGATTTGGATGTCTTTTATTTCTTTTTCTTGACTAATTGTTCTGGCTAAGACTACCTATCCTATGTTGAATAGAAGTGATGAAAGTGGGCACCTTGTCTTGATCTTGATTTTAGAGGAAAATCTTTTAGCTCCTCACCACTGAGTACGATATTAGCTGTGGGCTTGTCGTACATGGCCTCTATTGTGTTGAAGTACATTCTTCTCACCTTCTTTAAATGCAAATGTTACTAGTCTGTTAAAGCCATGAGGAAACCCTGTAAAGTCTACCTGCCTGTACAGGGAGAAGGTCACAGAGTATTGATGGTGCTATTCATTCAGGTCAACTATGTTCTCACTGAATTTTTTGCCTTCTGGATCTGTTCATTACTGATAGAGGGATGTAGAAGTCTCCAACTAATAATACTGGATTTGTCTGTTTCTCCTTGTATTTCTATCAGTTTTTGCTTTACATATTTTAATGCCTTGTTAGAAGCATACATATTAGGATTTTTGTGTCTTCTGGGGAACTGACCCGTCTGTCATTATGCAATGACCCTCTTTATCCCATGATCATTTTCCTTGCTCTGAAGTCCTTTTTGCCTGAAATTAATTTAGCTCCTCCTGCTTTCTTTTGATTATTGTTAGCATGGTGTATCTTTCTCCACCCCTTTACTTAAAGCCCAAGTCTTATATTTAAAGAGGGTTTCCTGTAGACACCATTCTTCTGGATCTTGTTTTTGAATTCACTCTGGCAGGCTCTGTCTTTTCATTGGTGTATTTAGGCCACTCACATTGAAATTGATACAACTGGATTAATAACTAATTTCTATTCTTTCATTTGTTCTTGGTTTCTTCCTTTTTTTTTTAATTTGCCCTCATTTTTTTTCCTTCTCTGGTTTTAACTGAACATTTTATGTAATTCTATTTCCTCTTTTAGCGTACAAATTATACTTCTTTTAAAATTTTTAAAAGTAATTTCCTTAGTGTTTGCAATATATATTACAACAATCTAAATCCACTTTAAAATAACACTATACCACTTCCCAGGTGGTATAGGTACCTTATAACAGAGTAATCTCAGTTTCTTCCTCCTGTCCATTATGTTGCAGTTTTCATTTCAGTAATCCATATACTATGACTACCCAATACACTGTTGCTAGTATTACTTTGAGCAAATAAGAATAAGATTAAGAAAAATAAAGGATTTTGTTTCACCTTATTTTAGTCATTCTCTGACTTTCATTCTTTATGTAGACACAAGTTTCTGACTATTTCACTTCCCTTCCTTCTGAAGAACTTTTAAAACATTTCTTACAGGGTGCATCTGATAGTGATGCATTCTTTCATTTCTATTTGTCTGAGGAAGTCTTTGTTTTTCCTTCATTTTGAAGGATTATTTTGCTGGTTATGGGATTCTAGGTTGGTAGGGGTTTTCTTTCTTTCAACACTCTAAATATTTCGCTCCACTCTCATCTTGCTTGCATGGTTACTGAAAAAAAGTATAATGTAATTCTTATCCTCATTTCTCCATATATAAGGTATCTTTTGTCCTCTGGCTTTCTTCAAAATTTTATTTTTGTCTGATTTTTTGACATACATTATCAGAAAATATATGTATAATGAATACATATAGGACAAAAGGGGAAATATGTCTAAATATTTCTATATCTATATAGAGAGATGTATATTATCTATCTTTGGGCTTCCGTAAGAACTCATTCTTTTTTTTTTTTTTTTTTTTTGAGATAGAGTCTCGCTTTGTAGTCCAGGCTAGAGTGAGTGCCCTGGCGTCAGCCTAGCTCACAGCAACCTCAAACTCCTGGGCTCAAGCAGTCCTTCTGCTCAGCCTCCCGAGTAGCTGGGACTACAGGCATGCGCCACCATGCCCGGCTAATTTTTTATATATATATCAGTTGGCCAATTAATTTCTTTCTATTTATAGTAGAGATGGGGTCTCGCTCTTGCTCAGGCTGGTTTTGAACTCCTGACCTTGAGCAATCTGCCCACCTCGGCCTCCCAAGAGCTAGGATTACAGGCATGAGCCACCGCGCCCGGCCTAGAACTCATTCTTAAATAGAATCTGTACCTTGCAGCTTTTTCAACTGTGATCCACTGTTCTTTGCTGGAACACTGTTGGTGTGGTGGTAACGTATGGGGGAGGGTAAGTGTTGTGTGATCTTATGATTAAATCTCAGTCTTTTAGGCCTGTGCCCCTGGATGTGACTTCATAAGAGTTTCTTTGTGTCCCTCCTCCCTCATATAGGTGAGACATGCTAGCAGGCGTTGGGGTTGCATAGTTTCCCTCCTCCCAGATTGGATGATGCTCTGATAAAGTATTTTCCTCTGCTGAGTTGGCCTTTGTTTAGGAGAAGGCACTAGGCATATTTTAAAATGACCTCATTTTAAACTAAATATATACGTAAAAACCTTATTTCCAAATAAGTTCACATTCTGAGATCCTGAGGGTTAAGACTTCAACACATCTCTTTTGTTAGGGACACGAGTCACCCTGTCACACCATCCTTTCTGGGCTCACCTGCTCAAGGAACATCCCTGGCTAGAATCCACTGATGTTTCATTTCAGCACCTCTGGTTCCCTGAGAACAACAAGAACCACGCCCAGCTAGTGGATGTTCATTCCTAGTCATCATCGGATCAGTCTTTTCGACCTCACTTTATTGTGTACCTGAATAGAGCCAAGATCCTGACTCAGGAAGCACAGAAGGAAGAGTGAAATGAGCAGTTCTCACAGAGTGAGCTGGGGCTCCTTGCTCCCCACATTTGCAAGTGCTCATGTGGTCTCTAGCCACACCAGTGTGTGATGACATAAGGCACAAGGTGTTGCTGCTCACACACAGTGTCCTCATCTGTAAATTCAGGGACTCAGTAGTTGATTTCAGATGCACCATGAAACTTTTGCCCAAAGTCCCAAAAGTGAGCTTAAGGCAGAACGAGCACTAGTAATCATGGGTCTGCCTCTAATTCTGCCCTCTTGATACCTTATTGCTGATGGGTCACAGAAAGATGTGTGCCCCCAGGAAAGTGAGAGGAAGTGCCCCATAGTCTCAGGAGCCGAGCATGTGTGTATGTGCATGTGCGTGTGTACAGTTTCTTCCTGCCCACAGCTGAGTGAGCATCTTCCTCCTGTTTCCTCAATTGCTGGCCTGCCTCGGGCCGCAGACACTGGCCTCTTTGCTTCCTCCTGAGCACCTGCTCTTGCCAGGTTTTCATAACCATCCCACTCTGGATATCACTGCCTGGGCATCGGGACAAGCCTGGCATCTGATCATATGATCGATCATGTCCCCGGATGCCATGACCCTATCCTGCCAAATCACACCAGATGACATGCCTGAAGTGCACAATAGGCACTTGAGAAAGGTCAGCTCTGGTTGCAGTGGTGATAAGGATGTCACAGGCCCCATGTGTAGGTGCTCTGGGCGGATCCCTTCTGATGCACAGCTTCATCAACAAGCTCAGTGCAACCTCCTGCTTTCTCCCATTCCATTAAGCCTGTTTACACAGATGACACACACAAGAGGAAGGCCACCACCCTTGCTCTATGGCCTGTTACCTGTTACGTATCCAACTGATGCACATTAGGTACCTACTCTGAGCCATGCCACCTATCGAGTGGCTTAGCCCCACAGGGCCACACCCTTAGTCATATTTTGACAGATGTCTGTGATTATTACAAACCAAAATCTTCCAGCCTCTTCCCCCACAACCCTACCATCCAAGACCTTGGCTGCAGCAAAATTCCAGAGGTGTGGCTTATGTTTGCGCTATTTTTTTACTTCTCTAAAATTCTCTCTGTGATTTCATGCGTCATTTCATTCTTGTCAATAATGTCCTCAGAGACTGAGGCAGAGACAGAGCCAGGCTGTCTGACTGCCCTGCCTGGGCTCTTTCTAATTCTATGTGGCAATTCCCCGCCAGGAGCCCCTGTCTGTGCTGCTTTGCTCAGGGTGGCCCAGACTGATGAAACCATCTCCTCAGTTGAATTATCAAGAGGATCTTTTTTGAATAATCTGCTCTCCTCAGCCTCGTGGTGGCCTCAATGATGGCCCCTCTGGGAGTCACCATAGAATCCACACAAAGCTGCCAGGTGGTGGCTCCAGGCCCAACCTCATCTCCAGCACCTGCGGCCTTGTGCCAGAAGGAGCAGTCCCTGGTCCCTAGCCACCATTTGTGCCCTTCTAGGTCGACACTTCTTCTCCTCCTTCCCAGAGCCGGTGGGGGTGTAATGGAGGGGCAGGAGGAGAACAGAGGGAGCCTAGAAGCAGAAGGGCCATGCGGAAGGGGTAGGTGGGGTGGGGGTGCTGGAGAAAGGGAAGTGCCTTTCAATTGTCCAAGCATCTTCTTGCCAGGAAGCCCAGAGACTGCTGCTTGTGAGTGGGCTCCTGACGGAGTTATCTGCAAATGCAAGTGTTTCGTTATTTAAGGGGTCTGCAAATAACCCCCAGGGTCCTCCGCCCCACCATGAGCCATTATGCAGGTGGGCATTGCCCTGCTTCACATGTGAACGCTTACTTCAACTGGAAAAGCTTTTAGAGTCACGTAGCATCGCAAATCAGATCAGGTCTCACATTTAAAAAGCACTATTTTCCATTTCTGGGTAATTCAAAACAAGAAACAACTCTTTGCCAAAAATCCCTTCGATGGGTCTATTGGTAGTTTGGTAAACAGAGAACGTGCTGGAGATTATTTTTGGAAAAGATACTTTCCATCATTTCCCGAAGGCTTGGAAAGCAGGTGATCATGTGGCCATAAAACAAGACAATTTATCCCTCTGGGGAAGGGTCGCCCTTTGCAGACTGTCCCGTGCCAGCTCCAGGGCATTTTCTATTAGAAACAAAACAAAGTGCTGACCCTCCTGGGTGTGGCTTCTGACTTTTACAAATTGCTTACTTGATTTTTAAAGGTTATTCCTATAAGCAGACTTGGTACTTTAGTTGAGCCTTCTCAAAATCAATTAATCTTCAAATTTATACGGTGTGGTTCGTGTTCACAGTTCAGTCCTGCAGTAGAATGAGAACAGACACTTGTGTGCCTTCTCTTAAGCCAACAGAGCACAGCCCTAGAGACAAACCCACAGACGCAGGACAGATGAGGAAAGAAAAAACAGCCCCGAGCTTGCTTCCTGAGGGTAAAGGAAGTCACTGGCTTAAACAAAATCTGTCTCCTCTTCAGAATGCAGCCCCCAGGCAAGGAGCCAAGTAAAAAATAAATACTGACTTCATCAACACCAAAAACTGCTGTGTAAGACCTTATGGTTCCTACCAATAAAACTTAAATCTTGTCCAGTACAATTCTGAGCTACTTCAATATTGACCTTGATGTTTGTAACAGAATTGTCATCATGTGCCAGAACTTTGCACTCTTTAGAGTCTGTGGTGATCCAGGAAGGTATTTTTATTTCTTAGGGAAGCCAAGTGATAGGTCCATGTTTGTTTGTTTACAAACCAACAATGTCTCCTTAGCATCCAATGTGAGGAGAATAGTCTAGGTTTAAACACTAAAACATTAGAAACAGTGTTAGCTGGAAATGAGGTGTTAGAACTCAGCATGTGGGAAAAAATGACTTGGTCCTTGTATTAAAGTTGTGCCGTGACTGCTGTGGGCATCTAATCAACATGAAAATCAGATGGATGGAAAGGCTTTCTTGTTTAGCTGTGTTGATAAACACTGGCAAGCAATGAGACCAAGGCTAATACAAACATCATCTGCAAAATATCGATCAGCATCTTTGCCAGTTTTGCTTTCAAGTAGATTGCAGAGAGACATTGCTGGCTTGCTTGTGCTGATTCTATAAGGTAGATAGTTGCAAAATCCGAGGCTTGGAACACTCAGATTGTAATCCGAAGAGCTGATTTTCTCAGTTCTGTTTCTACTGCTGGATGGTTTCACAATTCCAGGAACCCGTAAGAGAGCAGTGTGTAGCCGCTTGAAATCCCAGATGGTGGGCGATATCTCTGTTGAAGTTGTCTTTGTCATAGGTGTCAAGAGAAGCTGTTTTAAGCTTGTAAGGTGTTTTTTGAAGTTTTGAATCCTATCAAAAATAAAAAGACATATATGTTTATTGGAATACACTAATCTCAATGAAAATGAAATTGAGTGGTCTAATAGAGCATATAGTTTCAAGATACGAACTATAAAGTTCCATTTTGATCCTTTAAAATCGCCAACTTCTACACCTTTACCCTAGTGAGCCTGATGACTTCATACACTTTCTGTGGGAAAATAACTCCTTCTCCCTCACTCCTTGCTTTTTCCTTAACTTTCCAAAAACTTACGTTTTGGTTTTTTGTCTTTTTTTCTTCTAATATCAATCTATACTTTTGTTTATAAGCAGCAAAAAATAATAATTTTCCCTAGCTTTCTTTTATTTTCTATTTTGCTGAAAACTTACCATTACAGTGAGTCCTTGTCTTCAATAGCTATTGACAAACATTAGTAGCAAAATGAAACAAATAGCACATGTATGATCTCAGCCAAGTCCAGGTGGGTTTCTTCCAGCAGGTAGGGTGAGGAGAGGTGACTGAGACACTGTCCCCCAACACACTTGTCCCTGTTGTCAGATGAATTCTGTAGCAATCCACTTTATTTTGTGAGTTTCATATCCCATATCCCATTTTAATAACTTTTATTAGAGTAGAATTAAAATGCCCCTACGGTGTACTAGATGGAGTTGTTTCATGTTTATTATCTCATTTGATTGTTATAATGCAATAAGGCAGGCATGGTTACTCCTGTTTTATACATTTTGTTAATGGGCTCAGAGATCACATAGCATGTCTAAAGTCACACTGCTCAAAGTAGCAGTTACTTATCCTGTAGCATAAGGTTTATAAATGGATACAATTCACTTGTTGTGAATGTGCATTTATTCAAATTTTGGTGGGCCTGTTCCCCAGATTTTATAATAAAATGAAAGTCGTTAGTAAGTGTCTAACAGTTGTAAGTACTTACCAGGCACTGCGGGACACAGGGTTTCCAACGAGGATGGCCTGCTTTGTTTAGGTCTTACTCTCTGGATGTTTAAAAAGTTGTAAGGTGAGAAGAAGAACTCCTACAGATAATAAAACACAAAGGCATCAGCAATGGGAAGGGGTCACTAAGGATGGAAAGAAGGCGTGTTTCAGAGATCAAAGAGGAAAAACAACTGCCTTCTTCATACACATTCACAGTAGTGTAAATTTCCTGACCTCAATGTACAGGCATATGCCATATAATTCTTTATTTGATAAACATTTCTCAAGACAGTGCAACAAGCTTGCATAAAATGCTAGGGTCTGTTTAAAAAAACAATCTATTAACCAGAGTCTGAAAGATAGATAAGTATCTATCTTATTTATCAACCTGCATCTCCAGGAAAGATGACAGACCCCTTGGGCTCTCACTCCAGGGCCAGCAGAGCCTCCCCTCCGGAGAATCTTTGTTTAAACCTAATCCCTATGCCTATTCCGCCTTGGTGAAAGGAACGGCTGGTCCCCATCTGTACAATAAGACTTCTCCTATTGGAAAATGTCATCGGATCACTCCTCAGCCTTCTTTTCTGAAAAAATGTTCCTTTACTTTCCCATGTAGGTCTAATTTTTAAATTCTCTAAGGATCTACATTCAACTTACAGAGCAAAGAAATCCTGATGTTAGTAGAAAATAAGCACAAGAGCCCACCCTCCACCCTTGGTCCTGCCCATGTGGGCTGGACCAGCACAGTGTCCAACAAAAATGGTCAGGGCAATGCAACTCCAGGTTCCTCCAGCCCATCCCAGGCAGAGCTGTCACCGGGCAGTCCCCAGGCATGTATGGAGAGTCCTGGGGTTCAGAACCTGGAACTACAGCGCTGATTTCTCATGAATACTTTCTAACCAGTTTTTCCTACCAATCTCCCAAGTGTGAGCTGCTTACAGACATCTGTCTCTTCAAAGTCTGTTCCTTATACTTTTCTACTTAGACACATTATAATGTTTGGAACCATGGTGCTCAGTAAATAATTAAGCTATTTCTTGGTGATGGAATAGTGCATCCTGTTGCAGTTTGTTGCACCTTAGAATATAGTAAGATGGACTCAGCAGCCCACAGGTGCATTTTTAAAGAGGTGAGGTAGGCAGTAGGCCCACCCATCTTCTGCAGCAAGTTTACACCTTAAGAAATAATGTAGTACAAATAGATGTCAAGATAGGGAGGATGCATTTTGCATATTTTGCTAAAGGAAGGAGGAATACACATTTGGAGTGACAGAACTAAAGTTCACAAAGCAGGCATCTGTGAATGGGAGGCATGGGGAACATAGCAGGGTCTCTGCTGGCCGTGTATAGGTGCTAGAGGTAGTAGGGCAGCCTCTGTCTTTGGCTGGGCTCCCCAGAGGCAGATGCTAGTTTGTTTGGGAGCTT
This sequence comes from Microcebus murinus, assembly GCF_040939455.1. Classification (NCBI taxonomy): domain Eukaryota; kingdom Metazoa; phylum Chordata; class Mammalia; order Primates; family Cheirogaleidae; genus Microcebus; species Microcebus murinus. The sequence goes on along the minus strand of NC_134119.1, from coordinate 45,159,684 downwards.
ATTTCAGGAAGCATCGACAGGAGAAAGGGGTGTGAAAGAAGTTAGCAGAGGATGCAGGTCATGCAGGTTTCTATGGGGGACAACAGGAGCTGATCCCACTGGGGACCTGGGGTTAGGTTGTTCAAAGCATGCTACAGAGCTGTCCCACTGTATATGGGTGGGAGAGTTTAACCACAATTCCCACCCGTAGTTGATGGAAGATTGTTCCCTGGGCATTAACTCCTGGTCCCTCCAGGCAGCCCCTCACACAGGTGGGTCAGCCCATCTGCACCCTGAGAAAGCCAGCAGGTAGAGGGCCTGGTTCCTGTAGCAGGAAGCTATCTGAAGTCGTAGAAACAGTGAAGGCCATGGGCACATGGGTGGGAACTGCCTACCTCCGTCCCAAGTGCCTCCATCCTGCCCATCCCGCAGAGTCACGGACCATGTGGTCAGCACTGCCCTCTCCTGGGAGCCTCTCTTCACCTTGCTTTGTTGAGGACTTGCTTGCTGGTGATGTGCTGATCCCAGAACAGATCCGAGGGAAAGAAAAACGCTCAGCCTAACAGAGACAAGAACAAGCGATTATACTATGACACTATGGAAATGTGCTAATGTCAAGGCATGTTTGAAAAACCATAAATCCTTAATTAATGAACATCGAAACAAATGTAGGGGGCTGGTGGTCTCTACCAGCTCCTTAAAGAGAAGTGGTTTCCTGGAAAGTGCTATCTTTAATCATTTGAAAAACAGAAAGATGTTCTGTGCCTTTGGGGCTTGCTGTGCCTTTGTATATTCTGGCTGTACACAGTCATCATAAAGATTCTACATTTCTGACACTGCATTTATGGTTCTCTGGATGTGCAGAGCGATACCTTGGAGTCCCAGGATGAGGACAAGGGGAGAGACCTGAAGAAATGGAAATGCAGGGCCTGGTAGGCCCAGCCCGGGGTACTGCAACCAGAATGCAACTGACAGGGAAAGCATACTGTGCAAACTGCCACTTATGGGAAAATTGCTGAAAAGTTGGTCACTCCTCCATCATTCAACAAGTAATTGCAAGCAGCTACTTCCTTGGTCTGTGGTCCTATGTTAGCTGTGGGTTTGCAAACTGTCATATAGATCCTTGAATCAGAGCTCCAATGCATCAGTCACCAGGCAGTTATCCAGTGGCCGTGGGCTGCAGTCCATGGGATGCGTTCCTCAGTTCAGCCTAAGACATGGCCCCTACCCTTATGGAGAAACAAGTTTAAATGGGGGGCGAGAGGGATAAGGAAAGCCGGCCAATAATTAAATGTTGCATGAGAATTCAGTAACCACAACTAAACAAATGGTCAGGAAGGAGACAAGCAAGAGTGGATTTATAATGTCAGTGTCTGCGGTGACGCTGGCCGCGCCGTCCAGATCTCCCTTTGAAAGGCTTTATTCCCACAGCTGCGGAAAGTGCTCCTGCGCATGCGCACTTCCAAGGCGCTCCAGCCAAAGCGCCACCTCCCGCAGTCGGACGTCTGGCTGGCACAGCGCCGCTCAGTGACTGAGGACACAGGCTTTAGCCCCTCATTCCCACTCCAGACAATTCTGAGGGGTCGCTCCAGGCCGGGAGCTTGCCCTGGAGGGAGCCTTTCCTTGAAACTGCACCACAACGCGGCGCCTTCCTCGGCCCAGTCCTGCCTCTTCCTGTCACTTCCCCTTCCCGGGTGTTGACCCCAAGACCTGAGAATCTAACAAACTCCCCACACACAGTCTCCACCCCAGAGCCTGTTTCTTAGGAGCTCAACCCATGGCAGCGTCATTTCCAAACACACATCTGACCTTGAGACGCTCTTTCTTAAAACCGCCCGGTCTTTCCACTGCCCTTCATGTCAATAAACTGCCCCTTAGCTTGGCTGCCAGGCTGGGCAAGGCCTGTCCCCTGCAATCAGGCCAGCCTTGTGACCGGCCCTGCGGTGTTCTTGGAGTGTGGTGAGCACAGATGTGTGATTGAAATGAATGAGTGGGTGACTGAATAACTGAATTGAAGAAATGTGCTAGAACCATCCTTCCTCCAGGCATTCCCTTCTCCTTCAAGTATTTAACCCACACACATCCTCCAGGCCCCCCAGCTTGAACTGCTCTTGGTCCAGGAAACCAGCTCTGACCCTGACAAGAACAGGCTTTGTGACTTCTTATCATCTATTTTTTTCCTCCATTTAACTGACCAGTTTGTAACTCCGTACTTCTCTGTAGGATGTCTGTATTTAATGTCTAACTAGGCGTTGCTTCTTTTCCAGCTAGACCACAGGCTTTGCAAAGAGAGGACTCCTCCACATCTCTGCCCGAGTTTCTACGCACCCAGAAAAGTGTTGGCCACGCTGGGAGCTCAACTAGCGTTTTCTAAAGGGAGGTTGGATTGAATGAAGAAAGGAAGGAAGGGAGGGAAGGAAGGAAGGAAGGAAGGAAGGAAGGGAGGGAGGGAGGGAGGGAGGGAGGGAGGAAGGGAGGGAGGGAAGGGGTGAGGAATGGAAAGAGTAAGGAGGAAAGAAAGAAGAAGGGAAGGAAGAAAGGAAGAGAAGATGAATCATGGCATTGCTGGGGCACACTTCATGTAGGAGTTACCCTTGAAGGCTGAGCAGAGTCAGGTAGCTGGAAGTGCGACCCAGCTCTCCAGGAAGGGAAGAACTCTGGAGCGAAACCAGGAGAAATGGTGTGTGCACAGTGAGTGCTGGGATGAGTGAGGAAGCCCAGCCATGGGAAAGATAACAGCATCTCAGGTTAGCAAATAGGATCCATCCCAGACAGGCTGGGACTTGAGGCCAGACCAAGGCTGGCTACTGTAGGTAACAGGAGACATGGCTCAGTCTGGCAGCTACATCCCAGCTAGACCAGAGAGAGGGCTTTCAGCGGTTACAAATGCTTTTTAGTTATTTTTTTAAGAGTTTAGTTTTCAGAATAGGTTTAGGCTCACAGCAAAATTAAGAGGAAGACACAGGGATTTCCCATATACCCCCTGCCCTCCCCCTGCCCGCAAGCACAGCCTCCTGGCCATCAGCATCTGTCACCAGAGTGGTACATTTGTTGTAGTTGACAAACCTACATTGACACCTCATTACCACTCAGCCCATAGTTTACATGAAGGTTCATTCTTGGTGCTGTGCATTCTGTGGGTTCTGAAAAATGCATAATGTCATGTATCCAGCACTGCAGTGTCATTCAGAGTAGTTTTACTCCCTTAAAAATCCTCTGTGCTCCACCCATTCATTCCTCTCTTCCTCCCCTAAGTCCCTGGAAACCACTGATCATTTTACTGTCTTTGTAGTTTTGTCTTTTCTAAAATGTTATACGGTTGGAATCATATAGTGTTTAGCTTGCTCATATTGGCTTCTTTCACTTGGCTATATGCATTTAAGTTTCCTCCATGTCTTTTTATGGCTTGATAGCTCATTTCCTTTTAGTGCTAAATAATATTCCGTTGTCTGGAGGCAGCACAGTTTATTTATCGATTCACTTACTGAAAAACATCTTGAGTGCTTCCAAGTTTTGGCAACTATGAATACAGCTACTTGAAACATCTGTGTGCAGATGTTTGCATGGAT